>NC_136747.1:7500-20000 GCF_936440315.1 Barbus barbus | reverse complement strand
GGCCCCTCTGACCGATGGTCTGGTTCCCGAGGCGGGCAGAGGGGTTGCAGGAGAGAGGGTCCCTCTGACCGATGGTCTGGTTCCCGAGGCGGGCAGAGGGGTTGCAGGAGAGAGGGTCCCTCTGACCGATGGTCTGGTTCCCCGAGGCGGGCAGAGGGGGTGCAGGAGAGAGGGTCCCTCTGGCCCAGCGTCTGGTTCCCCGAGGCGGGCAGAGGGGGAACCCACGGTGACCCCTCAGGCCGGAGTCGTGGTTCCCTAGGGCGGGGAGGCCGGCTCCCCTGGGGACCCTGGAAGTCCGAGGGCGAGGCGGCCAAAACCTAAGTCGATAAGGGGTGACCAGTGGTAAATCTCTCCCAGGGTGACCAGTGGCCCGGTTCTCTGGAGGGCGCGGGTTGGCTAAGTCAGTGACCCGGGCTTAAGTGTGGGATGCCCGGGTTCGCCTGGTGGTCGGGTGGGGTCCCTCCTGGAGGTCTGAGGGGGACCTCGGAGGAAAGGCGGCCGTGGAGGAGAGAGGTCAAGGCGGGCAGAGGGGGTGAAGGAGAGAGGGCTCCTTTGGCCCAGCGTCTGGTTCCCCGAGGCGGGCAGAGGGGGTGCAGGAGAGAGGGCTCCTCTGGCCCAGCGTCTGGTTCCCCGAGGCGGGCAGAGGGGGTGAAGGAGAGAGGGCCCCTCTGGCCCAGCGTCTGGTTCCCCGAGGCGGGCAGAGGGGTTGCAGGAGAGAGGGTCCCTCTGACCGATGGTCTGGTTCCCCGAGGCGGGCAGAGGGGGTGCAGGAGAGAGGGTCCCTCTGGCCCAGCGTCTGGTTCCCCGAGGCGGGCATAGGGGGTGCCCACGGTGACCCCCTCTGACCGATGGTCTGGTTCTCCGAGGCGGGCAGAGGGGGTGCAGGAGAGAGGGTCCCTCTGGCCCAGCGTCTGGTTCCCCGAGGCGGGCAGAGGGGGAACCCACGGTGACCCCTCAGGCCGGAGTCGTGGTTCCCTAGGGCGGGGAGGCCGGCTCCCCTGGGGACCCTGGAAGTCCGAGGGCGAGGCGGCCAAAACCTAAGTCGATAAGGGGTGACCAGTGGTAAATCTCTCCCAGGGTGACCAGTGGCCCGGTTCTCTGGAGGGCGCGGGTTGGCTAAGTCAGTGACCCGGGCTTAAGTGTGGGATGCCCGGGTTCGCCTGGTGGTCGGGTGGGGTCCCTCCTGGAGGTCTGAGGGGGACCTCGGAGGAAAGGCGGCCGTGGAGGAGAGAGGTCAAGGCGGGCAGAGGGGGTGAAGGAGAGAGGGCTCCTTTGGCCCAGCGTCTGGTTCCCCGAGGCGGGCAGAGGGGGTGCAGGAGAGAGGGCTCCTCTGGCCCAGCGTCTGGTTCCCCGAGGCGGGCAGAGGGGGTGAAGGAGAGAGGGCCCCTCTGGCCCAGCGTCTGGTTCCCCGAGGCGGGCAGAGGGGTTGCAGGAGAGAGGGTCCCTCTGACCGATGGTCTGGTTCCCCGAGGCGGGCAGAGGGGGTGCAGGAGAGAGGGTCCCTCTGGCCCAGCGTCTGGTTCCCCGAGGCGGGCATAGGGGGTGCCCACGGTGACCCCCTCTGACCGATGGTCTGGTTCTCCGAGGCGGGCAGAGGGGTGCAGGAGAGAGGGTCCCTCTGGCCCAGCGTCTGGTTCCCCGAGGCGGGCAGAGAGGGGTGCCCACGGTGACCCCTCAGGCCGGAATCGTGGTTCCCTAGGGCGGGCAGGCCGGCTCCCCTGGGGACCCTGGAAGTCCGAGGGCGAGGCGGCCAAAACCTAAGTCGATAAGGGGTGACCAGTGGTAAATCTCTCCCAGGGTGACCAGTGGCCCGGTTCTCTGGAGGGCGCGGGTTGGCTAAGTCAGTGACCCGGGCTTAAGTGTGGGATGCCCGGGTTCGCCTGGTGATCGGGTGGGGTCCCTCCTGGAGGTCTGAGGGGGACCTCGGAGGAAAGGCGGCCGTGGAGGTGAGAGGTCAAGGCGGGCAGAGGGGGTGCAGGAGAGAGGGCCCCCTCTGGCCCAGCCTCTGGTTCCCTGAGGCGGGCAGAGGCGGTGCAGGACAGAGGGCCCCTCTGACCGATGGTCTGGTTCCCCGAGGCGGGCAGAGAGGGGTGCAGGAGAGAGGGCCCCCTCTGACAGATGGTCTGGTTCCCTGAGGCGGGCAGAGGGGGTGGAGGAGAGAGGGCCCCCTCCGGCCCAGCGTCTGGTTCCCCGAGTCGGGCAGAGGGGGTGCAGCAGAGAGGGCCCCCTCCGGCCCAGCGTCTGGTTCCCTGAGGGCGGTCAGAGGGGGTTTAGGAGAGTCGGCCCCTTCAGGCCGGAGCCGTGGTTCCCCGAGTCGGGCAGAGGGGGTGAGCGAGAGCGAGGAGGAGACGTTGGATTTTGGAGTTGGATTCTGGTGAGTTTCACCACTATTGGTGAAGTCGGAAGGCGAGGGGGTGCAGGAGGCTTGTATCTCCGGCCCCCGAGGGACCTCAGGCTCGGGGACGGCGGCGTCCGATAGGGCTCTCCCAGCTCTAATTTTACCCCGAGTTTGGTGGAGTTTGTCCCCTTCTAGGGTGAGTTATTCCCGGTCAAAGTTTCAACTTTGGAGGCCTGTATCTCCGGCCCCCGAGGGAGCTTAGGTTCAGGGACGGTGGCGTTGGATAGGGGCCGTCGAGCTATTGAAACACCCCGAGTTTGGTGGAGTTTTTCCCCGCCTAGGGTGAGTTATTCCCGGTCAAAGTTTCAAATTTGGGGGCCTGTATCTCCGGCCCCCGAAGGACCTTAGGTTCAGGGATGGCGGCGTTGGATAGGGGTCTCCCAGCTCTAATTTTACCCCGAGTTTGGTGGAGTTTGTCCCCGCCTAGGGTGAGTTATTCCTGGTCAAAGTTTCAACTTTGGGGGGCTCTATCTCCGGCCCCCGAGGGAGCTTAGGTTCAGGGACGGTGGCGTTGGATAGGGGTCTCCCAGCTCTAATTTTACCCCGAGTTTGGTGGAGTTTGTCCCCTTCTAGGGTGAGTTATTCCCGGTCAAAGTTTCAACTTTGGAGGCCTGTATCTCCGGCCCCCGAAGGACCTTAGGTTCAGGGACGGCGGCGTTGGATAGGGGTCTCCCAGCTCTAATTTTACCCCGAGTTTGGTGGAGTTTGTCCCCTTCTAGGGTTAGTTATTCCCGGTCAAAGTTTCAACTTTGGGGGGCTCTATCTCCGGCCCCCGAGGGAGCTTAGGTTCAGGGACGGTGGCGTTGGATAGGGGTCTCCCAGCTCTAATTTTACCCCGAGTTTGGTGGAGTTTGTCGCCGCCTAGGGTGAGTTATTCCTGGTCAAAGTTTCAACTTTGGGGGGCTCTATCTCCGGCCCCCGAGGGAGCTTAGGTTCAGGGACGGTGGCGTTGGATAGGGGTCTCCCAGCTCTAATTTTACCCCGAGTTTGGTGGAGTTTGTCCCCTTCTAGGGTGAGTTATTCCCGGTCAAAGTTTCAAGTTTGGAGGCCTGTATCTCCGGCCCCCGAAGGAACTTAGGTTCAGGGACGGCGGCGTTGGATAGGGGTCTCCCAGCTCTAATTTTACCCCGAGTTTGGTGGAGTTTGTCCCCTTCTAGGGTTAGTTATTCCCGGTCAAAGTTTCAACTTTGGGGGGCTCTATCTCCGGCCCCCGAGGGACCTTAGGTTCAGGGACGGCGGCGTTGGATAGGGGTCTCCCAGCTCTAATTTTACCCCGAGTTTGGTGGAGTTTGTCCCCTTCTAGGGTGAGTTATTCCCGGTCAAAATTTCAACTTTGGAGGCCTGTATCTCCGGCCCCCGAAGGACCTTAGGTTCAGGGACGGCGGCGTTGGATAGGGGTCTCCCAGCTCTAATTTTACCCCGAGTTTGGTGGAGTTTGTCCCCTTCTAGGGTGAGTTATTCCCGGTCAAAGTTTCAACTTTGGAGGCCTGTATCTCTGGCCCCCGAGGACCTCAGGCTCGGGGACGGTGGCGTTGGATAGGGGTCTCCCAGCTCTAATTTTACCCCGAGTTTGGTGGAGTTTGTCCCCTTCTAGGGTGAGTTATTCCCGGTCAAAATTTCAACTTTGGAGGCCTGTATCTCTGGCCCCCGAGGACCTCAGGCTCGGGGACGGTGGCGTTGGATAGGGGTCTCCCAGCTCTAATTTTACCCCGAGTTTGGTGGAGTTTGTCCCCGCCTAGGGTGAGTTATTCCTGGTCAAAATTTCAACTTTGGAGGCCTGTATCTCCGGCCCCCGAAGGACCTTAGGTTCAGGGACGGCGGCGTTGGATAGGGGTCTCCCAGCTCTAATTTTACCCCGAGTTTGGTGGAGTTTGTCCCCTTCTAGGGTGAGTTATTCCCGGTCAAAGTTTCAACTTTGGAGGCCTGTATCTCTGGCCCCCGAGGACCTCAGGCTCGGGGACGGTGGCGTTGGATAGGGGTCTCCCAGCTCTAATTTTACCCCGAGTTTGGTGGAGTTTGTCCCCGCCTAGGGTGAGTTATTCCTGGTCAAAATTTCAACTTTGGAGGCCTGTATCTCCGGCCCCCGAAGGACCTTAGGTTCAGGGACGGCGGCGTTGGATAGGGGTCTCCCAGCTCTAATTTTACCCCGAGTTTGGTGGAGTTTGTCCCCTTCTAGGGTGAGTTATTCCCGGTCAAATTTTCAACTTTGGAGGCCTGTATCTCTGGCCCCCGAAGACCTCAGGCTCGGGGACGGTGGCGTTGGATAGGGGTCTCCCAGCTCTAATTTTACCCCGAGTTTGGTGGAGTTTGTCCCCGCCTAGGGTGAGTTATTCCTGGTCAAAATTTCAACTTTGGAGGCCTGTATCTCTGGCCCCCGAGGACCTCAGGCTCGGGGACGGTGGCGTTGGATAGGGGTCTCCCATCTCTAATTTTACCCCGAGTTTGGTGGAGTTTGTCCCCTTCTAGGGTGAGTTATTCCCGGTCAAAATTTCAACTTTGGAGGCCTGTATCTCTGGCCCCCGAGGACCTCAGGCTCGGGGACGGTGGCGTTGGATAGGGGTCTCCCAGCTCTAATTTTACCCCGAGTTTGGTGGAGTTTGTCCCCTTCTAGGGTGAGTTATTCCCGGTCAAAGTTTCAACTTTGGAGGCCTGTATCTCCGGCCCCCGAGGGACCTTAGGTTCAGGGACGGTGGCGTTGGATAGGGGTCTCCCATCTCTAATTTTACCCCGAGTTTGGTGGAGTTTGTCCCCTTCTAGGGTGAGTTATTCCCGGTCAAAGTTTCAACTTTGGAGGCCTGTATCTCTGGCCCCCGAGGACCTCAGGCTCGGGGACGGTGGCGTTGGATAGGGGTCTCCCAGCTCTAATTTTACCCCGAGTTTGGTGGAGTTTGTCCCCTTCTAGGGTGAGTTATTCCCGGTCAAAGTTTCAACTTTGGAGGCCTGTATCTCCGGCCCCCGAAGGACCTTAGGTTCAGGGACGGCGGCGTTGGATAGGGCTCTCCCATCTCTAATTTTACCCCGAGTTTGGTGGAGTTTGTCCCCTTCTAGGGTGAGTTATTCCCGGTCAAAGTTTCAACTTTGGAGGCCTGTATCTCTGGCCCCCGAGGACCTCAGGCTCGGGGACGGTGGCGTTGGATAGGGGTCTCCCAGCTCTAATTTTACCCCGAGTTTGGTGGAGTTTGTCCCCTTCTAGGGTGAGTTATTCCCGGTCAAAGTTTCAACTTTGGAGGCCTGTATCTCCGGCCCCCGAAGGACCTTAGGTTCAGGGATGGCGGCGTTGGATAGGGCTCTCCCAGCTCTAATTTTACCCCGAGTTTGGTGGAGTTTGTCCCCTTCTAGGGTGAGTTATTCCCGGTCAAAGTTTCAACTTTGGAGGCCTGTATCTCCGGCCCCCGAGGGACCTTAGGTTCAGGGACGGTGGCGTTGGATAGGAGCCGTCGAGCTGTTAAAACGCCCCGAGTTTAGTGGAGTTTGACCCCGCCTAGGGTGAGTTATTCCCGGTCAAAATTTCAACTTTGGGGGGCTCTATCTCCGGCCCCCGAGGGACCTCGGGCTCGGGGACGGCGGCGTCGGAGCGGGGAGGACGAGCTCTGTCGCGATCCGTCGTCGTCTCATTTTCGGGCTCGGGTCGAACTTCCAGGCCCTTCGAGGTAGCTCGTCGTGCCCGGGACGGTGAGCTTTGGGCGGCCAGAAGGAGGTGGCTCGAGAGGGGTGGATGAAATAGGTTTTTCGCTCGTAACTCGGCGAGGCGGGGGTCCTCGGGGCCGAAACTCGGGGTGACGGTAGGGCTCTTCGGGCCCGTCCGAACGCGACCGGCCCCGAGTTCCGGGGCGCTCCGGTTCCGGAGTTACGGGGGTCTTTGTCCGAAACTTTGCGGGGCCGTAGCTCGGCCGCCCTCGGGGCTATCGACGCGGGCCAGGCGGCTTCCGATAGAGGGCGGGCGGGCCTATCGAACGAGCCCCGTCCCGTGGAGTTGGCCCGCGCGTAGGGTGAGTTATTCTCGGTCAAAGTTTCAACTTTGGAGGCCTGTATCTCTGGCCCCCGAGGGACCTCAGGCTCGGGGACGGTGGCGTTGGATAGGGGCCTCCCAGCTCTAATTTTACCCCGAGTTTGGTGGAGTTTGTCCCCGCCTAGGGTGAGTTATTCCCGGTCAAAGTTTCAAATTTGGAGGCCTGTATCTCCGGCCCCCGAGGGAGCTTAGGTTCAGGGACGGTGGCGTTGGATAGGGGCCGTCGAGCTGTTAAAACGCCCCGAGTTTGGTGGAGTTTTTCCCCGCCTAGGGTGAGTTATTCCCGGTCAAAGTTTCAAATTTGGAGGCCCGTATCTCCGGCCCCCGAGGGAGCTTAGGTTCAGGGACGGTGGCGTTGGATAGGGGCTGTCGAGCTGTTCAAACGCCCCGAGTTTGGTGGAGTTTTTCCCCGCCTAGGGTGAGTTATTCCCGGTCAAAGTTTCAACTTTGGGGGGCTCTATCTCCGGCCCCCGAGGGACCTCGGGCTCGGGGACGGTGGCGTCCGATAGGGGACTCCCAGCTCTAATTTTACCCCGAGTTTGGTGGAGTTTGTCCCCGCCTAGGGTGAGTTATACCCGGTCAAAGTTTCAACTTTGGGGGGCTCTATCTCCGGCCCCCGAGGGACCTCGGGCTCGGGGACGGTGGCGTCGGATAGGGGCCGTCGAGCTGTTAAAACGCCCCGAGTTTGGTGTAGTTCCTCCCCGCCTAGGGTGAGTTATTCCCGGTCAAAGTTTCAACTTTGGGGGGCTCTATCTCCGGCCCCCGAGGGACCTCGGGCTCGGGGACGGCGGCGTTGGATAGGGGCCGTCGAGCTGTTAAAACGCCCCGAGTTTGGTGTAGATCGTCCACGCCTAGGGTGAGTTATTCCCGGTCAAAGTTTCAACTTTGGGGGGCTCTATCTCCGGCCCCCGAGGGACCTCGGGCTCGGGGACGGTGGCGTCGGAGCGGGGAGGACGAGCTCTGTCGCGATCCGTCGTCGTCTCATTTTTGGGCTCGGGTCGAACTTCCAGGCCCTTCGAGGTACCTCGTCATGCCCAGGAGAGAGCACCTCTCGGGCTTGCCTCGAAGGTCGTGGACCCTGGAGGAATTTCCGCTCAGAAAAATGACTAAGTCGATAATGGGGGCTTGGGCCAGACTTCCACCCTCTCAGAGGTACCGCGGCAGGCCGACGAAGGTGCCTCTTCCTCGGGCATTTCCGGATTTGACCGCGACCCTGGAGGTCCGTTCGTTAGAGGGTTTGATTTTCGCAGGCGATTTCGATTTTGGCGACGCGTAAAAAAGTGACCTTGGGGGCTTTTTCGAGCGATGCCGTGCCCATGGGGGGGTCGCCCCGGGGGGGCCTAACGGACCCCCAAGCCCCTCGCTCCGTAACGATGAAAGCTAAGCTCCAGGGGCTTTTTCGAGCGATGCCATGCCCAGGTAAGGGTGACCCTGGCGGGGTCTGACGCACCCCCGCGCCCCCCCCTCTATAACGATGAAAGCTAAGCTCCAGGGGCTTTTTCGAGCGATGCCGTGCCCAGGGAAGGGTGACCCTGGCGGGGTCTGACGTACCCCCACGCCCCTCACTCCAGGAATTGACGGTTCTCTATAACGATGAACGCTAAGCTCCAGGGGCTTTTTCGAGCGATGCCGTGCCCAGGGAAGGGTGACCCTGGGGGGGTCCGACGTGCCCCCACGCCCCTCACTCTATAACGATGAAAGCTAAGCTCCAGGGGCTTTTTCGAGCGATGCCATGCCCAGGGAAGGGTGACCCTGGCGGGGTCTAACGTACCCCCACGCCCCTCACTCCAGGAATTGACGGTTCTCTATAACGATGAAAGCTAAGCTCCGGGGGCTTTTTCGAGCGATGCCGTGCCCAGGGAAGGGTGACCCTGGGGGGGGTCCGACGTACCCCCACGCCCCTCACTCTAAAACGATGAAAGCTAAGCTCCAGGGGCTTTTTCGAGCGATGCCGTGCCCAGGGAAGGGTGACCCTGGCGGGGTCTAACGTACCCCCACGCCCCTCACTCCAGGAATTGACGGTTCTCTATAACGATGAAAGCTAAGCTCCAGGGGCTTTTTCGAGCGATGCCGTGCCCAGGGAAGGGTGACCCTGGCGGGGTCTAACGTACCCCCACGCCCCTCACTCCAGGCATTGACGGTTCTCTATAACGATGAAAGCTAAGCTCCAGGGGCTTTTTCGAGCGATGCCGTGCCCAGGGAAGGGTGACCCTGGGGGGGTCCGACGTGCCCCCACGCCCCTCACTCTATAACGATGAAAGCTAAGCTCCAGGGGCTTTTTCGAGCGATGCCATGCCCAGGGAAGGGTGACCCTGGCGGGGTCTAACGTACCCCCACGCCCCTCACTCCAGGAATTGACGGTTCTCTATAACGATGAAAGCTAAGCTCCGGGGGCTTTTTCGAGCGATGCCGTGCCCAGGGAAGGGTGACCCTGGGGGGGGTCCGACGTACCCCCACGCCCCTCACTCTAAAACGATGAAAGCTAAGCTCCAGGGGCTTTTTCGAGCGATGCCGTGCCCAGGGAAGGGTGACCCTGGCGGGGTCTAACGTACCCCCACGCCCCTCACTCCAGGCATTGACGGTTCTCTATAACGATGAAAGCTAAGCTCCAGGGGCTTTTTCGAGCGACGCCGTGCCCAGGGAAGGGTGACCCTGGCGGGGTCTAACGTACCCCCACGCCCCTCACTCCGGGAATTGACGGTTCTCTATAACGATGAAAGCTAAGCTCCAGGGGCTTTTTCGAGCGATGCCGTGCCCAGGGAAGGGTGACCCTGGCGGGGTCTAACGTACCCCCACGCCCCTCACTCCAGGCATTGACGGTTCTCTATAACGATGAAAGCTAAGCTCCAGGGGCTTTTTCGAGCGATGCCGTGCCCAGGGAAGGGTGACCCTGGCGGGGTCTAACGTACCCCCACGCCCCTCACTCCAGGAATTGACGGTTCTCTATAACGATGAAAGCTAAGCTCCAGGGGCTTTTTCGAGCGATGCCGTGCCCAGGGAAGGGTGACCCTGGCGGGGTCTAACGTACCCCCACGCCCCTCACTCCAGGCATTGACGGTTCTCTATAACGATGAAAGCTAAGCTCCAGGGGCTTTTTCGAGCGACGCCGTGCCCAGGGAAGGGTGACCCTGGCGGGGTCTAACGTACCCCCACGCCCCTCACTCCGTAACGATGAAAGCTAAGCTCCAGGGGCTTTTTCGAGCGACGCCGTGCCCAGGGAAGGGTGACCCTGGCGGGGTCTAACGTACCCCCACGCCCCTCACTCCAGGAATTGACGGTTCTCTATAACGATGAAAGCTAAGCTCCAGGGGCTTTTTCGAGCGATGCCGTGCCCAGGGAAGGGTGACCCTGGGGGGGTCTGACGTACCCCCACGCCCCTCACTCTAAAACGATGAAAGCTAAGCTCCAGGGGCTTTTTCGAGCGATGCCGTGCCCAGGGAAGGGTGACCCTGGCGGGGTCTAACGTACCCCCACGCCCCTCACTCCAGGAATTGACGGTTCTCTATAACGATGAACGCTAAGCTCCAGGGGCTTTTTCGAGCGACGGTATGCCCACAGAGGCATCTCCTGGTTGGGGTCGGCACTTCCCCAACGCCCCTCGGTCCGGTTGCGGTTGACGAGCTCCAGGGGCTTTATCGAGCGACGGTATGCCCAGAGAGGCATCTCCTGGTTGGGGTCGGCACGTCCCCGACGCCCCTCGGTCCGTTCTGGGATGACCAGTGGCGAAGGCGGCTCCAGGGCCTCCGCCGCCCGGGCCGCGTCCGACGAGGGCTCGCCCCTCTCGGCCCGGCCTCGCGGTGCGTGGACCCTGGAGGAATTCGGGCTCGAAAAAATGACTAAGTCGCAAATGGGGGCTTGGGCCGTACTTCCACCCTCTCAGAGGTACCGAGGCAGGCCGACGAAGGTGCCTCGTCCCGGGCAGGATCCGGATTCGACCGCGACCCTGGAGGTCCGTTCGTTAGAGGGTTTGATTTCCGAAGGCGATTTCGATTTTGAAAACGCGTAAATTTGTGGACTTAGGTTTTGAACGCTTCGAAAAGCAAAGCTCCAGGGGCATTATCGAGCGATGCCAGGCCCAGGGAAGGATCACCCTGGCGGGGTAGAACGCCCCTCGCTCTATAACGACGAAAGCAAAGCTCCAGGGGCTTTATCGAGCGAAGGCATGCCCAGAGAGGCATCTCCTGGTTGGGGTCGGCACTTCCCCAACGCCCCTCGGTCCGGTTGCGGTTGACGAGCTCCAGGGGCTTTAACGAGCGAAGGTATGCCCAGAGAGGCATCTCCTGGTTGGGGTCGGCACTTCCCCAGCGCCCCTCGGTCCTGTTGCGGTTGACGAGCTCCAGGGGCGTTTTCGAGAGATGGAATGCCCAGAGAGGCATCTCCTGGTTGGGGTCGGCACTTCCCCAACGCCCCTCGGTCCGGTTGCGGTTGACGAGCTCCAGGGGCTTTATCGAGCGAAGGTATGCCCAGAGAGGCATCTCCTCGTCGGGGTCGGCAGGTCCCCGACGCCCCTCGGTCCGTTCTGGGATGACCAGTGGCGAAGGCGGCTCCAGGGCCTCCGCCGCCAGGGCCGCGTCCGACGAGGGCTCGCCCCTCTCGGCCCGGCCTCGCGGTGCGTGGACCCTGGAGGAATTTCCGCTCAGAAAAATGACTAAGTCGATAATGGGGGCTTGGGCCAGACTTCCACCCTCTCCGAGGTACCGAGGCAGGCCGACGAAGGTGCCTCGTCCCGGGCACGTTCCGGATTCGACCGCGACCCTGGAGGTCCGTTCGTTAGAGGGTTTCATTTCCGAAGGCGATTTCGATTTTGGCGACGCGTAAATTTGTGGACTTAGGTTTTGAACGCTTCGAAAAGCAAAGCTCCAGGGGCATTATCGAGCGATGCCAGGCCCAGGGAAGGATCACCCTGGCGGGGTAGAACGCCCCTCGCTCTATAACGACGAAAGCAAAGCTCCAGGGGCGTTTTCGAGAGATGGAATGCCCAGAGAGGCATCTCCTGGTTGGGGTCGGCACTTCCCCAACGCCCCTCGGTCCGGTTGCGGTTGACGAGCTCCAGGGGCTTTATCGAGCGAAGGTATGCCCAGAGAGGCATCTCCTCGTCGGGGTCGGCAGGTCCCCGACGCCCCTCGGTCCGTTCTGGGATGACCAGTGGCGAAGGCGGCTCCAGGGCCTCCGCCGCCCGGGCCGCGTCCGACGAGGGCTCGCCCCTCTCGGCCCGGCCTCGCGGTGCGTGGACCCTGGAGGAATTCGGGCTCGAAAAAATGACTAAGTCGCAAATGGGGGCTTGGGCCGTACTTCCACCCTCTCAGAGGTACCGAGGCAGGCCGACGAAGGTGCCTCGTCCCGGGCAGGATCCGGATTCGACCGCGACCATGGAGGTCGGTCCGTTAGGGGAAGGCGTTCGTACGTGCCATCTGGGCTGCAGGAAGGGGTCACCGAAGGCGTTCTGGGGTGACCAGTGGCGAAGGCGGCTCCAGGGCCTCCGCCGCCCGGGCCGCGTCCGACGAGGGCTCGCCCCTCTCGGCCCGGCCTCGCGGTGCGTGGACCCTGGAGGAATTCGGGCTCGAAAAAACGACTAAGTCGCAAATGGGGGCTTGGGCCATACTTCCACCCTCTCCGAGGTACCGCGGCAGGCCGACGAAGGTGCCTCTTCCTCGGGCATTTCCGGATTCGACCGCGACCCTGGAGGTCCGTTCGTTAGAGGGTCTGTTTTCCGAAGGCGATTTCGATTTTGGCGACGCGTAATTTTGTGGACTTAGGTTTTGAACGCTTCAAAAAAGAAGCTCCAGGGGCGGCGTAGAGGGACGCCTGGCCCACGTACCCGCACCAACGGCGGGGAAACGGCAACCGAGCCCACGCGTGGTCGCCAGGGAAGGCGAGGAGCGGTGGCGTCCGGGTGACCAGTGGCGAAGGCGGCTCCAGGGCCTCCGCCGTCCGGACCGCGTCCGACGAGGGCTCGCCCCTCTCGGACGGGCCTCTCGGGGCGTGGACCCTGGAGGAATTCGGGCAAAAAAAAATGACTAAGTCGCAAATGGGGGCTTGGGCCATACTTCCACCCTCTCCGAGGTACCGCGGCAGGCCGACGAAGGTGCCTCT
>NC_136746.1:31441285-31791306 GCF_936440315.1 Barbus barbus | reverse complement strand
GGGGAAACGTGCACAACAGCACACACACTGAACCTAACCGACACAAATCGCTGTGCAAACCTAGGTGGCATAACCACTAGTCCTCTGAGCCCTATTTGGGATTTTTTTGCATCAACAGAAATATGTTTTTGGATCACTGGAAGCCGAGGAGTGGCGGCCGGTGATGTACAGAGCCCGTGCACAACCATGATCGGACTCTGGTCTGATCATTGGATTTTTTACTCCCTAACCGAAGCCAGCGCCTGCAGCTATGGACCTCTCCTTGGTGACCGGGGACTCTGAGGACATTTTCTGGGGATGCAAAAATATTAAATACACTTAAAAGAGTAAGAACAACAGCTTAAAACAGCTTATTTATTTTTTAAACACAATATACGTGATATTGAGTGATTTGGTGTGTGTGTGTGTGTGGGGACACGCCCACTTAGAAACAGCACATGGCTGCTGTGAAGTATTCCAGCCATTTTGTGTCCAGAGCTCGCCTGAAGAAGGACTAGAGAGTCCGAAACGTTGCGCAAAGGCCTGGACGTCCACATTTAGGCCTCCGTCATGAGAATGGGTGACGTAGAGAGCCAAAGAAAAATTATTTCCTTCGTCTATACCGATGAAGTGGTACTTTCACTGCTTTTTTCTTTGGGGAAACGTGCACAACAGCACACACACACTGAACCTAACCGACACAAATCGCTGTGCAAACCTAGGTGGCATAACCACTAGTCCTCTGAGCCCTATTTGGGATTTTTTTGCATCAACAGAAATATGTTTTTGGATCACTGGAAGCCGAGGAGTGGCGGCCGGTGATGTACAGAGCCCGTGCACAACCATGATCGGACTCTGGTCTGATCATTGGATTTTTTACTCCCTAACCGAAGCCAGCGCCTGCAGCTATGGACCTCTCCTTGGTGACCGGGGACTCTGAGGACATTTTCTGGGGATGCAAAAATATTAAATACACTTAAAAGAGTAAGAACAACAGCTTAAAACAGCTTATTTATTTTTTAAACACAATATACGTGATATTGAGTGATTTGGTGTGTGTGTGTGTGTGGGGACACGCCCACTTAGAAACAGCACATGGCTGCTGTGAAGTATTCCAGCCATTTTGTGTCCAGAGCTCGCCTGAAGAAGGACTAGAGAGTCCGAAACGTTGCGCAAAGGCCTGGACGTCCACATTTAGGCCTCCGTCATGAGAATGGGTGACGTAGAGAGCCAAAGAAAAATTATTTCCTTCGTCTATACCGATGAAGTGGTACTTTCACTGCTTTTTTCTTTGGGGAAACGTGCACAACAGCACACACACTGAACCTAACCGACACAAATCGCTGTGCAAACCTAGGTGGCATAACCACTAGTCCTCTGAGCCCTATTTGGGATTTTTTTGCATCAACAGAAATATGTTTTTGGATCACTGGAAGCCGAGGAGTGGCGGCCGGTGATGTACAGAGCCCGTGCACAACCATGATCGGACTCTGGTCTGATCATTGGATTTTTTACTCCCTAACCGAAGCCAGCGCCTGCAGCTATGGACCTCTCCTTGGTGACCGGGGACTCTGAGGACATTTTCTGGGGATGCAAAAATATTAAATACACTTAAAAGAGTAAGAACAACAGCTTAAAACAGCTTATTTATTTTTTAAACACAATATACGTGATATTGAGTGATTTGGTGTGTGTGTGTGTGTGGGGACACGCCCACTTAGAAACAGCACATGGCTGCTGTGAAGTATTCCAGCCATTTTGTGTCCAGAGCTCGCCTGAAGAAGGACTAGAGAGTCCGAAACGTTGCGCAAAGGCCTGGACGTCCACATTTAGGCCTCCGTCATGAGAATGGGTGACGTAGAGAGCCAAAGAAAAATTATTTCCTTCGTCTATACCGATGAAGTGGTACTTTCACTGCTTTTTTCTTTGGGGAAACGTGCACAACAGCACACACACTGAACCTAACCGACACAAATCGCTGTGCAAACCTAGGTGGCATAACCACTAGTCCTCTGAGCCCTATTTGGGATTTTTTTGCATCAACAGAAATATGTTTTTGGATCACTGGAAGCCGAGGAGTGGCGGCCGGTGATGTACAGAGCCCGTGCACAACCATGATCGGACTCTGGTCTGATCATTGGATTTTTTACTCCCTAACCGAAGCCAGCGCCTGCAGCTATGGACCTCTCCTTGGTGACCGGGGACTCTGAGGACATTTTCTGGGGATGCAAAAATATTAAATACACTTAAAAGAGTAAGAACAACAGCTTAAAACAGCTTATTTATTTTTTAAACACAATATACGTGATATTGAGTGATTTGGTGTGTGTGTGTGTGTGGGGACACGCCCACTTAGAAACAGCACATGGCTGCTGTGAAGTATTCCAGCCATTTTGTGTCCAGAGCTCGCCTGAAGAAGGACTAGAGAGTCCGAAACGTTGCGCAAAGGCCTGGACGTCCACATTTAGGCCTCCGTCATGAGAATGGGTGACGTAGAGAGCCAAAGAAAAATTATTTCCTTCGTCTATACCGATGAAGTGGTACTTTCACTGCTTTTTTCTTTGGGGAAACGTGCACAACAGCACACACACTGAACCTAACCGACACAAATCGCTGTGCAAACCTAGGTGGCATAACCACTAGTCCTCTGAGCCCTATTTGGGATTTTTTTGCATCAACAGAAATATGTTTTTGGATCACTGGAAGCCGAGGAGTGGCGGCCGGTGATGTACAGAGCCCGTGCACAACCATGATCGGACTCTGGTCTGATCATTGGATTTTTTACTCCCTAACCGAAGCCAGCGCCTGCAGCTATGGACCTCTCCTTGGTGACCGGGGACTCTGAGGACATTTTCTGGGGATGCAAAAATATTAAATACACTTAAAAGAGTAAGAACAACAGCTTAAAACAGCTTATTTATTTTTTAAACACAATATACGTGATATTGAGTGATTTGGTGTGTGTGTGTGTGTGGGGACACGCCCACTTAGAAACAGCACATGGCTGCTGTGAAGTATTCCAGCCATTTTGTGTCCAGAGCTCGCCTGAAGAAGGACTAGAGAGTCCGAAACGTTGCGCAAAGGCCTGGACGTCCACATTTAGGCCTCCGTCATGAGAATGGGTGACGTAGAGAGCCAAAGAAAAATTATTTCCTTCGTCTATACCGATGAAGTGGTACTTTCACTGCTTTTTTCTTTGGGGAAACGTGCACAACAGCACACACACTGAACCTAACCGACACAAATCGCTGTGCAAACCTAGGTGGCATAACCACTAGTCCTCTGAGCCCTATTTGGGATTTTTTTGCATCAACAGAAATATGTTTTTGGATCACTGGAAGCCGAGGAGTGGCGGCCGGTGATGTACAGAGCCCGTGCACAACCATGATCGGACTCTGGTCTGATCATTGGATTTTTTACTCCCTAACCGAAGCCAGCGCCTGCAGCTATGGACCTCTCCTTGGTGACCGGGGACTCTGAGGACATTTTCTGGGGATGCAAAAATATTAAATACACTTAAAAGAGTAAGAACAACAGCTTAAAACAGCTTATTTATTTTTTAAACACAATATACGTGATATTGAGTGATTTGGTGTGTGTGTGTGTGTGGGGACACGCCCACTTAGAAACAGCACATGGCTGCTGTGAAGTATTCCAGCCATTTTGTGTCCAGAGCTCGCCTGAAGAAGGACTAGAGAGTCCGAAACGTTGCGCAAAGGCCTGGACGTCCACATTTAGGCCTCCGTCATGAGAATGGGTGACGTAGAGAGCCAAAGAAAAATTATTTCCTTCGTCTATACCGATGAAGTGGTACTTTCACTGCTTTTTTCTTTGGGGAAACGTGCACAACAGCACACACACTGAACCTAACCGACACAAATCGCTGTGCAAACCTAGGTGGCATAACCACTAGTCCTCTGAGCCCTATTTGGGATTTTTTTGCATCAACAGAAATATGTTTTTGGATCACTGGAAGCCGAGGAGTGGCGGCCGGTGATGTACAGAGCCCGTGCACAACCATGATCGGACTCTGGTCTGATCATTGGATTTTTTACTCCCTAACCGAAGCCAGCGCCTGCAGCTATGGACCTCTCCTTGGTGACCGGGGACTCTGAGGACATTTTCTGGGGATGCAAAAATATTAAATACACTTAAAAGAGTAAGAACAACAGCTTAAAACAGCTTATTTATTTTTTAAACACAATATACGTGATATTGAGTGATTTGGTGTGTGTGTGTGTGTGGGGACACGCCCACTTAGAAACAGCACATGGCTGCTGTGAAGTATTCCAGCCATTTTGTGTCCAGAGCTCGCCTGAAGAAGGACTAGAGAGTCCGAAACGTTGCGCAAAGGCCTGGACGTCCACATTTAGGCCTCCGTCATGAGAATGGGTGACGTAGAGAGCCAAAGAAAAATTATTTCCTTCGTCTATACCGATGAAGTGGTACTTTCACTGCTTTTTTCTTTGGGGAAACGTGCACAACAGCACACACACTGAACCTAACCGACACAAATCGCTGTGCAAACCTAGGTGGCATAACCACTAGTCCTCTGAGCCCTATTTGGGATTTTTTTGCATCAACAGAAATATGTTTTTGGATCACTGGAAGCCGAGGAGTGGCGGCCGGTGATGTACAGAGCCCGTGCACAACCATGATCGGACTCTGGTCTGATCATTGGATTTTTTACTCCCTAACCGAAGCCAGCGCCTGCAGCTATGGACCTCTCCTTGGTGACCGGGGACTCTGAGGACATTTTCTGGGGATGCAAAAATATTAAATACACTTAAAAGAGTAAGAACAACAGCTTAAAACAGCTTATTTATTTTTTAAACACAATATACGTGATATTGAGTGATTTGGTGTGTGTGTGTGTGTGGGGACACGCCCACTTAGAAACAGCACATGGCTGCTGTGAAGTATTCCAGCCATTTTGTGTCCAGAGCTCGCCTGAAGAAGGACTAGAGAGTCCGAAACGTTGCGCAAAGGCCTGGACGTCCACATTTAGGCCTCCGTCATGAGAATGGGTGACGTAGAGAGCCAAAGAAAAATTATTTCCTTCGTCTATACCGATGAGGTACTTTCACTGCTTTTTTCTTTGGGGAAACGTGCACAACAGCACACACACTGAACCTAACCGACACAAATCGCTGTGCAAACCTAGGTGGCATAACCACTAGTCCTCTGAGCCCTATTTGGGATTTTTTTGCATCAACAGAAATATGTTTTTGGATCACTGGAAGCCGAGGAGTGGCGGCCGGTGATGTACAGAGCCCGTGCACAACCATGATCGGACTCTGGTCTGATCATTGGATTTTTTACTCCCTAACCGAAGCCAGCGCCTGCAGCTATGGACCTCTCCTTGGTGACCGGGGACTCTGAGGACATTTTCTGGGGATGCAAAAATATTAAATACACTTAAAAGAGTAAGAACAACAGCTTAAAACAGCTTATTTATTTTTTAAACACAATATACGTGATATTGAGTGATTTGGTGTGTGTGTGTGTGTGGGGACACGCCCACTTAGAAACAGCACATGGCTGCTGTGAAGTATTCCAGCCATTTTGTGTCCAGAGCTCGCCTGAAGAAGGACTAGAGAGTCCGAAACGTTGCGCAAAGGCCTGGACGTCCACATTTAGGCCTCCGTCATGAGAATGGGTGACGTAGAGAGCCAAAGAAAAATTATTTCCTTCGTCTATACCGATGAAGTGGTACTTTCACTGCTTTTTTCTTTGGGGAAACGTGCACAACAGCACACACACTGAACCTAACCGACACAAATCGCTGTGCAAACCTAGGTGGCATAACCACTAGTCCTCTGAGCCCTATTTGGGATTTTTTTGCATCAACAGAAATATGTTTTTGGATCACTGGAAGCCGAGGAGTGGCGGCCGGTGATGTACAGAGCCCGTGCACAACCATGATCGGACTCTGGTCTGATCATTGGATTTTTTACTCCCTAACCGAAGCCAGCGCCTGCAGCTATGGACCTCTCCTTGGTGACCGGGGACTCTGAGGACATTTTCTGGGGATGCAAAAATATTAAATACACTTAAAAGAGTAAGAACAACAGCTTAAAACAGCTTATTTATTTTTTAAACACAATATACGTGATATTGAGTGATTTGGTGTGTGTGTGTGTGTGGGGACACGCCCACTTAGAAACAGCACATGGCTGCTGTGAAGTATTCCAGCCATTTTGTGTCCAGAGCTCGCCTGAAGAAGGACTAGAGAGTCCGAAACGTTGCGCAAAGGCCTGGACGTCCACATTTAGGCCTCCGTCATGAGAATGGGTGACGTAGAGAGCCAAAGAAAAATTATTTCCTTCGTCTATACCGATGAAGTGGTACTTTCACTGCTTTTTTCTTTGGGGAAACGTGCACAACAGCACACACACTGAACCTAACCGACACAAATCGCTGTGCAAACCTAGGTGGCATAACCACTAGTCCTCTGAGCCCTATTTGGGATTTTTTTGCATCAACAGAAATATGTTTTTGGATCACTGGAAGCCGAGGAGTGGCGGCCGGTGATGTACAGAGCCCGTGCACAACCATGATCGGACTCTGGTCTGATCATTGGATTTTTTACTCCCTAACCGAAGCCAGCGCCTGCAGCTATGGACCTCTCCTTGGTGACCGGGGACTCTGAGGACATTTTCTGGGGATGCAAAAATATTAAATACACTTAAAAGAGTAAGAACAACAGCTTAAAACAGCTTATTTATTTTTTAAACACAATATACGTGATATTGAGTGATTTGGTGTGTGTGTGTGTGTGGGGACACGCCCACTTAGAAACAGCACATGGCTGCTGTGAAGTATTCCAGCCATTTTGTGTCCAGAGCTCGCCTGAAGAAGGACTAGAGAGTCCGAAACGTTGCGCAAAGGCGCTGGACGTCCACATTTAGGCCTCCGTCATGAGAATGGGTGACGTAGAGAGCCAAAGAAAAATTATTTCCTTCGTCTATACCGATGAAGTGGTACTTTCACTGCTTTTTTCTTTGGGGAAACGTGCACAACAGCACACACACTGAACCTAACCGACACAAATCGCTGTGCAAACCTAGGTGGCATAACCACTAGTCCTCTGAGCCCTATTTGGGATTTTTTTGCATCAACAGAAATATGTTTTTGGATCACTGGAAGCCGAGGAGTGGCGGCCGGTGATGTACAGAGCCCGTGCACAACCATGATCGGACTCTGGTCTGATCATTGGATTTTTTACTCCCTAACCGAAGCCAGCGCCTGCAGCTATGGACCTCTCCTTGGTGACCGGGGACTCTGAGGACATTTTCTGGGGATGCAAAAATATTAAATACACTTAAAAGAGTAAGAACAACAGCTTAAAACAGCTTATTTATTTTTTAAACACAATATACGTGATATTGAGTGATTTGGTGTGTGTGTGTGTGTGGGGACACGCCCACTTAGAAACAGCACATGGCTGCTGTGAAGTATTCCAGCCATTTTGTGTCCAGAGCTCGCCTGAAGAAGGACTAGAGAGTCCGAAACGTTGCGCAAAGGCCTGGACGTCCACATTTAGGCCTCCGTCATGAGAATGGGTGACGTAGAGAGCCAAAGAAAAATTATTTCCTTCGTCTATACCGATGAAGTGGTACTTTCACTGCTTTTTTCTTTGGGGAAACGTGCACAACAGCACACACACTGAACCTAACCGACACAAATCGCTGTGCAAACCTAGGTGGCATAACCACTAGTCCTCTGAGCCCTATTTGGGATTTTTTTGCATCAACAGAAATATGTTTTTGGATCACTGGAAGCCGAGGAGTGGCGGCCGGTGATGTACAGAGCCCGTGCACAACCATGATCGGACTCTGGTCTGATCATTGGATTTTTTACTCCCTAACCGAAGCCAGCGCCTGCAGCTATGGACCTCTCCTTGGTGACCGGGGACTCTGAGGACATTTTCTGGGGATGCAAAAATATTAAATACACTTAAAAGAGTAAGAACAACAGCTTAAAACAGCTTATTTATTTTTTAAACACAATATACGTGATATTGAGTGATTTGGTGTGTGTGTGTGTGTGGGGACACGCCCACTTAGAAACAGCACATGGCTGCTGTGAAGTATTCCAGCCATTTTGTGTCCAGAGCTCGCCTGAAGAAGGACTAGAGAGTCCGAAACGTTGCGCAAAGGCCTGGACGTCCACATTTAGGCCTCCGTCATGAGAATGGGTGACGTAGAGAGCCAAAGAAAAATTATTTCCTTCGTCTATACCGATGAAGTGGTACTTTCACTGCTTTTTTCTTTGGGGAAACGTGCACAACAGCACACACACTGAACCTAACCGACACAAATCGCTGTGCAAACCTAGGTGGCATAACCACTAGTCCTCTGAGCCCTATTTGGGATTTTTTTGCATCAACAGAAATATGTTTTTGGATCACTGGAAGCCGAGGAGTGGCGGCCGGTGATGTACAGAGCCCGTGCACAACCATGATCGGACTCTGGTCTGATCATTGGATTTTTTACTCCCTAACCGAAGCCAGCGCCTGCAGCTATGGACCTCTCCTTGGTGACCGGGGACTCTGAGGACATTTTCTGGGGATGCAAAAATATTAAATACACTTAAAAGAGTAAGAACAACAGCTTAAAACAGCTTATTTATTTTTTAAACACAATATACGTGATATTGAGTGATTTGGTGTGTGTGTGTGTGTGGGGACACGCCCACTTAGAAACAGCACATGGCTGCTGTGAAGTATTCCAGCCATTTTGTGTCCAGAGCTCGCCTGAAGAAGGACTAGAGAGTCCGAAACGTTGCGCAAAGGCCTGGACGTCCACATTTAGGCCTCCGTCATGAGAATGGGTGACGTAGAGAGCCAAAGAAAAATTATTTCCTTCGTCTATACCGATGAAGTGGTACTTTCACTGCTTTTTTCTTTGGGGAAACGTGCACAACAGCACACACACTGAACCTAACCGACACAAATCGCTGTGCAAACCTAGGTGGCATAACCACTAGTCCTCTGAGCCCTATTTGGGATTTTTTTGCATCAACAGAAATATGTTTTTGGATCACTGGAAGCCGAGGAGTGGCGGCCGGTGATGTACAGAGCCCGTGCACAACCATGATCGGACTCTGGTCTGATCATTGGATTTTTTACTCCCTAACCGAAGCCAGCGCCTGCAGCTATGGACCTCTCCTTGGTGACCGGGGACTCTGAGGACATTTTCTGGGGATGCAAAAATATTAAATACACTTAAAAGAGTAAGAACAACAGCTTAAAACAGCTTATTTATTTTTTAAACACAATATACGTGATATTGAGTGATTTGGTGTGTGTGTGTGTGTGGGGACACGCCCACTTAGAAACAGCACATGGCTGCTGTGAAGTATTCCAGCCATTTTGTGTCCAGAGCTCGCCTGAAGAAGGACTAGAGAGTCCGAAACGTTGCGCAAAGGCCTGGACGTCCACATTTAGGCCTCCGTCATGAGAATGGGTGACGTAGAGAGCCAAAGAAAAATTATTTCCTTCGTCTATACCGATGAAGTGGTACTTTCACTGCTTTTTTCTTTGGGGAAACGTGCACAACAGCACACACACTGAACCTAACCGACACAAATCGCTGTGCAAACCTAGGTGGCATAACCACTAGTCCTCTGAGCCCTATTTGGGATTTTTTTGCATCAACAGAAATATGTTTTTGGATCACTGGAAGCCGAGGAGTGGCGGCCGGTGATGTACAGAGCCCGTGCACAACCATGATCGGACTCTGGTCTGATCATTGGATTTTTTACTCCCTAACCGAAGCCAGCGCCTGCAGCTATGGACCTCTCCTTGGTGACCGGGGACTCTGAGGACATTTTCTGGGGATGCAAAAATATTAAATACACTTAAAAGAGTAAGAACAACAGCTTAAAACAGCTTATTTATTTTTTAAACACAATATACGTGATATTGAGTGATTTGGTGTGTGTGTGTGTGTGGGGACACGCCCACTTAGAAACAGCACATGGCTGCTGTGAAGTATTCCAGCCATTTTGTGTCCAGAGCTCGCCTGAAGAAGGACTAGAGAGTCCGAAACGTTGCGCAAAGGCCTGGACGTCCACATTTAGGCCTCCGTCATGAGAATGGGTGACGTAGAGAGCCAAAGAAAAATTATTTCCTTCGTCTATACCGATGAAGTGGTACTTTCACTGCTTTTTTCTTTGGGGAAACGTGCACAACAGCACACACACTGAACCTAACCGACACAAATCGCTGTGCAAACCTAGGTGGCATAACCACTAGTCCTCTGAGCCCTATTTGGGATTTTTTTGCATCAACAGAAATATGTTTTTGGATCACTGGAAGCCGAGGAGTGGCGGCCGGTGATGTACAGAGCCCGTGCACAACCATGATCGGACTCTGGTCTGATCATTGGATTTTTTACTCCCTAACCGAAGCCAGCGCCTGCAGCTATGGACCTCTCCTTGGTGACCGGGGACTCTGAGGACATTTTCTGGGGATGCAAAAATATTAAATACACTTAAAAGAGTAAGAACAACAGCTTAAAACAGCTTATTTATTTTTTAAACACAATATACGTGATATTGAGTGATTTGGTGTGTGTGTGTGTGTGGGGACACGCCCACTTAGAAACAGCACATGGCTGCTGTGAAGTATTCCAGCCATTTTGTGTCCAGAGCTCGCCTGAAGAAGGACTAGAGAGTCCGAAACGTTGCGCAAAGGCCTGGACGTCCACATTTAGGCCTCCGTCATGAGAATGGGTGACGTAGAGAGCCAAAGAAAAATTATTTCCTTCGTCTATACCGATGAAGTGGTACTTTCACTGCTTTTTTCTTTGGGGAAACGTGCACAACAGCACACACACTGAACCTAACCGACACAAATCGCTGTGCAAACCTAGGTGGCATAACCACTAGTCCTCTGAGCCCTATTTGGGATTTTTTTGCATCAACAGAAATATGTTTTTGGATCACTGGAAGCCGAGGAGTGGCGGCCGGTGATGTACAGAGCCCGTGCACAACCATGATCGGACTCTGGTCTGATCATTGGATTTTTTACTCCCTAACCGAAGCCAGCGCCTGCAGCTATGGACCTCTCCTTGGTGACCGGGGACTCTGAGGACATTTTCTGGGGATGCAAAAATATTAAATACACTTAAAAGAGTAAGAACAACAGCTTAAAACAGCTTATTTATTTTTTAAACACAATATACGTGATATTGAGTGATTTGGTGTGTGTGTGTGTGTGGGGACACGCCCACTTAGAAACAGCACATGGCTGCTGTGAAGTATTCCAGCCATTTTGTGTCCAGAGCTCGCCTGAAGAAGGACTAGAGAGTCCGAAACGTTGCGCAAAGGCCTGGACGTCCACATTTAGGCCTCCGTCATGAGAATGGGTGACGTAGAGAGCCAAAGAAAAATTATTTCCTTCGTCTATACCGATGAAGTGGTACTTTCACTGCTTTTTTCTTTGGGGAAACGTGCACAACAGCACACACACTGAACCTAACCGACACAAATCGCTGTGCAAACCTAGGTGGCATAACCACTAGTCCTCTGAGCCCTATTTGGGATTTTTTTGCATCAACAGAAATATGTTTTTGGATCACTGGAAGCCGAGGAGTGGCGGCCGGTGATGTACAGAGCCCGTGCACAACCATGATCGGACTCTGGTCTGATCATTGGATTTTTTACTCCCTAACCGAAGCCAGCGCCTGCAGCTATGGACCTCTCCTTGGTGACCGGGGACTCTGAGGACATTTTCTGGGGATGCAAAAATATTAAATACACTTAAAAGAGTAAGAACAACAGCTTAAAACAGCTTATTTATTTTTTAAACACAATATACGTGATATTGAGTGATTTGGTGTGTGTGTGTGTGTGGGGACACGCCCACTTAGAAACAGCACATGGCTGCTGTGAAGTATTCCAGCCATTTTGTGTCCAGAGCTCGCCTGAAGAAGGACTAGAGAGTCCGAAACGTTGCGCAAAGGCCTGGACGTCCACATTTAGGCCTCCGTCATGAGAATGGGTGACGTAGAGAGCCAAAGAAAAATTATTTCCTTCGTCTATACCGATGAAGTGGTACTTTCACTGCTTTTTTCTTTGGGGAAACGTGCACAACAGCACACACACTGAACCTAACCGACACAAATCGCTGTGCAAACCTAGGTGGCATAACCACTAGTCCTCTGAGCCCTATTTGGGATTTTTTTGCATCAACAGAAATATGTTTTTGGATCACTGGAAGCCGAGGAGTGGCGGCCGGTGATGTACAGAGCCCGTGCACAACCATGATCGGACTCTGGTCTGATCATTGGATTTTTTACTCCCTAACCGAAGCCAGCGCCTGCAGCTATGGACCTCTCCTTGGTGACCGGGGACTCTGAGGACATTTTCTGGGGATGCAAAAATATTAAATACACTTAAAAGAGTAAGAACAACAGCTTAAAACAGCTTATTTATTTTTTTAAACACAATATACGTGATATTGAGTGATTTGGTGTGTGTGTGTGTGTGGGGACACGCCCACTTAGAAACAGCACATGGCTGCTGTGAAGTATTCCAGCCATTTTGTGTCCAGAGCTCGCCTGAAGAAGGACTAGAGAGTCCGAAACGTTGCGCAAAGGCCTGGACGTCCACATTTAGGCCTCCGTCATGAGAATGGGTGACGTAGAGAGCCAAAGAAAAATTATTTCCTTCGTCTATACCGATGAAGTGGTACTTTCACTGCTTTTTTCTTTGGGGAAACGTGCACAACAGCACACACACTGAACCTAACCGACACAAATCGCTGTGCAAACCTAGGTGGCATAACCACTAGTCCTCTGAGCCCTATTTGGGATTTTTTTGCATCAACAGAAATATGTTTTTGGATCACTGGAAGCCGAGGAGTGGCGGCCGGTGATGTACAGAGCCCGTGCACAACCATGATCGGACTCTGGTCTGATCATTGGATTTTTTACTCCCTAACCGAAGCCAGCGCCTGCAGCTATGGACCTCTCCTTGGTGACCGGGGACTCTGAGGACATTTTCTGGGGATGCAAAAATATTAAATACACTTAAAAGAGTAAGAACAACAGCTTAAAACAGCTTATTTATTTTTTTAAACACAATATACGTGATATTGAGTGATTTGGTGTGTGTGTGTGTGTGGGGACACGCCCACTTAGAAACAGCACATGGCTGCTGTGAAGTATTCCAGCCATTTTGTGTCCAGAGCTCGCCTGAAGAAGGACTAGAGAGTCCGAAACGTTGCGCAAAGGCCTGGACGTCCACATTTAGGCCTCCGTCATGAGAATGGGTGACGTAGAGAGCCAAAGAAAAATTATTTCCTTCGTCTATACCGATGAAGTGGTACTTTCACTGCTTTTTTCTTTGGGGAAACGTGCACAACAGCACACACACTGAACCTAACCGACACAAATCGCTGTGCAAACCTAGGTGGCATAACCACTAGTCCTCTGAGCCCTATTTGGGATTTTTTTGCATCAACAGAAATATGTTTTTGGATCACTGGAAGCCGAGGAGTGGCGGCCGGTGATGTACAGAGCCCGTGCACAACCATGATCGGACTCTGGTCTGATCATTGGATTTTTTACTCCCTAACCGAAGCCAGCGCCTGCAGCTATGGACCTCTCCTTGGTGACCGGGGACTCTGAGGACATTTTCTGGGGATGCAAAAATATTAAATACACTTAAAAGAGTAAGAACAACAGCTTAAAACAGCTTATTTATTTTTTTAAACACAATATACGTGATATTGAGTGATTTGGTGTGTGTGTGTGTGTGGGGACACGCCCACTTAGAAACAGCACATGGCTGCTGTGAAGTATTCCAGCCATTTTGTGTCCAGAGCTCGCCTGAAGAAGGACTAGAGAGTCCGAAACGTTGCGCAAAGGCCTGGACGTCCACATTTAGGCCTCCGTCATGAGAATGGGTGACGTAGAGAGCCAAAGAAAAATTATTTCCTTCGTCTATACCGATGAAGTGGTACTTTCACTGCTTTTTTCTTTGGGGAAACGTGCACAACAGCACACACACTGAACCTAACCGACACAAATCGCTGTGCAAACCTAGGTGGCATAACCACTAGTCCTCTGAGCCCTATTTGGGATTTTTTTGCATCAACAGAAATATGTTTTTGGATCACTGGAAGCCGAGGAGTGGCGGCCGGTGATGTACAGAGCCCGTGCACAACCATGATCGGACTCTGGTCTGATCATTGGATTTTTTACTCCCTAACCGAAGCCAGCGCCTGCAGCTATGGACCTCTCCTTGGTGACCGGGGACTCTGAGGACATTTTCTGGGGATGCAAAAATATTAAATACACTTAAAAGAGTAAGAACAACAGCTTAAAACAGCTTATTTATTTTTTTAAACACAATATACGTGATATTGAGTGATTTGGTGTGTGTGTGTGTGTGGGGACACGCCCACTTAGAAACAGCACATGGCTGCTGTGAAGTATTCCAGCCATTTTGTGTCCAGAGCTCGCCTGAAGAAGGACTAGAGAGTCCGAAACGTTGCGCAAAGGCCTGGACGTCCACATTTAGGCCTCCGTCATGAGAATGGGTGACGTAGAGAGCCAAAGAAAAATTATTTCCTTCGTCTATACCGATGAAGTGGTACTTTCACTGCTTTTTTCTTTGGGGAAACGTGCACAACAGCACACACACTGAACCTAACCGACACAAATCGCTGTGCAAACCTAGGTGGCATAACCACTAGTCCTCTGAGCCCTATTTGGGATTTTTTTGCATCAACAGAAATATGTTTTTGGATCACTGGAAGCCGAGGAGTGGCGGCCGGTGATGTACAGAGCCCGTGCACAACCATGATCGGACTCTGGTCTGATCATTGGATTTTTTACTCCCTAACCGAAGCCAGCGCCTGCAGCTATGGACCTCTCCTTGGTGACCGGGGACTCTGAGGACATTTTCTGGGGATGCAAAAATATTAAATACACTTAAAAGAGTAAGAACAACAGCTTAAAACAGCTTATTTATTTTTTTAAACACAATATACGTGATATTGAGTGATTTGGTGTGTGTGTGTGTGTGGGGACACGCCCACTTAGAAACAGCACATGGCTGCTGTGAAGTATTCCAGCCATTTTGTGTCCAGAGCTCGCCTGAAGAAGGACTAGAGAGTCCGAAACGTTGCGCAAAGGCCTGGACGTCCACATTTAGGCCTCCGTCATGAGAATGGGTGACGTAGAGAGCCAAAGAAAAATTATTTCCTTCGTCTATACCGATGAAGTGGTACTTTCACTGCTTTTTTCTTTGGGGAAACGTGCACAACAGCACACACACTGAACCTAACCGACACAAATCGCTGTGCAAACCTAGGTGGCATAACCACTAGTCCTCTGAGCCCTATTTGGGATTTTTTTGCATCAACAGAAATATGTTTTTGGATCACTGGAAGCCGAGGAGTGGCGGCCGGTGATGTACAGAGCCCGTGCACAACCATGATCGGACTCTGGTCTGATCATTGGATTTTTTACTCCCTAACCGAAGCCAGCGCCTGCAGCTATGGACCTCTCCTTGGTGACCGGGGACTCTGAGGACATTTTCTGGGGATGCAAAAATATTAAATACACTTAAAAGAGTAAGAACAACAGCTTAAAACAGCTTATTTATTTTTTTAAACACAATATACGTGATATTGAGTGATTTGGTGTGTGTGTGTGTGTGGGGACACGCCCACTTAGAAACAGCACATGGCTGCTGTGAAGTATTCCAGCCATTTTGTGTCCAGAGCTCGCCTGAAGAAGGACTAGAGAGTCCGAAACGTTGCGCAAAGGCCTGGACGTCCACATTTAGGCCTCCGTCATGAGAATGGGTGACGTAGAGAGCCAAAGAAAAATTATTTCCTTCGTCTATACCGATGAAGTGGTACTTTCACTGCTTTTTTCTTTGGGGAAACGTGCACAACAGCACACACACTGAACCTAACCGACACAAATCGCTGTGCAAACCTAGGTGGCATAACCACTAGTCCTCTGAGCCCTATTTGGGATTTTTTTGCATCAACAGAAATATGTTTTTGGATCACTGGAAGCCGAGGAGTGGCGGCCGGTGATGTACAGAGCCCGTGCACAACCATGATCGGACTCTGGTCTGATCATTGGATTTTTTACTCCCTAACCGAAGCCAGCGCCTGCAGCTATGGACCTCTCCTTGGTGACCGGGGACTCTGAGGACATTTTCTGGGGATGCAAAAATATTAAATACACTTAAAAGAGTAAGAACAACAGCTTAAAACAGCTTATTTATTTTTTTAAACACAATATACGTGATATTGAGTGATTTGGTGTGTGTGTGTGTGTGGGGACACGCCCACTTAGAAACAGCACATGGCTGCTGTGAAGTATTCCAGCCATTTTGTGTCCAGAGCTCGCCTGAAGAAGGACTAGAGAGTCCGAAACGTTGCGCAAAGGCCTGGACGTCCACATTTAGGCCTCCGTCATGAGAATGGGTGACGTAGAGAGCCAAAGAAAAATTATTTCCTTCGTCTATACCGATGAAGTGGTACTTTCACTGCTTTTTTCTTTGGGGAAACGTGCACAACAGCACACACACTGAACCTAACCGACACAAATCGCTGTGCAAACCTAGGTGGCATAACCACTAGTCCTCTGAGCCCTATTTGGGATTTTTTTGCATCAACAGAAATATGTTTTTGGATCACTGGAAGCCGAGGAGTGGCGGCCGGTGATGTACAGAGCCCGTGCACAACCATGATCGGACTCTGGTCTGATCATTGGATTTTTTACTCCCTAACCGAAGCCAGCGCCTGCAGCTATGGACCTCTCCTTGGTGACCGGGGACTCTGAGGACATTTTCTGGGGATGCAAAAATATTAAATACACTTAAAAGAGTAAGAACAACAGCTTAAAACAGCTTATTTATTTTTTTAAACACAATATACGTGATATTGAGTGATTTGGTGTGTGTGTGTGTGTGGGGACACGCCCACTTAGAAACAGCACATGGCTGCTGTGAAGTATTCCAGCCATTTTGTGTCCAGAGCTCGCCTGAAGAAGGACTAGAGAGTCCGAAACGTTGCGCAAAGGCCTGGACGTCCACATTTAGGCCTCCGTCATGAGAATGGGTGACGTAGAGAGCCAAAGAAAAATTATTTCCTTCGTCTATACCGATGAAGTGGTACTTTCACTGCTTTTTTCTTTGGGGAAACGTGCACAACAGCACACACACTGAACCTAACCGACACAAATCGCTGTGCAAACCTAGGTGGCATAACCACTAGTCCTCTGAGCCCTATTTGGGATTTTTTTGCATCAACAGAAATATGTTTTTGGATCACTGGAAGCCGAGGAGTGGCGGCCGGTGATGTACAGAGCCCGTGCACAACCATGATCGGACTCTGGTCTGATCATTGGATTTTTTACTCCCTAACCGAAGCCAGCGCCTGCAGCTATGGACCTCTCCTTGGTGACCGGGGACTCTGAGGACATTTTCTGGGGATGCAAAAATATTAAATACACTTAAAAGAGTAAGAACAACAGCTTAAAACAGCTTATTTATTTTTTTAAACACAATATACGTGATATTGAGTGATTTGGTGTGTGTGTGTGTGTGGGGACACGCCCACTTAGAAACAGCACATGGCTGCTGTGAAGTATTCCAGCCATTTTGTGTCCAGAGCTCGCCTGAAGAAGGACTAGAGAGTCCGAAACGTTGCGCAAAGGCCTGGACGTCCACATTTAGGCCTCCGTCATGAGAATGGGTGACGTAGAGAGCCAAAGAAAAATTATTTCCTTCGTCTATACCGATGAAGTGGTACTTTCACTGCTTTTTTCTTTGGGGAAACGTGCACAACAGCACACACACTGAACCTAACCGACACAAATCGCTGTGCAAACCTAGGTGGCATAACCACTAGTCCTCTGAGCCCTATTTGGGATTTTTTTGCATCAACAGAAATATGTTTTTGGATCACTGGAAGCCGAGGAGTGGCGGCCGGTGATGTACAGAGCCCGTGCACAACCATGATCGGACTCTGGTCTGATCATTGGATTTTTTACTCCCTAACCGAAGCCAGCGCCTGCAGCTATGGACCTCTCCTTGGTGACCGGGGACTCTGAGGACATTTTCTGGGGATGCAAAAATATTAAATACACTTAAAAGAGTAAGAACAACAGCTTAAAACAGCTTATTTATTTTTTTAAACACAATATACGTGATATTGAGTGATTTGGTGTGTGTGTGTGTGTGGGGACACGCCCACTTAGAAACAGCACATGGCTGCTGTGAAGTATTCCAGCCATTTTGTGTCCAGAGCTCGCCTGAAGAAGGACTAGAGAGTCCGAAACGTTGCGCAAAGGCCTGGACGTCCACATTTAGGCCTCCGTCATGAGAATGGGTGACGTAGAGAGCCAAAGAAAAATTATTTCCTTCGTCTATACCGATGAAGTGGTACTTTCACTGCTTTTTTCTTTGGGGAAACGTGCACAACAGCACACACACTGAACCTAACCGACACAAATCGCTGTGCAAACCTAGGTGGCATAACCACTAGTCCTCTGAGCCCTATTTGGGATTTTTTTGCATCAACAGAAATATGTTTTTGGATCACTGGAAGCCGAGGAGTGGCGGCCGGTGATGTACAGAGCCCGTGCACAACCATGATCGGACTCTGGTCTGATCATTGGATTTTTTACTCCCTAACCGAAGCCAGCGCCTGCAGCTATGGACCTCTCCTTGGTGACCGGGGACTCTGAGGACATTTTCTGGGGATGCAAAAATATTAAATACACTTAAAAGAGTAAGAACAACAGCTTAAAACAGCTTATTTATTTTTTTAAACACAATATACGTGATATTGAGTGATTTGGTGTGTGTGTGTGTGTGGGGACACGCCCACTTAGAAACAGCACATGGCTGCTGTGAAGTATTCCAGCCATTTTGTGTCCAGAGCTCGCCTGAAGAAGGACTAGAGAGTCCGAAACGTTGCGCAAAGGCCTGGACGTCCACATTTAGGCCTCCGTCATGAGAATGGGTGACGTAGAGAGCCAAAGAAAAATTATTTCCTTCGTCTATACCGATGAAGTGGTACTTTCACTGCTTTTTTCTTTGGGGAAACGTGCACAACAGCACACACACTGAACCTAACCGACACAAATCGCTGTGCAAACCTAGGTGGCATAACCACTAGTCCTCTGAGCCCTATTTGGGATTTTTTTGCATCAACAGAAATATGTTTTTGGATCACTGGAAGCCGAGGAGTGGCGGCCGGTGATGTACAGAGCCCGTGCACAACCATGATCGGACTCTGGTCTGATCATTGGATTTTTTACTCCCTAACCGAAGCCAGCGCCTGCAGCTATGGACCTCTCCTTGGTGACCGGGGACTCTGAGGACATTTTCTGGGGATGCAAAAATATTAAATACACTTAAAAAATGGATGGCGCCGGTGAGATCGGCTGCCGTCACGACTGCTCCGACCAAACTTTGTCTTTTTTTGTTATTTTTTCGTATTGTTAACTATAAACACCGGTTTCTTTTTGTAAGATGGCCATTCTTACATACGACAGGGCCACTCTTATTTCTATTGGTGCACAATGCACTAACCTTTCGCCGATTTTGAACCCGGACCCATCCTGGCCAAGCGAGATCCTGAGGAGGAACAAAGGACCCGACCCGTACCGGCGTCCTCGAGGGAAACGAGCCGGCGTCAGGAACAGGCTGAGGGCTCGCGCACACCGCGCTCCCTTACCAAGTGTCCTGCTCGCCAATGTCCAGTCGCTGGATAACAAACTCGATGACCTCAGGGCAAGAGTCAGGTTCCAGAGGGACATTCGGGACTGCAACCTTCTCTGCTTCACCGAGACATGGCTGAACCCAGCGGTACCAGACCACGCCATCCAGCCGGCCGAGTTCTTCTCGGTTTACCGCATGGACAGAACGCTGGACTCGGGGAAGACTAGGGGAGGTGGAGTATGTCTGATGGTGAACAAACACTGGTGTGACGGCGCGAGCATTGTTCCCCTCTCACGCTCCTGCACACCGAATCTTGAACTTCTGACCATCAAATGTCGCCCTTTTTATCTCCCTCGGGAATTTAGCTCGGTCATCGTCAGTGCCGTTTATATTCCACCTCAAGCGGACACGGACACTGCGATATGGGATTTACATGAAACACTACACCTTCACCAGACACAGCACCGGGACGCCGCATTCATTGTTTTGGGAGATTTCAACAGTGCCAACCTCAAGCGTGCACTGCCGAACTTCCATCAGCACATCAGCTGCCCCACCAGGGGCGAAAGGACATTAGATCACTGTTACACCCCATACAAGAACAGCTACAAGGCACAGTCACAACCACCGTTTGGGAAATCGGACCACGCCGCCATCTTCCTCATGCCTGTTTACAAACAGAGGCTGAAACAGGAAGCCCCGGTGCAGAGGGAGGTCCAACGCTGGACGGACCAATCGGTGGCCGCTCTGCAGGACGCGCTAGATGACGCAGACTGGGACATGTTCCGGCGCAGCTCTGATGACGTCAGCTTGTTTACGGAAGCGGTTGTGGGATTTATAGAGAAACTAATGGATGATACGGTGCAGAAAACCATCATCAGGACGTTTCCCAACCAGAAGCCGTGGGTGGATAAAACCATCCGCGACGCCCTGAGATCCCGCTCCGCTGCCTACAACACAGGGCTCATCACCGGGAACATGGATGATTACAAGGCTGCATCTTACAGCGTGCGCAGATCGGTGAAGGAGGCGAAGCAGCGCTACGGGAGGAAACTAGAGTCGCAATTCCAACATGGCGACTCTAGGAGCCTGTGGCAGGGACTTAGAACCATCACGGACTATAAAACACCACCCTCCAGATCGGGGAATGCGGACGCCTCTCTGGCTGACGAGCTGAACACTTTTTATGCTCGCTTCGAGGCTGCAGCTAATCACGCTAACGGCGCTAGCAGTGCTAACTGCATGCACGCTGAGGAAGCCGGTGAGGACAACGTATTCACCATCACGGAGCATGACGTGAGGAGGGCATTCAAGAGAGTGAACATCAGGAAGGCAGCAGGACCAGATGGCATCACAGGTCGGGTTCTGAAGGCCTGCGCTGACCAGCTAGCACCGGTGTTCACCGAGATCTTCAACCTCTCCCTGGAACAGTCCATAGTCCCCTCATGCTTTAAGCAGTCCACCATTGTTCCTGTCCCCAAGAAACCGCAGCCCACCTGCCTAAACGACTATCGCCCTGTAGCCCTCACATCAGTGGTGATGAAGTGCTTTGAGAGACTGGTCAGAGACTTCATCATTGCATCACTACCAGACACACTGGATCCACTACAGTTTGCATACAGACATAACCGCTCCACGGAGGATGCCATCTCACACCTCCTCCACACCACAACAAGTCACCTGGACTGCAGAAAAGGGAATTATGTAAAAATGCTGTTTGTGGACTACAGTTCAGCGTTTAACACCATAATTCCCTCCACACTCACCTCCAAGTTGGAGGTCCTTGGTCTCAGCACATCCTTGTGCCAATGGATCTCCAGCTTCCTGAAGGACAGACAGCAAGCCGTACGGATGGGTAAACACACCTCATCCTCCATCACCCTAAGCACTGGAGCCCCTCAAGGTTGTGTTCTGAGCCCCCTGCTGTACTCACTGTACACTTATGACTGTGTGGCCACTTCCAACTCCACCACCATCATTAAGTTTGCTGATGACACTGTTGTGTTGGGCCTGATCTCAGACAACGACGAGACGGCCTACATACAGGAGATTAAGAACCTGGAGAGTTGGTGCCAGGTGAATAGTCTACACCTGAACATCAGCAAAACTAAGGAGCTGATAGTGGACTTCAGTACGAAGCAGGAGCGGTCGTACCAGCCGATCACGATCAGCGGGACTCCAGTGGAGAGAGTGGACAGCTTCAGATACCTGGGTGTTCACATCACGCAGGACTTGACTTGGTCCTGTCATACCAGCACCCTGGTGAAGAAGGCCAGGCAGCGTCTGTACCATCTGAGACGCTTAAAGGACTTTAGACTTCCCTCTCGGGTGCTTAAGACTTTTTACACCTGCACCATCGAGAGCGTCCTGACGGGCAGCATCACTTCCTGGTTCGGGAACTGCACTATGCAGGACAGACGAGCCCTCCAGAGGGTGGTGCGTTCAGCGGAACGTACCATTCACACCGAGCTCCCTAACCTGCAGGACATCTACAGCAAGCGGTGCCTGACCAGGGCCAGGAAGATAGTGAAGGACCTCAGCCATCCCAACAATGGACTCTTTTCTCTGCTGCGTTCAGGGAGACGCTTCCGCTCCATGAAGGCGAACACAGAGAGAATGAGGAGGAGCTTCTTCCCGCAGGCCATTCGGAGTCTAAACCACTCTCCACTCTAATCACATCACCCCACACTTCCACTTTGCACTTTTTTCAAGTACAATCTGCACTAATTTGTAGAAGGTTACGGAAGGATAAATGAGTGGGACTTACATACCATTTGTCTTTGTCTTTAGTATCCTTTACTCACTTATACACTTTACTGCACTGCACAGCACAGCACACGGACACTTTATCACTGACATACACTTTACTTTTTATAGAATCTATATAGAATCATATTCTATTTTTTATTCTCATATCTATTTGTTATTTTATTTTATTGCTAGTTTATTCTGTATATATGGTTACTGTACTTTTTCTATTTGTATTTTTGTAAACTTGAGGTTTTTCTAATTTTGTTGGACAATTTGTTGGACAGTCGTACAATACATTTCACTACATGTCGTACTACGTATGTATATGTATGTGACAAATAAAATTTGAATTTGAATTTGAAATTTGAATTTAAAAGAGTAAGAACAACAGCTTAAAACAGCTTATTTATTTTTTTAAACACAATATACGTGATATTGAGTGATTTGGTGTGTGTGTGTGTGTGGGGACACGCCCACTTAGAAACAGCACATGGCTGCTGTGAAGTATTCCAGCCATTTTGTGTCCAGAGCTCGCCTGAAGAAGGACTAGAGAGTCCGAAACGTTGCGCAAAGGCCTGGACGTCCACATTTAGGCCTCCGTCATGAGAATGGGTGACGTAGAGAGCCAAAGAAAAATTATTTCCTTCGTCTATACCGATGAAGTGGTACTTTCACTGCTTTTTTCTTTGGGGAAACGTGCACAACAGCACACACACTGAACCTAACCGACACAAATCGCTGTGCAAACCTAGGTGGCATAACCACTAGTCCTCTGAGCCCTATTTGGGATTTTTTTGCATCAACAGAAATATGTTTTTGGATCACTGGAAGCCGAGGAGTGGCGGCCGGTGATGTACAGAGCCCGTGCACAACCATGATCGGACTCTGGTCTGATCATTGGATTTTTTACTCCCTAACCGAAGCCAGCGCCTGCAGCTATGGACCTCTCCTTGGTGACCGGGGACTCTGAGGACATTTTCTGGGGATGCAAAAATATTAAATACACTTAAAAGAGTAAGAACAACAGCTTAAAACAGCTTATTTATTTTTTTAAACACAATATACGTGATATTGAGTGATTTGGTGTGTGTGTGTGTGTGGGGACACGCCCACTTAGAAACAGCACATGGCTGCTGTGAAGTATTCCAGCCATTTTGTGTCCAGAGCTCGCCTGAAGAAGGACTAGAGAGTCCGAAACGTTGCGCAAAGGCCTGGACGTCCACATTTAGGCCTCCGTCATGAGAATGGGTGACGTAGAGAGCCAAAGAAAAATTATTTCCTTCGTCTATACCGATGAAGTGGTACTTTCACTGCTTTTTTCTTTGGGGAAACGTGCACAACAGCACACACACTGAACCTAACCGACACAAATCGCTGTGCAAACCTAGGTGGCATAACCACTAGTCCTCTGAGCCCTATTTGGGATTTTTTTGCATCAACAGAAATATGTTTTTGGATCACTGGAAGCCGAGGAGTGGCGGCCGGTGATGTACAGAGCCCGTGCACAACCATGATCGGACTCTGGTCTGATCATTGGATTTTTTACTCCCTAACCGAAGCCAGCGCCTGCAGCTATGGACCTCTCCTTGGTGACCGGGGACTCTGAGGACATTTTCTGGGGATGCAAAAATATTAAATACACTTAAAAGAGTAAGAACAACAGCTTAAAACAGCTTATTTATTTTTTTAAACACAATATACGTGATATTGAGTGATTTGGTGTGTGTGTGTGTGTGGGGACACGCCCACTTAGAAACAGCACATGGCTGCTGTGAAGTATTCCAGCCATTTTGTGTCCAGAGCTCGCCTGAAGAAGGACTAGAGAGTCCGAAACGTTGCGCAAAGGCCTGGACGTCCACATTTAGGCCTCCGTCATGAGAATGGGTGACGTAGAGAGCCAAAGAAAAATTATTTCCTTCGTCTATACCGATGAAGTGGTACTTTCACTGCTTTTTTCTTTGGGGAAACGTGCACAACAGCACACACACTGAACCTAACCGACACAAATCGCTGTGCAAACCTAGGTGGCATAACCACTAGTCCTCTGAGCCCTATTTGGGATTTTTTTGCATCAACAGAAATATGTTTTTGGATCACTGGAAGCCGAGGAGTGGCGGCCGGTGATGTACAGAGCCCGTGCACAACCATGATCGGACTCTGGTCTGATCATTGGATTTTTTACTCCCTAACCGAAGCCAGCGCCTGCAGCTATGGACCTCTCCTTGGTGACCGGGGACTCTGAGGACATTTTCTGGGGATGCAAAAATATTAAATACACTTAAAAGAGTAAGAACAACAGCTTAAAACAGCTTATTTATTTTTTTAAACACAATATACGTGATATTGAGTGATTTGGTGTGTGTGTGTGTGTGGGGACACGCCCACTTAGAAACAGCACATGGCTGCTGTGAAGTATTCCAGCCATTTTGTGTCCAGAGCTCGCCTGAAGAAGGACTAGAGAGTCCGAAACGTTGCGCAAAGGCCTGGACGTCCACATTTAGGCCTCCGTCATGAGAATGGGTGACGTAGAGAGCCAAAGAAAAATTATTTCCTTCGTCTATACCGATGAAGTGGTACTTTCACTGCTTTTTTCTTTGGGGAAACGTGCACAACAGCACACACACTGAACCTAACCGACACAAATCGCTGTGCAAACCTAGGTGGCATAACCACTAGTCCTCTGAGCCCTATTTGGGATTTTTTTGCATCAACAGAAATATGTTTTTGGATCACTGGAAGCCGAGGAGTGGCGGCCGGTGATGTACAGAGCCCGTGCACAACCATGATCGGACTCTGGTCTGATCATTGGATTTTTTACTCCCTAACCGAAGCCAGCGCCTGCAGCTATGGACCTCTCCTTGGTGACCGGGGACTCTGAGGACATTTTCTGGGGATGCAAAAATATTAAATACACTTAAAAGAGTAAGAACAACAGCTTAAAACAGCTTATTTATTTTTTAAACACAATATACGTGATATTGAGTGATTTGGTGTGTGTGTGTGTGTGGGGACACGCCCACTTAGAAACAGCACATGGCTGCTGTGAAGTATTCCAGCCATTTTGTGTCCAGAGCTCGCCTGAAGAAGGACTAGAGAGTCCGAAACGTTGCGCAAAGGCCTGGACGTCCACATTTAGGCCTCCGTCATGAGAATGGGTGACGTAGAGAGCCAAAGAAAAATTATTTCCTTCGTCTATACCGATGAAGTGGTACTTTCACTGCTTTTTTCTTTGGGGAAACGTGCACAACAGCACACACACTGAACCTAACCGACACAAATCGCTGTGCAAACCTAGGTGGCATAACCACTAGTCCTCTGAGCCCTATTTGGGATTTTTTTGCATCAACAGAAATATGTTTTTGGATCACTGGAAGCCGAGGAGTGGCGGCCGGTGATGTACAGAGCCCGTGCACAACCATGATCGGACTCTGGTCTGATCATTGGATTTTTTACTCCCTAACCGAAGCCAGCGCCTGCAGCTATGGACCTCTCCTTGGTGACCGGGGACTCTGAGGACATTTTCTGGGGATGCAAAAATATTAAATACACTTAAAAGAGTAAGAACAACAGCTTAAAACAGCTTATTTATTTTTTAAACACAATATACGTGATATTGAGTGATTTGGTGTGTGTGTGTGTGTGGGGACACGCCCACTTAGAAACAGCACATGGCTGCTGTGAAGTATTCCAGCCATTTTGTGTCCAGAGCTCGCCTGAAGAAGGACTAGAGAGTCCGAAACGTTGCGCAAAGGCCTGGACGTCCACATTTAGGCCTCCGTCATGAGAATGGGTGACGTAGAGAGCCAAAGAAAAATTATTTCCTTCGTCTATACCGATGAAGTGGTACTTTCACTGCTTTTTTCTTTGGGGAAACGTGCACAACAGCACACACACTGAACCTAACCGACACAAATCGCTGTGCAAACCTAGGTGGCATAACCACTAGTCCTCTGAGCCCTATTTGGGATTTTTTTGCATCAACAGAAATATGTTTTTGGATCACTGGAAGCCGAGGAGTGGCGGCCGGTGATGTACAGAGCCCGTGCACAACCATGATCGGACTCTGGTCTGATCATTGGATTTTTTACTCCCTAACCGAAGCCAGCGCCTGCAGCTATGGACCTCTCCTTGGTGACCGGGGACTCTGAGGACATTTTCTGGGGATGCAAAAATATTAAATACACTTAAAAGAGTAAGAACAACAGCTTAAAACAGCTTATTTATTTTTTAAACACAATATACGTGATATTGAGTGATTTGGTGTGTGTGTGTGTGTGGGGACACGCCCACTTAGAAACAGCACATGGCTGCTGTGAAGTATTCCAGCCATTTTGTGTCCAGAGCTCGCCTGAAGAAGGACTAGAGAGTCCGAAACGTTGCGCAAAGGCCTGGACGTCCACATTTAGGCCTCCGTCATGAGAATGGGTGACGTAGAGAGCCAAAGAAAAATTATTTCCTTCGTCTATACCGATGAAGTGGTACTTTCACTGCTTTTTTCTTTGGGGAAACGTGCACAACAGCACACACACTGAACCTAACCGACACAAATCGCTGTGCAAACCTAGGTGGCATAACCACTAGTCCTCTGAGCCCTATTTGGGATTTTTTTGCATCAACAGAAATATGTTTTTGGATCACTGGAAGCCGAGGAGTGGCGGCCGGTGATGTACAGAGCCCGTGCACAACCATGATCGGACTCTGGTCTGATCATTGGATTTTTTACTCCCTAACCGAAGCCAGCGCCTGCAGCTATGGACCTCTCCTTGGTGACCGGGGACTCTGAGGACATTTTCTGGGGATGCAAAAATATTAAATACACTTAAAAGAGTAAGAACAACAGCTTAAAACAGCTTATTTATTTTTTAAACACAATATACGTGATATTGAGTGATTTGGTGTGTGTGTGTGTGTGGGGACACGCCCACTTAGAAACAGCACATGGCTGCTGTGAAGTATTCCAGCCATTTTGTGTCCAGAGCTCGCCTGAAGAAGGACTAGAGAGTCCGAAACGTTGCGCAAAGGCCTGGACGTCCACATTTAGGCCTCCGTCATGAGAATGGGTGACGTAGAGAGCCAAAGAAAAATTATTTCCTTCGTCTATACCGATGAAGTGGTACTTTCACTGCTTTTTTCTTTGGGGAAACGTGCACAACAGCACACACACTGAACCTAACCGACACAAATCGCTGTGCAAACCTAGGTGGCATAACCACTAGTCCTCTGAGCCCTATTTGGGATTTTTTTGCATCAACAGAAATATGTTTTTGGATCACTGGAAGCCGAGGAGTGGCGGCCGGTGATGTACAGAGCCCGTGCACAACCATGATCGGACTCTGGTCTGATCATTGGATTTTTTACTCCCTAACCGAAGCCAGCGCCTGCAGCTATGGACCTCTCCTTGGTGACCGGGGACTCTGAGGACATTTTCTGGGGATGCAAAAATATTAAATACACTTAAAAGAGTAAGAACAACAGCTTAAAACAGCTTATTTATTTTTTAAACACAATATACGTGATATTGAGTGATTTGGTGTGTGTGTGTGTGTGGGGACACGCCCACTTAGAAACAGCACATGGCTGCTGTGAAGTATTCCAGCCATTTTGTGTCCAGAGCTCGCCTGAAGAAGGACTAGAGAGTCCGAAACGTTGCGCAAAGGCCTGGACGTCCACATTTAGGCCTCCGTCATGAGAATGGGTGACGTAGAGAGCCAAAGAAAAATTATTTCCTTCGTCTATACCGATGAAGTGGTACTTTCACTGCTTTTTTCTTTGGGGAAACGTGCACAACAGCACACACACTGAACCTAACCGACACAAATCGCTGTGCAAACCTAGGTGGCATAACCACTAGTCCTCTGAGCCCTATTTGGGATTTTTTTGCATCAACAGAAATATGTTTTTGGATCACTGGAAGCCGAGGAGTGGCGGCCGGTGATGTACAGAGCCCGTGCACAACCATGATCGGACTCTGGTCTGATCATTGGATTTTTTACTCCCTAACCGAAGCCAGCGCCTGCAGCTATGGACCTCTCCTTGGTGACCGGGGACTCTGAGGACATTTTCTGGGGATGCAAAAATATTAAATACACTTAAAAGAGTAAGAACAACAGCTTAAAACAGCTTATTTATTTTTTAAACACAATATACGTGATATTGAGTGATTTGGTGTGTGTGTGTGTGTGGGGACACGCCCACTTAGAAACAGCACATGGCTGCTGTGAAGTATTCCAGCCATTTTGTGTCCAGAGCTCGCCTGAAGAAGGACTAGAGAGTCCGAAACGTTGCGCAAAGGCCTGGACGTCCACATTTAGGCCTCCGTCATGAGAATGGGTGACGTAGAGAGCCAAAGAAAAATTATTTCCTTCGTCTATACCGATGAAGTGGTACTTTCACTGCTTTTTTCTTTGGGGAAACGTGCACAACAGCACACACACTGAACCTAACCGACACAAATCGCTGTGCAAACCTAGGTGGCATAACCACTAGTCCTCTGAGCCCTATTTGGGATTTTTTTGCATCAACAGAAATATGTTTTTGGATCACTGGAAGCCGAGGAGTGGCGGCCGGTGATGTACAGAGCCCGTGCACAACCATGATCGGACTCTGGTCTGATCATTGGATTTTTTACTCCCTAACCGAAGCCAGCGCCTGCAGCTATGGACCTCTCCTTGGTGACCGGGGACTCTGAGGACATTTTCTGGGGATGCAAAAATATTAAATACACTTAAAAGAGTAAGAACAACAGCTTAAAACAGCTTATTTATTTTTTAAACACAATATACGTGATATTGAGTGATTTGGTGTGTGTGTGTGTGTGGGGACACGCCCACTTAGAAACAGCACATGGCTGCTGTGAAGTATTCCAGCCATTTTGTGTCCAGAGCTCGCCTGAAGAAGGACTAGAGAGTCCGAAACGTTGCGCAAAGGCCTGGACGTCCACATTTAGGCCTCCGTCATGAGAATGGGTGACGTAGAGAGCCAAAGAAAAATTATTTCCTTCGTCTATACCGATGAAGTGGTACTTTCACTGCTTTTTTCTTTGGGGAAACGTGCACAACAGCACACACACTGAACCTAACCGACACAAATCGCTGTGCAAACCTAGGTGGCATAACCACTAGTCCTCTGAGCCCTATTTGGGATTTTTTTGCATCAACAGAAATATGTTTTTGGATCACTGGAAGCCGAGGAGTGGCGGCCGGTGATGTACAGAGCCCGTGCACAACCATGATCGGACTCTGGTCTGATCATTGGATTTTTTACTCCCTAACCGAAGCCAGCGCCTGCAGCTATGGACCTCTCCTTGGTGACCGGGGACTCTGAGGACATTTTCTGGGGATGCAAAAATATTAAATACACTTAAAAGAGTAAGAACAACAGCTTAAAACAGCTTATTTATTTTTTAAACACAATATACGTGATATTGAGTGATTTGGTGTGTGTGTGTGTGTGGGGACACGCCCACTTAGAAACAGCACATGGCTGCTGTGAAGTATTCCAGCCATTTTGTGTCCAGAGCTCGCCTGAAGAAGGACTAGAGAGTCCGAAACGTTGCGCAAAGGCCTGGACGTCCACATTTAGGCCTCCGTCATGAGAATGGGTGACGTAGAGAGCCAAAGAAAAATTATTTCCTTCGTCTATACCGATGAAGTGGTACTTTCACTGCTTTTTTCTTTGGGGAAACGTGCACAACAGCACACACACTGAACCTAACCGACACAAATCGCTGTGCAAACCTAGGTGGCATAACCACTAGTCCTCTGAGCCCTATTTGGGATTTTTTTGCATCAACAGAAATATGTTTTTGGATCACTGGAAGCCGAGGAGTGGCGGCCGGTGATGTACAGAGCCCGTGCACAACCATGATCGGACTCTGGTCTGATCATTGGATTTTTTACTCCCTAACCGAAGCCAGCGCCTGCAGCTATGGACCTCTCCTTGGTGACCGGGGACTCTGAGGACATTTTCTGGGGATGCAAAAATATTAAATACACTTAAAAGAGTAAGAACAACAGCTTAAAACAGCTTATTTATTTTTTAAACACAATATACGTGATATTGAGTGATTTGGTGTGTGTGTGTGTGTGGGGACACGCCCACTTAGAAACAGCACATGGCTGCTGTGAAGTATTCCAGCCATTTTGTGTCCAGAGCTCGCCTGAAGAAGGACTAGAGAGTCCGAAACGTTGCGCAAAGGCCTGGACGTCCACATTTAGGCCTCCGTCATGAGAATGGGTGACGTAGAGAGCCAAAGAAAAATTATTTCCTTCGTCTATACCGATGAAGTGGTACTTTCACTGCTTTTTTCTTTGGGGAAACGTGCACAACAGCACACACACTGAACCTAACCGACACAAATCGCTGTGCAAACCTAGGTGGCATAACCACTAGTCCTCTGAGCCCTATTTGGGATTTTTTTGCATCAACAGAAATATGTTTTTGGATCACTGGAAGCCGAGGAGTGGCGGCCGGTGATGTACAGAGCCCGTGCACAACCATGATCGGACTCTGGTCTGATCATTGGATTTTTTACTCCCTAACCGAAGCCAGCGCCTGCAGCTATGGACCTCTCCTTGGTGACCGGGGACTCTGAGGACATTTTCTGGGGATGCAAAAATATTAAATACACTTAAAAGAGTAAGAACAACAGCTTAAAACAGCTTATTTATTTTTTAAACACAATATACGTGATATTGAGTGATTTGGTGTGTGTGTGTGTGTGGGGACACGCCCACTTAGAAACAGCACATGGCTGCTGTGAAGTATTCCAGCCATTTTGTGTCCAGAGCTCGCCTGAAGAAGGACTAGAGAGTCCGAAACGTTGCGCAAAGGCCTGGACGTCCACATTTAGGCCTCCGTCATGAGAATGGGTGACGTAGAGAGCCAAAGAAAAATTATTTCCTTCGTCTATACCGATGAAGTGGTACTTTCACTGCTTTTTTCTTTGGGGAAACGTGCACAACAGCACACACACTGAACCTAACCGACACAAATCGCTGTGCAAACCTAGGTGGCATAACCACTAGTCCTCTGAGCCCTATTTGGGATTTTTTTGCATCAACAGAAATATGTTTTTGGATCACTGGAAGCCGAGGAGTGGCGGCCGGTGATGTACAGAGCCCGTGCACAACCATGATCGGACTCTGGTCTGATCATTGGATTTTTTACTCCCTAACCGAAGCCAGCGCCTGCAGCTATGGACCTCTCCTTGGTGACCGGGGACTCTGAGGACATTTTCTGGGGATGCAAAAATATTAAATACACTTAAAAGAGTAAGAACAACAGCTTAAAACAGCTTATTTATTTTTTAAACACAATATACGTGATATTGAGTGATTTGGTGTGTGTGTGTGTGTGGGGACACGCCCACTTAGAAACAGCACATGGCTGCTGTGAAGTATTCCAGCCATTTTGTGTCCAGAGCTCGCCTGAAGAAGGACTAGAGAGTCCGAAACGTTGCGCAAAGGCCTGGACGTCCACATTTAGGCCTCCGTCATGAGAATGGGTGACGTAGAGAGCCAAAGAAAAATTATTTCCTTCGTCTATACCGATGAAGTGGTACTTTCACTGCTTTTTTCTTTGGGGAAACGTGCACAACAGCACACACACTGAACCTAACCGACACAAATCGCTGTGCAAACCTAGGTGGCATAACCACTAGTCCTCTGAGCCCTATTTGGGATTTTTTTGCATCAACAGAAATATGTTTTTGGATCACTGGAAGCCGAGGAGTGGCGGCCGGTGATGTACAGAGCCCGTGCACAACCATGATCGGACTCTGGTCTGATCATTGGATTTTTTACTCCCTAACCGAAGCCAGCGCCTGCAGCTATGGACCTCTCCTTGGTGACCGGGGACTCTGAGGACATTTTCTGGGGATGCAAAAATATTAAATACACTTAAAAGAGTAAGAACAACAGCTTAAAACAGCTTATTTATTTTTTAAACACAATATACGTGATATTGAGTGATTTGGTGTGTGTGTGTGTGTGTGGGGACACGCCCACTTAGAAACAGCACATGGCTGCTGTGAAGTATTCCAGCCATTTTGTGTCCAGAGCTCGCCTGAAGAAGGACTAGAGAGTCCGAAACGTTGCGCAAAGGCCTGGACGTCCACATTTAGGCCTCCGTCATGAGAATGGGTGACGTAGAGAGCCAAAGAAAAATTATTTCCTTCGTCTATACCGATGAAGTGGTACTTTCACTGCTTTTTTCTTTGGGGAAACGTGCACAACAGCACACACACTGAACCTAACCGACACAAATCGCTGTGCAAACCTAGGTGGCATAACCACTAGTCCTCTGAGCCCTATTTGGGATTTTTTTGCATCAACAGAAATATGTTTTTGGATCACTGGAAGCCGAGGAGTGGCGGCCGGTGATGTACAGAGCCCGTGCACAACCATGATCGGACTCTGGTCTGATCATTGGATTTTTTACTCCCTAACCGAAGCCAGCGCCTGCAGCTATGGACCTCTCCTTGGTGACCGGGGACTCTGAGGACATTTTCTGGGGATGCAAAAATATTAAATACACTTAAAAGAGTAAGAACAACAGCTTAAAACAGCTTATTTATTTTTTAAACACAATATACGTGATATTGAGTGATTTGGTGTGTGTGTGTGTGTGGGGACACGCCCACTTAGAAACAGCACATGGCTGCTGTGAAGTATTCCAGCCATTTTGTGTCCAGAGCTCGCCTGAAGAAGGACTAGAGAGTCCGAAACGTTGCGCAAAGGCCTGGACGTCCACATTTAGGCCTCCGTCATGAGAATGGGTGACGTAGAGAGCCAAAGAAAAATTATTTCCTTCGTCTATACCGATGAAGTGGTACTTTCACTGCTTTTTTCTTTGGGGAAACGTGCACAACAGCACACACACTGAACCTAACCGACACAAATCGCTGTGCAAACCTAGGTGGCATAACCACTAGTCCTCTGAGCCCTATTTGGGATTTTTTTGCATCAACAGAAATATGTTTTTGGATCACTGGAAGCCGAGGAGTGGCGGCCGGTGATGTACAGAGCCCGTGCACAACCATGATCGGACTCTGGTCTGATCATTGGATTTTTTACTCCCTAACCGAAGCCAGCGCCTGCAGCTATGGACCTCTCCTTGGTGACCGGGGACTCTGAGGACATTTTCTGGGGATGCAAAAATATTAAATACACTTAAAAGAGTAAGAACAACAGCTTAAAACAGCTTATTTATTTTTTAAACACAATATACGTGATATTGAGTGATTTGGTGTGTGTGTGTGTGTGGGGACACGCCCACTTAGAAACAGCACATGGCTGCTGTGAAGTATTCCAGCCATTTTGTGTCCAGAGCTCGCCTGAAGAAGGACTAGAGAGTCCGAAACGTTGCGCAAAGGCCTGGACGTCCACATTTAGGCCTCCGTCATGAGAATGGGTGACGTAGAGAGCCAAAGAAAAATTATTTCCTTCGTCTATACCGATGAAGTGGTACTTTCACTGCTTTTTTCTTTGGGGAAACGTGCACAACAGCACACACACTGAACCTAACCGACACAAATCGCTGTGCAAACCTAGGTGGCATAACCACTAGTCCTCTGAGCCCTATTTGGGATTTTTTTGCATCAACAGAAATATGTTTTTGGATCACTGGAAGCCGAGGAGTGGCGGCCGGTGATGTACAGAGCCCGTGCACAACCATGATCGGACTCTGGTCTGATCATTGGATTTTTTACTCCCTAACCGAAGCCAGCGCCTGCAGCTATGGACCTCTCCTTGGTGACCGGGGACTCTGAGGACATTTTCTGGGGATGCAAAAATATTAAATACACTTAAAAGAGTAAGAACAACAGCTTAAAACAGCTTATTTATTTTTTAAACACAATATACGTGATATTGAGTGATTTGGTGTGTGTGTGTGTGTGGGGACACGCCCACTTAGAAACAGCACATGGCTGCTGTGAAGTATTCCAGCCATTTTGTGTCCAGAGCTCGCCTGAAGAAGGACTAGAGAGTCCGAAACGTTGCGCAAAGGCCTGGACGTCCACATTTAGGCCTCCGTCATGAGAATGGGTGACGTAGAGAGCCAAAGAAAAATTATTTCCTTCGTCTATACCGATGAAGTGGTACTTTCACTGCTTTTTTCTTTGGGGAAACGTGCACAACAGCACACACACTGAACCTAACCGACACAAATCGCTGTGCAAACCTAGGTGGCATAACCACTAGTCCTCTGAGCCCTATTTGGGATTTTTTTGCATCAACAGAAATATGTTTTTGGATCACTGGAAGCCGAGGAGTGGCGGCCGGTGATGTACAGAGCCCGTGCACAACCATGATCGGACTCTGGTCTGATCATTGGATTTTTTACTCCCTAACCGAAGCCAGCGCCTGCAGCTATGGACCTCTCCTTGGTGACCGGGGACTCTGAGGACATTTTCTGGGGATGCAAAAATATTAAATACACTTAAAAGAGTAAGAACAACAGCTTAAAACAGCTTATTTATTTTTTAAACACAATATACGTGATATTGAGTGATTTGGTGTGTGTGTGTGTGTGGGGACACGCCCACTTAGAAACAGCACATGGCTGCTGTGAAGTATTCCAGCCATTTTGTGTCCAGAGCTCGCCTGAAGAAGGACTAGAGAGTCCGAAACGTTGCGCAAAGGCCTGGACGTCCACATTTAGGCCTCCGTCATGAGAATGGGTGACGTAGAGAGCCAAAGAAAAATTATTTCCTTCGTCTATACCGATGAAGTGGTACTTTCACTGCTTTTTTCTTTGGGGAAACGTGCACAACAGCACACACACTGAACCTAACCGACACAAATCGCTGTGCAAACCTAGGTGGCATAACCACTAGTCCTCTGAGCCCTATTTGGGATTTTTTTGCATCAACAGAAATATGTTTTTGGATCACTGGAAGCCGAGGAGTGGCGGCCGGTGATGTACAGAGCCCGTGCACAACCATGATCGGACTCTGGTCTGATCATTGGATTTTTTACTCCCTAACCGAAGCCAGCGCCTGCAGCTATGGACCTCTCCTTGGTGACCGGGGACTCTGAGGACATTTTCTGGGGATGCAAAAATATTAAATACACTTAAAAGAGTAAGAACAACAGCTTAAAACAGCTTATTTATTTTTTAAACACAATATACGTGATATTGAGTGATTTGGTGTGTGTGTGTGTGTGGGGACACGCCCACTTAGAAACAGCACATGGCTGCTGTGAAGTATTCCAGCCATTTTGTGTCCAGAGCTCGCCTGAAGAAGGACTAGAGAGTCCGAAACGTTGCGCAAAGGCCTGGACGTCCACATTTAGGCCTCCGTCATGAGAATGGGTGACGTAGAGAGCCAAAGAAAAATTATTTCCTTCGTCTATACCGATGAAGTGGTACTTTCACTGCTTTTTTCTTTGGGGAAACGTGCACAACAGCACACACACTGAACCTAACCGACACAAATCGCTGTGCAAACCTAGGTGGCATAACCACTAGTCCTCTGAGCCCTATTTGGGATTTTTTTGCATCAACAGAAATATGTTTTTGGATCACTGGAAGCCGAGGAGTGGCGGCCGGTGATGTACAGAGCCCGTGCACAACCATGATCGGACTCTGGTCTGATCATTGGATTTTTTACTCCCTAACCGAAGCCAGCGCCTGCAGCTATGGACCTCTCCTTGGTGACCGGGGACTCTGAGGACATTTTCTGGGGATGCAAAAATATTAAATACACTTAAAAGAGTAAGAACAACAGCTTAAAACAGCTTATTTATTTTTTAAACACAATATACGTGATATTGAGTGATTTGGTGTGTGTGTGTGTGTGGGGACACGCCCACTTAGAAACAGCACATGGCTGCTGTGAAGTATTCCAGCCATTTTGTGTCCAGAGCTCGCCTGAAGAAGGACTAGAGAGTCCGAAACGTTGCGCAAAGGCCTGGACGTCCACATTTAGGCCTCCGTCATGAGAATGGGTGACGTAGAGAGCCAAAGAAAAATTATTTCCTTCGTCTATACCGATGAAGTGGTACTTTCACTGCTTTTTTCTTTGGGGAAACGTGCACAACAGCACACACACTGAACCTAACCGACACAAATCGCTGTGCAAACCTAGGTGGCATAACCACTAGTCCTCTGAGCCCTATTTGGGATTTTTTTGCATCAACAGAAATATGTTTTTGGATCACTGGAAGCCGAGGAGTGGCGGCCGGTGATGTACAGAGCCCGTGCACAACCATGATCGGACTCTGGTCTGATCATTGGATTTTTTACTCCCTAACCGAAGCCAGCGCCTGCAGCTATGGACCTCTCCTTGGTGACCGGGGACTCTGAGGACATTTTCTGGGGATGCAAAAATATTAAATACACTTAAAAGAGTAAGAACAACAGCTTAAAACAGCTTATTTATTTTTTAAACACAATATACGTGATATTGAGTGATTTGGTGTGTGTGTGTGTGTGGGGACACGCCCACTTAGAAACAGCACATGGCTGCTGTGAAGTATTCCAGCCATTTTGTGTCCAGAGCTCGCCTGAAGAAGGACTAGAGAGTCCGAAACGTTGCGCAAAGGCCTGGACGTCCACATTTAGGCCTCCGTCATGAGAATGGGTGACGTAGAGAGCCAAAGAAAAATTATTTCCTTCGTCTATACCGATGAAGTGGTACTTTCACTGCTTTTTTCTTTGGGGAAACGTGCACAACAGCACACACACTGAACCTAACCGACACAAATCGCTGTGCAAACCTAGGTGGCATAACCACTAGTCCTCTGAGCCCTATTTGGGATTTTTTTGCATCAACAGAAATATGTTTTTGGATCACTGGAAGCCGAGGAGTGGCGGCCGGTGATGTACAGAGCCCGTGCACAACCATGATCGGACTCTGGTCTGATCATTGGATTTTTTACTCCCTAACCGAAGCCAGCGCCTGCAGCTATGGACCTCTCCTTGGTGACCGGGGACTCTGAGGACATTTTCTGGGGATGCAAAAATATTAAATACACTTAAAAGAGTAAGAACAACAGCTTAAAACAGCTTATTTATTTTTTAAACACAATATACGTGATATTGAGTGATTTGGTGTGTGTGTGTGTGTGGGGACACGCCCACTTAGAAACAGCACATGGCTGCTGTGAAGTATTCCAGCCATTTTGTGTCCAGAGCTCGCCTGAAGAAGGACTAGAGAGTCCGAAACGTTGCGCAAAGGCCTGGACGTCCACATTTAGGCCTCCGTCATGAGAATGGGTGACGTAGAGAGCCAAAGAAAAATTATTTCCTTCGTCTATACCGATGAAGTGGTACTTTCACTGCTTTTTTCTTTGGGGAAACGTGCACAACAGCACACACACTGAACCTAACCGACACAAATCGCTGTGCAAACCTAGGTGGCATAACCACTAGTCCTCTGAGCCCTATTTGGGATTTTTTTGCATCAACAGAAATATGTTTTTGGATCACTGGAAGCCGAGGAGTGGCGGCCGGTGATGTACAGAGCCCGTGCACAACCATGATCGGACTCTGGTCTGATCATTGGATTTTTTACTCCCTAACCGAAGCCAGCGCCTGCAGCTATGGACCTCTCCTTGGTGACCGGGGACTCTGAGGACATTTTCTGGGGATGCAAAAATATTAAATACACTTAAAAGAGTAAGAACAACAGCTTAAAACAGCTTATTTATTTTTTAAACACAATATACGTGATATTGAGTGATTTGGTGTGTGTGTGTGTGTGGGGACACGCCCACTTAGAAACAGCACATGGCTGCTGTGAAGTATTCCAGCCATTTTGTGTCCAGAGCTCGCCTGAAGAAGGACTAGAGAGTCCGAAACGTTGCGCAAAGGCCTGGACGTCCACATTTAGGCCTCCGTCATGAGAATGGGTGACGTAGAGAGCCAAAGAAAAATTATTTCCTTCGTCTATACCGATGAAGTGGTACTTTCACTGCTTTTTTCTTTGGGGAAACGTGCACAACAGCACACACACTGAACCTAACCGACACAAATCGCTGTGCAAACCTAGGTGGCATAACCACTAGTCCTCTGAGCCCTATTTGGGATTTTTTTGCATCAACAGAAATATGTTTTTGGATCACTGGAAGCCGAGGAGTGGCGGCCGGTGATGTACAGAGCCCGTGCACAACCATGATCGGACTCTGGTCTGATCATTGGATTTTTTACTCCCTAACCGAAGCCAGCGCCTGCAGCTATGGACCTCTCCTTGGTGACCGGGGACTCTGAGGACATTTTCTGGGGATGCAAAAATATTAAATACACTTAAAAGAGTAAGAACAACAGCTTAAAACAGCTTATTTATTTTTTAAACACAATATACGTGATATTGAGTGATTTGGTGTGTGTGTGTGTGTGGGGACACGCCCACTTAGAAACAGCACATGGCTGCTGTGAAGTATTCCAGCCATTTTGTGTCCAGAGCTCGCCTGAAGAAGGACTAGAGAGTCCGAAACGTTGCGCAAAGGCCTGGACGTCCACATTTAGGCCTCCGTCATGAGAATGGGTGACGTAGAGAGCCAAAGAAAAATTATTTCCTTCGTCTATACCGATGAAGTGGTACTTTCACTGCTTTTTTCTTTGGGGAAACGTGCACAACAGCACACACACTGAACCTAACCGACACAAATCGCTGTGCAAACCTAGGTGGCATAACCACTAGTCCTCTGAGCCCTATTTGGGATTTTTTTGCATCAACAGAAATATGTTTTTGGATCACTGGAAGCCGAGGAGTGGCGGCCGGTGATGTACAGAGCCCGTGCACAACCATGATCGGACTCTGGTCTGATCATTGGATTTTTTACTCCCTAACCGAAGCCAGCGCCTGCAGCTATGGACCTCTCCTTGGTGACCGGGGACTCTGAGGACATTTTCTGGGGATGCAAAAATATTAAATACACTTAAAAGAGTAAGAACAACAGCTTAAAACAGCTTATTTATTTTTTAAACACAATATACGTGATATTGAGTGATTTGGTGTGTGTGTGTGTGTGGGGACACGCCCACTTAGAAACAGCACATGGCTGCTGTGAAGTATTCCAGCCATTTTGTGTCCAGAGCTCGCCTGAAGAAGGACTAGAGAGTCCGAAACGTTGCGCAAAGGCCTGGACGTCCACATTTAGGCCTCCGTCATGAGAATGGGTGACGTAGAGAGCCAAAGAAAAATTATTTCCTTCGTCTATACCGATGAAGTGGTACTTTCACTGCTTTTTTCTTTGGGGAAACGTGCACAACAGCACACACACTGAACCTAACCGACACAAATCGCTGTGCAAACCTAGGTGGCATAACCACTAGTCCTCTGAGCCCTATTTGGGATTTTTTTGCATCAACAGAAATATGTTTTTGGATCACTGGAAGCCGAGGAGTGGCGGCCGGTGATGTACAGAGCCCGTGCACAACCATGATCGGACTCTGGTCTGATCATTGGATTTTTTACTCCCTAACCGAAGCCAGCGCCTGCAGCTATGGACCTCTCCTTGGTGACCGGGGACTCTGAGGACATTTTCTGGGGATGCAAAAATATTAAATACACTTAAAAGAGTAAGAACAACAGCTTAAAACAGCTTATTTATTTTTTAAACACAATATACGTGATATTGAGTGATTTGGTGTGTGTGTGTGTGTGGGGACACGCCCACTTAGAAACAGCACATGGCTGCTGTGAAGTATTCCAGCCATTTTGTGTCCAGAGCTCGCCTGAAGAAGGACTAGAGAGTCCGAAACGTTGCGCAAAGGCCTGGACGTCCACATTTAGGCCTCCGTCATGAGAATGGGTGACGTAGAGAGCCAAAGAAAAATTATTTCCTTCGTCTATACCGATGAAGTGGTACTTTCACTGCTTTTTTCTTTGGGGAAACGTGCACAACAGCACACACACTGAACCTAACCGACACAAATCGCTGTGCAAACCTAGGTGGCATAACCACTAGTCCTCTGAGCCCTATTTGGGATTTTTTTGCATCAACAGAAATATGTTTTTGGATCACTGGAAGCCGAGGAGTGGCGGCCGGTGATGTACAGAGCCCGTGCACAACCATGATCGGACTCTGGTCTGATCATTGGATTTTTTACTCCCTAACCGAAGCCAGCGCCTGCAGCTATGGACCTCTCCTTGGTGACCGGGGACTCTGAGGACATTTTCTGGGGATGCAAAAATATTAAATACACTTAAAAGAGTAAGAACAACAGCTTAAAACAGCTTATTTATTTTTTAAACACAATATACGTGATATTGAGTGATTTGGTGTGTGTGTGTGTGTGGGGACACGCCCACTTAGAAACAGCACATGGCTGCTGTGAAGTATTCCAGCCATTTTGTGTCCAGAGCTCGCCTGAAGAAGGACTAGAGAGTCCGAAACGTTGCGCAAAGGCCTGGACGTCCACATTTAGGCCTCCGTCATGAGAATGGGTGACGTAGAGAGCCAAAGAAAAATTATTTCCTTCGTCTATACCGATGAAGTGGTACTTTCACTGCTTTTTTCTTTGGGGAAACGTGCACAACAGCACACACACTGAACCTAACCGACACAAATCGCTGTGCAAACCTAGGTGGCATAACCACTAGTCCTCTGAGCCCTATTTGGGATTTTTTTGCATCAACAGAAATATGTTTTTGGATCACTGGAAGCCGAGGAGTGGCGGCCGGTGATGTACAGAGCCCGTGCACAACCATGATCGGACTCTGGTCTGATCATTGGATTTTTTACTCCCTAACCGAAGCCAGCGCCTGCAGCTATGGACCTCTCCTTGGTGACCGGGGACTCTGAGGACATTTTCTGGGGATGCAAAAATATTAAATACACTTAAAAGAGTAAGAACAACAGCTTAAAACAGCTTATTTATTTTTTAAACACAATATACGTGATATTGAGTGATTTGGTGTGTGTGTGTGTGTGGGGACACGCCCACTTAGAAACAGCACATGGCTGCTGTGAAGTATTCCAGCCATTTTGTGTCCAGAGCTCGCCTGAAGAAGGACTAGAGAGTCCGAAACGTTGCGCAAAGGCCTGGACGTCCACATTTAGGCCTCCGTCATGAGAATGGGTGACGTAGAGAGCCAAAGAAAAATTATTTCCTTCGTCTATACCGATGAAGTGGTACTTTCACTGCTTTTTTCTTTGGGGAAACGTGCACAACAGCACACACACTGAACCTAACCGACACAAATCGCTGTGCAAACCTAGGTGGCATAACCACTAGTCCTCTGAGCCCTATTTGGGATTTTTTTGCATCAACAGAAATATGTTTTTGGATCACTGGAAGCCGAGGAGTGGCGGCCGGTGATGTACAGAGCCCGTGCACAACCATGATCGGACTCTGGTCTGATCATTGGATTTTTTACTCCCTAACCGAAGCCAGCGCCTGCAGCTATGGACCTCTCCTTGGTGACCGGGGACTCTGAGGACATTTTCTGGGGATGCAAAAATATTAAATACACTTAAAAGAGTAAGAACAACAGCTTAAAACAGCTTATTTATTTTTTAAACACAATATACGTGATATTGAGTGATTTGGTGTGTGTGTGTGTGTGGGGACACGCCCACTTAGAAACAGCACATGGCTGCTGTGAAGTATTCCAGCCATTTTGTGTCCAGAGCTCGCCTGAAGAAGGACTAGAGAGTCCGAAACGTTGCGCAAAGGCCTGGACGTCCACATTTAGGCCTCCGTCATGAGAATGGGTGACGTAGAGAGCCAAAGAAAAATTATTTCCTTCGTCTATACCGATGAAGTGGTACTTTCACTGCTTTTTTCTTTGGGGAAACGTGCACAACAGCACACACACTGAACCTAACCGACACAAATCGCTGTGCAAACCTAGGTGGCATAACCACTAGTCCTCTGAGCCCTATTTGGGATTTTTTTGCATCAACAGAAATATGTTTTTGGATCACTGGAAGCCGAGGAGTGGCGGCCGGTGATGTACAGAGCCCGTGCACAACCATGATCGGACTCTGGTCTGATCATTGGATTTTTTACTCCCTAACCGAAGCCAGCGCCTGCAGCTATGGACCTCTCCTTGGTGACCGGGGACTCTGAGGACATTTTCTGGGGATGCAAAAATATTAAATACACTTAAAAGAGTAAGAACAACAGCTTAAAACAGCTTATTTATTTTTTAAACACAATATACGTGATATTGAGTGATTTGGTGTGTGTGTGTGTGTGGGGACACGCCCACTTAGAAACAGCACATGGCTGCTGTGAAGTATTCCAGCCATTTTGTGTCCAGAGCTCGCCTGAAGAAGGACTAGAGAGTCCGAAACGTTGCGCAAAGGCCTGGACGTCCACATTTAGGCCTCCGTCATGAGAATGGGTGACGTAGAGAGCCAAAGAAAAATTATTTCCTTCGTCTATACCGATGAAGTGGTACTTTCACTGCTTTTTTCTTTGGGGAAACGTGCACAACAGCACACACACTGAACCTAACCGACACAAATCGCTGTGCAAACCTAGGTGGCATAACCACTAGTCCTCTGAGCCCTATTTGGGATTTTTTTGCATCAACAGAAATATGTTTTTGGATCACTGGAAGCCGAGGAGTGGCGGCCGGTGATGTACAGAGCCCGTGCACAACCATGATCGGACTCTGGTCTGATCATTGGATTTTTTACTCCCTAACCGAAGCCAGCGCCTGCAGCTATGGACCTCTCCTTGGTGACCGGGGACTCTGAGGACATTTTCTGGGGATGCAAAAATATTAAATACACTTAAAAGAGTAAGAACAACAGCTTAAAACAGCTTATTTATTTTTTAAACACAATATACGTGATATTGAGTGATTTGGTGTGTGTGTGTGTGTGGGGACACGCCCACTTAGAAACAGCACATGGCTGCTGTGAAGTATTCCAGCCATTTTGTGTCCAGAGCTCGCCTGAAGAAGGACTAGAGAGTCCGAAACGTTGCGCAAAGGCCTGGACGTCCACATTTAGGCCTCCGTCATGAGAATGGGTGACGTAGAGAGCCAAAGAAAAATTATTTCCTTCGTCTATACCGATGAAGTGGTACTTTCACTGCTTTTTTCTTTGGGGAAACGTGCACAACAGCACACACACTGAACCTAACCGACACAAATCGCTGTGCAAACCTAGGTGGCATAACCACTAGTCCTCTGAGCCCTATTTGGGATTTTTTTGCATCAACAGAAATATGTTTTTGGATCACTGGAAGCCGAGGAGTGGCGGCCGGTGATGTACAGAGCCCGTGCACAACCATGATCGGACTCTGGTCTGATCATTGGATTTTTTACTCCCTAACCGAAGCCAGCGCCTGCAGCTATGGACCTCTCCTTGGTGACCGGGGACTCTGAGGACATTTTCTGGGGATGCAAAAATATTAAATACACTTAAAAGAGTAAGAACAACAGCTTAAAACAGCTTATTTATTTTTTAAACACAATATACGTGATATTGAGTGATTTGGTGTGTGTGTGTGTGTGGGGACACGCCCACTTAGAAACAGCACATGGCTGCTGTGAAGTATTCCAGCCATTTTGTGTCCAGAGCTCGCCTGAAGAAGGACTAGAGAGTCCGAAACGTTGCGCAAAGGCCTGGACGTCCACATTTAGGCCTCCGTCATGAGAATGGGTGACGTAGAGAGCCAAAGAAAAATTATTTCCTTCGTCTATACCGATGAAGTGGTACTTTCACTGCTTTTTTCTTTGGGGAAACGTGCACAACAGCACACACACTGAACCTAACCGACACAAATCGCTGTGCAAACCTAGGTGGCATAACCACTAGTCCTCTGAGCCCTATTTGGGATTTTTTTGCATCAACAGAAATATGTTTTTGGATCACTGGAAGCCGAGGAGTGGCGGCCGGTGATGTACAGAGCCCGTGCACAACCATGATCGGACTCTGGTCTGATCATTGGATTTTTTACTCCCTAACCGAAGCCAGCGCCTGCAGCTATGGACCTCTCCTTGGTGACCGGGGACTCTGAGGACATTTTCTGGGGATGCAAAAATATTAAATACACTTAAAAGAGTAAGAACAACAGCTTAAAACAGCTTATTTATTTTTTAAACACAATATACGTGATATTGAGTGATTTGGTGTGTGTGTGTGTGTGGGGACACGCCCACTTAGAAACAGCACATGGCTGCTGTGAAGTATTCCAGCCATTTTGTGTCCAGAGCTCGCCTGAAGAAGGACTAGAGAGTCCGAAACGTTGCGCAAAGGCCTGGACGTCCACATTTAGGCCTCCGTCATGAGAATGGGTGACGTAGAGAGCCAAAGAAAAATTATTTCCTTCGTCTATACCGATGAAGTGGTACTTTCACTGCTTTTTTCTTTGGGGAAACGTGCACAACAGCACACACACTGAACCTAACCGACACAAATCGCTGTGCAAACCTAGGTGGCATAACCACTAGTCCTCTGAGCCCTATTTGGGATTTTTTTGCATCAACAGAAATATGTTTTTGGATCACTGGAAGCCGAGGAGTGGCGGCCGGTGATGTACAGAGCCCGTGCACAACCATGATCGGACTCTGGTCTGATCATTGGATTTTTTACTCCCTAACCGAAGCCAGCGCCTGCAGCTATGGACCTCTCCTTGGTGACCGGGGACTCTGAGGACATTTTCTGGGGATGCAAAAATATTAAATACACTTAAAAGAGTAAGAACAACAGCTTAAAACAGCTTATTTATTTTTTAAACACAATATACGTGATATTGAGTGATTTGGTGTGTGTGTGTGTGTGGGGACACGCCCACTTAGAAACAGCACATGGCTGCTGTGAAGTATTCCAGCCATTTTGTGTCCAGAGCTCGCCTGAAGAAGGACTAGAGAGTCCGAAACGTTGCGCAAAGGCCTGGACGTCCACATTTAGGCCTCCGTCATGAGAATGGGTGACGTAGAGAGCCAAAGAAAAATTATTTCCTTCGTCTATACCGATGAAGTGGTACTTTCACTGCTTTTTTCTTTGGGGAAACGTGCACAACAGCACACACACTGAACCTAACCGACACAAATCGCTGTGCAAACCTAGGTGGCATAACCACTAGTCCTCTGAGCCCTATTTGGGATTTTTTTGCATCAACAGAAATATGTTTTTGGATCACTGGAAGCCGAGGAGTGGCGGCCGGTGATGTACAGAGCCCGTGCACAACCATGATCGGACTCTGGTCTGATCATTGGATTTTTTACTCCCTAACCGAAGCCAGCGCCTGCAGCTATGGACCTCTCCTTGGTGACCGGGGACTCTGAGGACATTTTCTGGGGATGCAAAAATATTAAATACACTTAAAAGAGTAAGAACAACAGCTTAAAACAGCTTATTTATTTTTTAAACACAATATACGTGATATTGAGTGATTTGGTGTGTGTGTGTGTGTGGGGACACGCCCACTTAGAAACAGCACATGGCTGCTGTGAAGTATTCCAGCCATTTTGTGTCCAGAGCTCGCCTGAAGAAGGACTAGAGAGTCCGAAACGTTGCGCAAAGGCCTGGACGTCCACATTTAGGCCTCCGTCATGAGAATGGGTGACGTAGAGAGCCAAAGAAAAATTATTTCCTTCGTCTATACCGATGAAGTGGTACTTTCACTGCTTTTTTCTTTGGGGAAACGTGCACAACAGCACACACACTGAACCTAACCGACACAAATCGCTGTGCAAACCTAGGTGGCATAACCACTAGTCCTCTGAGCCCTATTTGGGATTTTTTTGCATCAACAGAAATATGTTTTTGGATCACTGGAAGCCGAGGAGTGGCGGCCGGTGATGTACAGAGCCCGTGCACAACCATGATCGGACTCTGGTCTGATCATTGGATTTTTTACTCCCTAACCGAAGCCAGCGCCTGCAGCTATGGACCTCTCCTTGGTGACCGGGGACTCTGAGGACATTTTCTGGGGATGCAAAAATATTAAATACACTTAAAAGAGTAAGAACAACAGCTTAAAACAGCTTATTTATTTTTTAAACACAATATACGTGATATTGAGTGATTTGGTGTGTGTGTGTGTGTGGGGACACGCCCACTTAGAAACAGCACATGGCTGCTGTGAAGTATTCCAGCCATTTTGTGTCCAGAGCTCGCCTGAAGAAGGACTAGAGAGTCCGAAACGTTGCGCAAAGGCCTGGACGTCCACATTTAGGCCTCCGTCATGAGAATGGGTGACGTAGAGAGCCAAAGAAAAATTATTTCCTTCGTCTATACCGATGAAGTGGTACTTTCACTGCTTTTTTCTTTGGGGAAACGTGCACAACAGCACACACACTGAACCTAACCGACACAAATCGCTGTGCAAACCTAGGTGGCATAACCACTAGTCCTCTGAGCCCTATTTGGGATTTTTTTGCATCAACAGAAATATGTTTTTGGATCACTGGAAGCCGAGGAGTGGCGGCCGGTGATGTACAGAGCCCGTGCACAACCATGATCGGACTCTGGTCTGATCATTGGATTTTTTACTCCCTAACAAACCTAAACTTAACCAGACCTAAAGCTGAATAGCCCTGGCCTCAATAGCCCTGGCCTCAATAGCCCTATGAACAGCCTTTAACAGTTGGCCTGCTGTGACCTCTCTTGGTCTTTATGTGAATTGGGGGTGACCAGTGGAGGGATGGACCGTGCACAACCCAGAGTGGGACCCTCAGGGTCCTATCCTGGGAAAACTCTCTTCTATCCTAACCCTAACCCTAACCCTAACCCTAACCCTAACCATCACACCTGACACCTAAAGACACCCTATTTTATGGTGTACACCCCCATACACCTAACACCTAAAGCCACTGGAATTGACGAAACTTATCATCCCAAATCTTACACCTAGATTTAGTGGACCTAATGGATTCACCCACCCCAAACCTGACACCTAGAGTTGGTAGACCTAATGAATTCACCCACCTCAAACCTGACACCTAGAGATGGTAGACCTAATGAATTCACCCACCTCAAACCTGACACCTAGAGTTGGTAGACCTAATGAATTCACCCACCTCAAACCTTACACCTAGAGATGGTAGACCTAATGAATTCACCCACCTCAAACCTTACACCTAGAGATGGTAGACCTTGGGCGAATACCCCTGGCAGGAGAACACCTGATTGGGGTGCACCTGGTTGGCGTGCACCTTGATTTTGCAGCCCTTGGGTGGTGGGCCCTCGGCGTCCCAGCCCTGACACGGTGAACCCTTGGTGTTGTGGCCCTGTTTTGCTAATTACATTGATTTTGTACATTTAATTAACTCAAGAAAAAGTATTCTGTTTAGTAACAACAATTTCAGTCTTTAAAATATAATACAGGGGTCAAAAGGTCATGGGGTAGATAGAGATGCACAATATAACGTTTTACCACTTGATGGACATGTGGGGACTTGTGAGAGTTAATAGAATATATTACTTAATCATGATTGCTTAAATTGCACTAATAAATATATTACTGATTTTTTATCATGATGGTTTTAAATACATAAATATACATATACACAATATTAAAACAACATCAGACCAATAAATATACACCTGTTTGGAGGAGATACAGGACACAGACTCTATGAGACAACATTTAGAACAATGGGAACAAATAAAACATGTGGAGGTGCTGTTGGAGGGGGTTCTTTTTTGGAGTTGGGACGGAAGCGGGCCTTTGAAATGTGTGCCAGTGCCTAACCGAGATCAGACCTGTTCTGATTTCTGGATTCTTAGATACCTAACCCTAACCGATGAAGTGGTACGCTCACTGCTTTTTCTTTGCGGAAACGTGCACAACAGCACACACACTGAACCTAACCGACACAAATCGCTGTGCAAACCTAGGTAACATAACCACTAGTTCTCTGAGCCCTATTTGGGATTTTTTGCATCAACGGAAATATGTTTTTGGATCACTGGAAGCCGAGGAGTGGCGGCCGGTGATGTACAGAGCCCGTGCACAACCATGATCGGACTCTGGTCTGATCATTGGATTTTTTACTTCCTAACCAAAGCCAGTGCCTGCAGCTATGGACCTCTCCTTGGTGACCGGGGACTCTGAGGACATTTTCTGGGGATGCAAAAATATTAAATACACTTAAAAGAGTAAGAACAACAGCTTAAAACAGCTTATTTATTTTTGAAACACAATATACGTGATATTGAGTGATTTGGTGTGTGTGTGTGTGTGGGGACACGCCCACTTAGAAACAGCACATGGCTGCTGTGAAGTATTCCAGCCATTTTGTGTCCAGAGCTCGCCTGAAGAAGGACTAGCAGAGTCCGAAACGTTGCGCAAAGGCCTGGACGTCCACATTTAGGCCTCCGTCATGAGAATGGGTGACGTAGAGAGCCAAACAAAAATTATTTCCTTCGTCTATACCGATGAAGTGGTACGCTCACTGCTTTTTCTTTGCGGAAACGTGCACAACAGCACACACACTGAACCTAACCGACACAAATCGCTGTGCAAACCTAGGTAACATAACCACTAGTTCTCTGAGCCCTATTTGGGATTTTTTGCATCAACGGAAATATGTTTTTGGATCACTGGAAGCCGAGGAGTGGCGGCCGGTGATGTACAGAGCCCGTGCACAACCATGATCGGACTCTGGTCTGATCATTGGATTTTTTACTTCCTAACCCTAACCCTAACCTAACCTAACCTGTTCTGATTTCTGGATTCTTAGATACCTAACCCTAACCCTAACCCTGTTTCAGATGGACATTTTCATAAATCGCTGTCATAAACCATATATTTCAGATGGAAATTGTTTTCAAAAATCATGTGTTTCAGATGGACATTTTCATAAATCATGTATTTCACATTGGAAATTGTTTTAAAAAATCATGTGTTTCAGATGGACATTTTCATAAATCATGTACTGGAGTAAAACCCAGAACGGATTTTCCGGACGACCGGATTCTGCGGTCTCCTGGATTGGAGCAAAACCCGGGCCGGACTCCGAGGCAGACCGGATTCTGTGGTATCCTGGATTGGAGCAAAACCCGGACCGGATTCCGAGCAAAACCGGATTCTGCGGTATCCTGGATTGGAGCAAAACCCGGACCGGATTCTCAGGACGACCGGATTCTGCGGTATCCTGGATTGGAGCAAAACCCGGACCGGAATCCGAGGACGACCGGATTCTGCGGTATCCTGGATTGGAGCAAAACCCGGACCGGAATCCGAGGACGACCGGATTCTGCGGTATCCTGGATTGGAGCAAAACCCGGACCGGATTCTCAGGACGACCGGATTCTGCGGTATCCTGGATTGGAACAAAACCCGGACCGGATTCTGAGGACGACCGGAATTGGACTTTTTTTTTTTTTTTTTTTTTTTTTTTTAAGCCTTAACCTTGTTTCAGATGGACATTTTCATAAATCGCTGTCATAAACCATATATTTCAGATGGAAATTGTTTTCAAAAATCATGTGTTTCAGATGGACATTTTCATAAATCATGTATTTCACATTGGAAATTGTTTAAAAAAATCATGTGTTTCAGATGGACATTTTCATAAATCATGTACTGGAGTAAAACCCAGAACGGATTTTCCGGACGACCGGATTCTGCGGTCTCCTGGATTGGAGCAAAACCCGGACCGGATTCCGAGGCAGACCGGATTCTGCGGTATCCTGGATTGGAGCAAAACCCGGACCGGAATCCAATGACGACCGGATTCTGCGGTATCCTGGATTGGAGCAAAACCCGGACCGGATTCCGAGGAAAACCGGATTCTGCGGTATCCTGGATTGGAGCAAAACCCGGAACGGATTCCGAGGAAAACCGGATTCTGCGGTCTCCTGGATTGGAGCAAAACCCGGACCGGATTCTCAGGACGACCGGATTCTGCGGTATCCTGGATTGGAGCAAAACCCGGACCGGAATCCAAGGACGACCGGATTCTGCGGTATCCTGGATTGGAACAAAACCCGGACCGGATTCTGAGGACGACCGGAATTGGACTTTTTTTTTTTTTTTTTTTTTTTTTTTTAAGCCTTAACCTTGTTTCAGATGGACATTTTCATAAATCGCTGTCATAAACCATATATTTCAGATGGAAATTGTTTTCAAAAATCATGTGTTTCAGATGGACATTTTCATAAATCATGTATTTCACATTGGAAATTGTTTAAAAAAATCATGTGTTTCAGATGGACATTTTCATAAATCATGTACTGGAGTAAAACCCAGAACGGATTTTCCGGACGACCGGATTCTGCGGTCTCCTGGATTGGAGCAAAACCCGGACCGGATTCCGAGGCAGACCGGATTCTGCGGTATCCTGGATTGGAGCAAAACCCGGACCGGAATCCAATGACGACCGGATTCTGCGGTATCCTGGATTGGAGCAAAACCCGGACCGGATTCCGAGAAAAACCGGATTCTGCGGTATCCTGGATTGGAGCAAAACCCGGACCGGATTCTCAGGACGACCGGATTCTGCGGTATCCTGGATTGGAGCAAAACCCGGACCGGATTCCGAGCAAAACCGGATTCTGCGGTATCCTGGATTGGAGCAAAACCCGGACCGGAATCCAAGGACGACCGGATTCTGCGGTATCCTGGATTGGAGCAAAACCCGGACCGGATTCTCAGGACGACCGGATTCTGCGGTATCCTGGATTGGAGCAAAACCCGGACCGGATTCTGAGGACGACCAGAATTGGACCTTTTTTTTTTTTTTTTTTTTAAGCCTTAACCCTGTTTCAGATGGACATTTTCATAAATCGCTGTCATAAAGCATATATTTCAGATGGAAATTGTTTTCAAAAATCATGTGTTTCAGATGGACATTTTCATAAATCATGTATTTCACATTGGAAATTGCTTTAAAAAATAATGTGTTTCAGATGGACATTTTCATAAATCATGTACTGGAGTAAAACCCAGAACGGATTTTCCGGACGACCGGATTCTGCGGTCTCCTGGATTGGAGCAAAACCCGGACCGGATTCCGAGGCAGACCGGATTCTGCGGTTTCCCGGATTGGAGCAAAACCCGGACCAGAATCCAAGGACGACCGGATTCTGCGGTATCCTGGATTGGAGCAAAACCCGGACCGGATTCCGAGGAAAACCGGATTCTGCGGTGTCCTGGATTGGAGCAAAACCCGGACCTGATTCTCAGGACGACCGGATTCTGCGGTATCCTGGATTGGAGCAAAACCCGGACCGGATTCTCAGGACGACCGGATTCTCCGGTATCCTGGATTGGAGCAAAACCCGGACCGGAATCCAAGGACGACCGGATTCTGCGGTATCCTGGATTGGAGCAAAACCCGGACCGGATTCCGAGGAAAACCGGATTCTGCGGTATCCTGGATTGGAGCAAAACCCGGACCGGATTCTCAGGACGACCGGATTCTGCGGTATCCTGGATTGGAGCAAAACCCGGACCGGATTCCGAGGAAAACCGGATTCTGCGGTATCCTGGATTGGAGCAAAACCCGGACCGGATTCTGAGGGCGACCGGAATTGGACTTTTTTTTTTTTTTTTTTTTTTAAGCCTTAACCCTGTTTCAGATGGACATTTTCATAAATCGCTGTCATAAACCATATATTTCAAATGGAAATTGTTTTCAAAAATCATGTGTTTCAGATGGACATTTTCATGAATCATGTATTTCATATCGAATTTTTTTTTTAAATCGTGTTTCAGATGGACATTTTCATAGATCATGTATTTCACATTGGAAATTGTTTTAAAAAATCATGTGTTTCAGATGGACATTTTCATAAATCATGTACTGGAGTAAAACCCAGAACGGATTTTCCGGACGACCGGATTCTGCGGTCTCCTGGATTGGAGCAAAACCCGGACCGGATTCCGAGGCAGACCGGATTCTGCGGTCTCCTGGATTGGAGCAAAACCCGGACCGGAATCCAAGGACAACCGGATTCTGCGGTATCCTGGATTGGAGCAAAACCCGGACCGGATTCCGAGGAAAACCGGATTCTGCGGTCTCCTGGATTGGAGCAAAACCCGGACCGGATTCTCAGGACGACCGGATTCTGCGGTATCCTGGATTGGAGCAAAACCCGGACCGGATTCTCAGGACGACCGGATTCTGCGGTATCCTGGATTGGAGCAAAACCCGGACCGGATTCTGAGGACGACCGGAATTAGACTTTTTTTTTTTTTTTAAGCCCTAACCCTGTTTCAGATGGACATTTTCATAAATCGCTGTCATAAACCATATATTTCAGATGGAAATTGTTTTCAAAAATCATGTTTCAGATGTACATTTTCATGAATCATGTATTTCAGATGGAATTTTTTTTTTCAATCAAGTGTTTTAGATGGACATTTTCATAAATCATGTATTTCAGCTGGAATTTTTTTTTAAAATCGTGTTTCAGATGGACATTTTCATAAATCATGTATTTCACATTGGAAATTGTTTTAAAAAATCATGTGTTTCAGATGGACAATTTCATAAATCATGTATTTCACATTGGAAATTGTTTTAAAAAATCATGTGTTTCAGATGGACATTTTCATAAATCATGTACTGGAGCAAAACCCGGACCGGAATCCGAGGACGACCGGATTCTGCAATATCCTGGATTGGAGCAAAACCTGGACCAGATTCTGAAGACGACTTGAATTGGACTTTGTTTTAAATTTTTTTTAAGCCCTAACCCTGTTTCAGATGGACATTTTCATAAATCGTTGTCATAAACCATATATTTCAGATGGAAATTGTTTTCAAAAATCATGTTTCAGATGGACATTTTCATGAATCATGTATTTCAGATGGAATTTTTTTTTTTAAATCAAGTGTTTTAGATGGACATTTTCATAAATCATGTATTTCAGATGGATTTTTTTTTTTAAATAGTGTTTCAGATGGACATTTTCATAAATCGTGTATTTCACATTGGAAATTGTTTTAAAAAATCATGTGTTTCAGATGGACATTTTCATGAATCATGTATTTCAGATCGAATTTTTTTTTTAAATCATGTGTTTCAGATGGACATTTTCATAAATCATGTATTAAACATTGGAAATTGTTTTAAAAAATCATGTGTTTCAGATGGACATTTTCATAAATCATGTATTGGAGCAAAACCTGGACCGGATTCTCAGGACGACCGGATTCTGCGGTATCCTGGATTGGAGTAAAACCCGGACCGGATTCCGAGGAAAACCGGATTCTGCGGTATCCTGGATTGGAGCAAAACCCGGACCGGATTCTCAGGACGACCGGATTCTGCGGTATCCTGGATTGGAGCAAAACCCGGACCGGATTCCGAGGAAAACCGGATTCTGCGGTATCCTGGATTGGAGCAAAACCCGGACCGGATTATCAGGACGACCGGATTCTGCGGTATCCTGGATTGGAGCAAAACCCGGACCGGATTCTGAGGGCGACCGGAATTGGACTATTTTTTTTTTTTTTTTTTTTTTTTTAAGCCTTAACCCTGTTTCAGATGGACATTTTCATAAATCGCTGTCATAAACCATATATTTCAAATGGAAATTGTTTTCAAAAATCATGTGTTTCAGATGGACATTTTCATGAATCATGTATATCATATCGAATTTTTTTTTTTAAATCGTCTTTCAGATGGACATTTTCATAGATCATGTATTTCACATTGGAAATTGTTTTAAAAAATCATGTGTTTCAGATGGACATTTTCATAAATCATGTACTGGAGCAAAACCCAGACCATATTTTCCGGACGACCGGATTCTGCGGTCTCCTGGATTGGAGCAAAACCCGGACCGGATTCCGAGGAAAACCGGATTCTGCGGTCTCCTGGATTGGAGCAAAACCCGGACCGTAATCCAAGGACGACCGGATTCTGCGGTATCCTGGATTGGAGCAAAACCCGGACCGGATTCTCAGGACGACCGGATTCTGCAGTATCCTGGGTTGGAGCAAAACCCGGACCGGATTCTCAGGACGACCGGATTCTGCGGTATCCTGGATTGGAGCAAAACCCGGACCAGAATCCAAGGACGACCTGATTCTGCGGTATCCTGGATTGGAGCAAAACCCGGACCGGATTCTCAGGACGACCGGATTCTGCGGTATCCTGGATTGGAGCAAAACCCGGACCGGATTCTCAGGACGACCGGATTCTGCGGTATCCTGGATTGGAGCAAAACCCGGACCGGATTCTCAGGACGACCGGATTCTGCGGTCTCCTGGATTGGAGCAAAACCCGGACCGGATTCTCAGGACGACCGGATTCTGCGGTCTCCTGGATTGGAGCAAAACCGGGACCGGATTCTCAGGACGACCGGATTCTGCGGTCTCCTGGATTGGAGCAAAACCGGGACCGGAATCCAAGGACGACCGGATTCTGTGGTATCCTGGATTGGAGCAAAACCCGGACCGGATTCCGAGCAAAACCGGATTATGCGGTATCCTGGATTGGAGCAAAACCCGGACCGGATTCTCAGGACGACCGGATTCTGCGGTCTCCTGGATTGGAGCAAAACCGGGACCGGATTCTCAGGACGACCGGATTCTGCGGTCTCCTGGATTGGAGCAAAACCGGGACCGGAATCCAAGGACGACCGGATTCTGTGGTATCCTGGATTGGAGCAAAACCCGGACCGGATTCCGAGCAAAACCGGATTATGCGGTATCCTGGATTGGAGCAAAACCCGGACCGGATTCTCAGGACGACCGGATTCTGCGGTATCCTGGATTGGAGCAAAACCCGGACCGGAATCCGAGGACGACCGGATTCTGCGGTATCCTGGATTGGAGCAAAACCCGGACCGGATTCTCAGGACGACCGGATTCTGCGGTATCCTGGATTGGAGCAAAACCCGGACCGGATTCTCAGGACGACCGGATTCTGCGGTCTCCTGGATTGGAGCAAAACCGGGACCGGAATCCAAGGACGACCGGATTCTGCGGTATCCTGGATTGGAGCAAAACCCGTATCGGAATCCAAGGACGACCGGATTCTGCGGTATCCTGGATTAGAGCAAAACCCGGACCGGATTCCGAGGAAAACCGGGTTCTGCGGTCTCCTGGATTGGAGCAAAACCCGGACCGGATTCCGAGGACGACCGGATTCTGCGGTATCCTGGATTGGAGCAAAACCCGGACCGGATTCTCAGGACGACCGAATTCTGCGGTATCCTGGATTGGAGCAAAATCCGGACCGGATTCCGAGGACGACCGGATTCTGCGTATCCTGGATTGGAGCAAAACCCGGACCGGATTCCGAGGACGACCGGATTCTGCGGTATCCTGGATTGGAGCAAAACCCGGACCGGATTCCGAGGAAAACCGGATTCTGCGGTCTCCTGGATTGGAGCAAAACCCGGACCGGATTCTCAGGACGACCGGATTCTGCGGTATCCTGGATTGGAGCAAAACCCGGACCGGAATCCAAGGACGACCGGATTCTGCGGTATCCTGGATTGGAACAAAACCCGGACCGGATTCTGAGGACGACCGGAATTGGACTTTTTTTTTTTTTTTTTTTTTTTTTTTTTAAGCCTTAACCTTGTTTCAGATGGACATTTTCATAAATCGCTGTCATAAACCATATATTTCAGATGGAAATTGTTTTCAAAAATCATGTGTTTCAGATGGACATTTTCATAAATCATGTATTTCACATTGGAAATTGTTTAAAAAAATCATGTGTTTCAGATGGACATTTTCATAAATCATGTACTGGAGTAAAACCCAGAACGGATTTTCCGGACGACCGGATTCTGCGGTCTCCTGGATTGGAGCAAAACCCGGACCGGATTCCGAGGCAGACCGGATTCTGCGGTATCCTGGATTGGAGCAAAACCCGGACCGGAATCCAATGACGACCGGATTCTGCGGTATCCTGGATTGGAGCAAAACCCGGACCGGATTCCGAGGAAAACCGGATTCTGCGGTATCCTGGATTGGAGCAAAACCCGGACCGGATTCCGAGGAAAACCGGATTCTGCGGTCTCCTGGATTGGAGCAAAACCCGGACCGGATTCTCAGGACGACCGGATTCTGCGGTATCCTGGATTGGAGCAAAACCCGGACCGGAATCCAAGGACGACCGGATTCTGCGGTATCCTGGATTGGAACAAAACCCGGACCGGATTCTGAGGACGACCGGAATTGGACTTTTTTTTTTTTTTTTTTTTTTTTTTTTAAGCCTTAACCTTGTTTCAGATGGACATTTTCATAAATCGCTGTCATAAACCATATATTTCAGATGGAAATTGTTTTCAAAAATCATGTGTTTCAGATGGACATTTTCATAAATCATGTATTTCACATTGGAAATTGTTTAAAAAAATCATGTGTTTCAGATGGACATTTTCATAAATCATGTACTGGAGTAAAACCCAGAACGGATTTTCCGGACGACCGGATTCTGCGGTCTCCTGGATTGGAGCAAAACCCGGACCGGATTCCGAGGCAGACCGGATTCTGCGGTATCCTGGATTGGAGCAAAACCCGGACCGGAATCCAATGACGACCGGATTCTGCGGTATCCTGGATTGGAGCAAAACCCGGACCGGATTCCGAGGAAAACCGGATTCTGCGGTATCCTGGATTGGAGCAAAACCCGGACCGGATTCTCAGGACGACCGGATTCTGCGGTATCCTGGATTGGAGCAAAACCCGGACCGGATTCCGAGCAAAACCGGATTCTGCGGTATCCTGGATTGGAGCAAAACCCGGACCGGAATCCAAGGACGACCGGATTCTGCGGTATCCTGGATTGGAGCAAAACCCGGACCGGATTCTCAGGACGACCGGATTCTGCGGTATCCTGGATTGGAGCAAAACCCGGACCGGATTCTGAGGACGACCGGAATTGGACCTTTTTTTTTTTTTTTTTTTAAGCCTTAACCCTGTTTCAGATGGACATTTTCATAAATCGCTGTCATAAAGCATATATTTCAGATGGAAATTGTTTTCAAAAATCATGTGTTTCAGATGGACATTTTCATAAATCATGTATTTCACATTGGAAATTGCTTTAAAAAATAATGTGTTTCAGATGGACATTTTCATAAATCATGTACTGGAGTAAAACCCAGAACGGATTTTCCGGACGACCGGATTCTGCGGTCTCCTGGATTGGAGCAAAACCCGGACCGGATTCCGAGGCAGACCGGATTCTGCGGTTTCCCGGATTGGAGCAAAACCCGGACCAGAATCCAAGGACGACCGGATTCTGCGGTATCCTGGATTGGAGCAAAACCCGGACCGGATTCCGAGGAAAACCGGATTCTGCGGTGTCCTGGATTGGAGCAAAACCCGGACCGGATTCTCAGGACGACCGGATTCTGCGGTATCCTGGATTGGAGCAAAACCCGGACCGGATTCTCAGGACGACCGGATTCTCCGGTATCCTGGATTGGAGCAAAACCCGGACCGGAATCCAAGGACGACCGGATTCTGCGGTATCCTGGATTGGAGCAAAACCCGGACCGGATTCCGGGGAAAACCGGATTCTGCGGTATCCTGGATTGGAGCAAAACCCGGACCGGATTCTCAGGACGACCGGATTCTGCGGTATCCTGGATTGGAGCAAAACCCGGACCGGATTCCGAGGAAAACCGGATTCTGCGGTATCCTGGATTGGAGCAAAACCCGGACCGGATTCTGAGGGCGACCGGAATTGGACTTTTTTTTTTTTTTTTTTTTTTTTTTTAAGCCTTAACCCTGTTTCAGATGGACATTTTCATAAATCGCTGTCATAAACCATATATTTCAAATGGAAATTGTTTTCAAAAATCATGTGTTTCAGATGGACATTTTCATGAATCATGTATTTCATATCGAATTTTTTTTTAAAATCGTGTTTCAGATGGACATTTTCATAGATCATGTATTTCACATTGGAAATTGTTTTAAAAAATCATGTGTTTCAGATGGACATTTTCATAAATCATGTACTGGAGTAAAACCCAGAACGGATTTTCCGGACGACCGGATTCTGCGGTCTCCTGGATTGGAGCAAAACCCGGACCGGATTCCGAGGCAGACCGGATTCTGCGGTCTCCTGGATTGGAGCAAAACCCGGACCGGAATCCAAGGACAACCGGATTCTGCGGTATCCTGAATTGGAGCAAAACCCGGACCGGATTCCGAGGAAAACCGGATTCTGCGGTCTCCTGGATTGGAGCAAAACCCGGACCGGATTCTCAGGACGACCGGATTCTGCGGTATCCTGGATTGGAGCAAAACCCAGACCGGATTCTGAGGACGACTGGAATTGGACTTTTTTTTTTTTTTTTTTTTTTTTTTTTTTAAGCCTTAACCCTGTTTCAAATGGACATTTTCATAAATCGCTGTCATAAACCATATATTTCAGATGGAAATTGTTTTCAAAAATCATGTATTTCAGATGGACATTTTCATGAATCATGTATTTCAGATCAAATTTTTTTTTTAAATCATGTGTTTCAGATGGACATTTTCATAAATCATGTATTAAACATTGGAAATTGTTTTTAAAAAATCATATGTTTCAGATGGACATTTTCATAAATCATGTATTAGAGCAAAACCTGGACCGGATTCTCAGGACGACCGGATTCTGCGGTATCCTGGATTGGAGCAAAACCCGGACCGGATTCCGAGGAAAACCGGATTCTGCGGTATCCTGGATTGGAGCAAAACCCGGACCGGATTCTCAGGACGATTCTCCCGGACCGGATTCTGCGGTATCCTGGATTGGAGCAAAACCCGGACCGGATTCTGAGGACGACCGGATTCTGCGGTATCCTGGATTGGAGCAAAACCCGGACCGGATTCTCAGGACGACCGGATTCTGCGGTATCCTGGATTGGAGCAAAATCCGGACCGGATTCTCAGGACGTCCGGAATTGGACTTTGTTTTAATTTTTTTTTAAGCCCTAACCCTGTTTCAGATGGACATTTTCATAAATCGTTGTCATAAACCATATATTTCAGATGGAAATTATTTTCAAAAATCATGTTTCAGATGTACATTTTCATGAATCATGTATTTCAGATGGAATTTTTTTTTTTAAATCAAGTGTTTTAGATGGATATTTTCATAAATCGTGTATTTCACATTGGAAATTGCTTTAAAAAATCATGTGTTTCAGATGGACATTTTCATAAATCATGTACTGGAGCAAAACCCAGACCAGATTTTCCGGACGACCGGATTCTGCGGTCTCCTGGATTGGAGCAAAACCCGGACCGGATTCCGAGGAAAACCGGATTCTGCGGTCTCCTGGATTGGAGCAAAACCCGGACCGGATTCTGAGGACGACCGGATTCTGCGGTATCCTGGATTGGAGCAAAACCCGGACCGGATTCTCAGGACGACCGAATTCTGCGGTATCCTGGATTGGAGCAAAATCCGGACCGGATTCTCAGGACGACCGGATTCTGCGGTATCCTGGATTGGAGCAAAACCCGGACCGGATTCTGAGGACGACCGGAATTAGACTTTTTTTTTTTTTTTTAAGCCCTAACCCTGTTTCAGATGGACATTTTCATAAATCGCTGTCATAAACCATATATTTCAGATGGAAATTGTTTTCAAAAATCATGTTTCAGATGTACATTTTCATGAATCATGTATTTCAGATGGAATTTTTTTTTTCAATCAAGTGTTTTAGATGGACATTTTCATAAATCATGTATTTCAGCTGGAATTTTTTTTTAAAATCGTGTTTCAGATGGACATTTTCATAAATCATGTATTTCACATTGGAAATTGTTTTAAAAAATCATGTGTTTCAGATGGACAATTTCATAAATCATGTATTTCACATTGGAAATTGTTTTAAAAAATCATGTGTTTCAGATGGACATTTTCATAAATCATGTACTGGAGCAAAACCCGGACCGGAATCCGAGGACGACCGGATTCTGCAATATCCTGGATTGGAGCAAAACCTGGACCAGATTCTGAAGACGACTTGAATTGGACTTTGTTTTAATTTTTTTTTAAGCCCTAACCCTGTTTCAGATGGACATTTTCATAAATCGTTGTCATAAACCATATATTTCAGATGGAAATTGTTTTCAAAAATCATGTTTCAGATGGACATTTTCATGAATCATGTATTTCAGATGGAATTTTTTTTTTTAAATCAAGTGTTTTAGATGGACATTTTCATAAATCATGTATTTCAGATGGATTTTTTTTTTTAAATAGTGTTTCAGATGGACATTTTCATAAATCGTGTATTTCACATTGGAAATTGTTTTAAAAAATCATGTGTTTCAGATGGACATTTTCATGAATCATGTATTTCAGATCGAATTTTTTTTTTAAATCATGTGTTTCAGATGGACATTTTCATAAATCATGTATTAAACATTGGAAATTGTTTTAAAAAATCATGTGTTTCAGATGGACATTTTCATAAATCATGTATTGGAGCAAAACCTGGACCGGATTCTCAGGACGACCGGATTCTGCGGTATCCTGGATTGGAGTAAAACCCGGACCGGATTCCGAGGAAAACCGGATTCTGCGGTATCCTGGATTGGAGCAAAACCCGGACCGGATTCTCAGGACGACCGGATTCTGCGGTATCCTGGATTGGAGCAAAACCCGGACCGGATTCCGAGGAAAACCGGATTCTGCGGTATCCTGGATTGGAGCAAAACCCGGACCGGATTATCAGGACGACCGGATTCTGCGGTATCCTGGATTGGAGCAAAACCCGGACCGGATTCTGAGGGCGACCGGAATTGGACTATTTTTTTTTTTTTTTTTTTTTTTTTAAGCCTTAACCCTGTTTCAGATGGACATTTTCATAAATCGCTGTCATAAACCATATATTTCAAATGGAAATTGTTTTCAAAAATCATGTGTTTCAGATGGACATTTTCATGAATCATGTATATCATATCGAATTTTTTTTTTTAAATCGTCTTTCAGATGGACATTTTCATAGATCATGTATTTCACATTGGAAATTGTTTTAAAAAATCATGTGTTTCAGATGGACATTTTCATAAATCATGTACTGGAGCAAAACCCAGACCAGATTTTCCGGACGACCGGATTCTGCGGTCTCCTGGAATGGAGCAAAACCCGGACCGGATTCCGAGGAAAACCGGATTCTGCGGTCTCCTGGATTGGAGCAAAACCCGGACCGTAATCCAAGGACGACCGGATTCTGCGGTATCCTGGATTGGAGCAAAACCCGGACCGGATTCTCAGGACGACCGGATTCTGCAGTATCCTGGGTTGGAGCAAAACCCGGACCGGATTCTCAGGACGACCGGATTCTGCGGTATCCTGGATTGGAGCAAAACCCGGACCAGAATCCAAGGACGACCTGATTCTGCGGTATCCTGGATTGGAGCAAAACCCGGACCGGATTCTGAGGACGACCGGAATTGGACTTTTTTTTTTTTTTTTTTTTTAAGCCTTAACCCTGTTTCAGATGGACATTTTCATAAATCGCTGTCATAAACCATATATTTCAGATGGAAATTGTTTTCAAAAATCATGTGTTTCAGATGGACATTTTCATAAATCATGTATTTCACATTGGAAATTGTTTAAAAAAATCATGTTTCAGATGGACATTTTCATAAATCATGTACTGGAGTAAAACCCAGAACGGATTTTCCGGACGACCGGATTCTGCGGTCTCCTGGATTGGAGCAAAACCCGGACCGGATTCCGAGGCAGACCGGATTCTGCGGTATCCTGGATTGGAGCAAAACCCGGACCGGAATCCAATGACGACCGGATTCTGCGGTATCCTGGATTGGAGCAAAACCCGGACCGGATTCTGAGGAAAACCGGATTCTGCGGTATCCTGGATTGGAGCAAAACCCGGACCGGATTCTCAGGACGACCGGATTCTGCGGTATCCTGGATTGGAGCAAAACCCGGACCGGATTCCGAGCAAAACCGGATTCTGCGGTATCCTGGATTGGAGCAAAACCCGGACCGGATTCTCAGGACGACCGGATTCTGCGGTATCCTGGATTGGAGCAAAACCCGGACCGGAATCCAAGGACGACCGGATTCTGCGGTATCCTGGATTGGAACAAAAACCCGGACCGGATTCTGAGGACGACCGGAATTGGACTTTTTTTTTTTTTTTTAAGCCTTAACCTTGTTTCAGATGGACATTTTCATAAATCGCTGTCATAAACCATATATTTCAGATGGAAATTGTTTTCAAAAATCATGTGTTTCAGATGGACATTTTCATAAATCGCTGTCATAAACCATATATTTCAAATGGAAATTGTTTTCAAAAATCATGTGTTTCAGATGGACATTTTCATGAATCATGTATATCATATCGAATTTTTTTTTTTAAATCGTCTTTCAGATGGACATTTTCATAGATCATGTATTTCACATTGGAAATTGTTTTAAAAAATCATGTGTTTCAGATGGACATTTTCATAAATCATGTACTGGAGCAAAACCCAGACCAGATTTTCCGGACGACCGGATTCTGCGGTCTCCTGGAATGGAGCAAAACCCGGACCGGATTCCGAGGAAAACCGGATTCTGCGGTCTCCTGGATTGGAGCAAAACCCGGACCGTAATCCAAGGACGACCGGATTCTGCGGTATCCTGGATTGGAGCAAAACCCGGACCGGATTCTCAGGACGACCGGATTCTGCAGTATCCTGGGTTGGAGCAAAACCCGGACCGGATTCTCAGGACGACCGGATTCTGCGGTATCCTGGATTGGAGCAAAACCCGGACCAGAATCCAAGGACGACCTGATTCTGCGGTATCCTGGATTGGAGCAAAACCCGGACCGGATTCTGAGGACGACCGGAATTGGACTTTTTTTTTTTTTTTTTTTTTTAAGCCTTAACCCTGTTTCAGATGGACATTTTCATAAATCGCTGTCATAAACCATATATTTCAGATGGAAATTGTTTTCAAAAATCATGTGTTTCAGATGGACATTTTCATAAATCATGTATTTCACATTTGAAATTGTTTAAAAAAATCATGTTTCAGATGGACATTTTCATAAATCATGTACTGGAGTAAAACCCAGAACGGATTTTCCGGACGACCGGATTCTGCGGTCTCCTGGATTGGAGCAAAACCCGGACCGGATTCCGAGGCAGACCGGATTCTGCGGTATCCTGGATTGGAGCAAAACCCGGACCGGAATCCAATGACGACCGGATTCTGCGGTATCCTGGATTGGAGCAAAACCCGGACCGGATTCTGAGGAAAACCGGATTCTGCGGTATCCTGGATTGGAGCAAAACCCGGACCGGATTCTCAGGACGACCGGATTCTGCGGTATCCTGGATTGGAGCAAAACCCGGACCGGATTCCGAGCAAAACCGGATTCTGCGGTATCCTGGATTGGAGCAAAACCCGGACCGGATTCTCAGGACGACCGGATTCTGCGGTATCCTGGATTGGAGCAAAACCCGGACCGGAATCCAAGGACGACCGGATTCTGCGGTATCCTGGATTGGAACAAAAACCCGGACCGGATTCTGAGGACGACCGGAATTGGACTTTTTTTTTTTTTTTTAAGCCTTAACCTTGTTTCAGATGGACATTTTCATAAATCGCTGTCATAAACCATATATTTCAGATGGAAATTGTTTTCAAAAATCATGTGTTTCAGATGGACATTTTCATAAATCATGTATTTCACATTGGAAATTGTTTAAAAAAATCATGTGTTTCAGATGGACATTTTCATAAATCATGTACTGGAGTAAAACCCAGAACGGATTTTCCGGACAACCGGATTCTGCGGTCTCCTGGATTGGAGCAAAACCCGGACCGGATTCCGAGGCAGACCGGATTCTGCGGTATCCTGGATTGGAGCAAAACCCGGACCGGATTCTCAGGACGACCGGATTCTGCGGTATCCTGGATTGGAGCAAAACCCGGACCGGATTCTGAGGACGACCGGAATTGGACCTTTTTTTTTTTTTTTTTTTAAAGCCTTAACCCTGTTTCAGATGGACATTTTCATAAATCGCTGTCATAAAGCATATATTTCAGATGGAAATTGTTTTCAAAAATCATGTGTTTCAGATGGACATTTTCATAAATCATGTATTTCACATTGGAAATTGCTTTAAAAAATAATGTGTTTAAGATGGACATTTTCATAAATCATGTACTGGAGTAAAACCCAGAACGGATTTTCCAGACGACCGGATTCTGCGGTCTCCTGGATTGGAGCAAAACCCGGACCGGATTCCGAGGCAGACCGGATTCTGCGGTTTCCCGGATTGGAGCAAAACCCGGACCAGAATCCAAGGACGACCGGATTCTGCGGTATCCTGGATTGGAGCAAAACCCGGACCGGATTCCGAGGAAAACCGGATTCTGCGGTGTCCTGGATTGGAGCAAAACCCGGACCGGATTCTCAGGACGACCGGATTCTGCGGTATCCTGGATTGGAGCAAAACCCGGACCGGATTCCGAGCAAAACCGGATTCTGCGGTATCCTGGATTGGAGCAAAACCCGGACCGGAATCCAAGGACGACCGGATTCTGCGGTATCCTGGATTGGAGCAAAACCCGGACCGGATTCTCAGGACGACCGGATTCTGCGGTATCCTGGATTGGAGCAAAACCCGGACCGGATTCTGAGGACGACCGGAATTGGACCTTTTTTTTTTTTTTTTTTTAAGCCTTAACCCTGTTTCAGATGGACATTTTCATAAATCGCTGTCATAAAGCATATATTTCAGATGGAAATTGTTTTCAAAAATCATGTGTTTCAGATGGACATTTTCATAAATCATGTATTTCACATTGGAAATTGCTTTAAAAAATAATGTGTTTCAGATGGACATTTTCATAAATCATGTACTGGAGTAAAACCCAGAACGGATTTTCCGGACGACCGGATTCTGCGGTCTCCTGGATTGGAGCAAAACCCGGACCGGATTCCGAGGCAGACCGGATTCTGCGGTTTCCCGGATTGGAGCAAAACCCGGACCAGAATCCAAGGACGACCGGATTCTGCGGTATCCTGGATTGGAGCAAAACCCGGACCGGATTCCGAGGAAAACCGGATTCTGCGGTGTCCTGGATTGGAGCAAAACCCGGACCGGATTCTCAGGACGACCGGATTCTGCGGTATCCTGGATTGGAGCAAAACCCGGACCGGATTCTCAGGACGACCGGATTCTCCGGTATCCTGGATTGGAGCAAAACCCGGACCGGAATCCAAGGACGACCGGATTCTGCGGTATCCTGGATTGGAGCAAAACCCGGACCGGATTCCGAGGAAAACCGGATTCTGCCGTATCCTGGATTGGAGCAAAACCCGGACCGGATTCTCAGGACGACCGGATTCTGCGGTATCCTGGATTGGAGCAAAACCCGGACCGGATTCCGAGGAAAACCGGATTCTGCGGTATCCTGGATTGGAGCAAAACCCGGACCGGATTCTGAGGGCGACCGGAATTGGACTTTTTTTTTTTTTTTTTTTTTTTTTTTAAGCCTTAACTCTGTTTCAGATGGACATTTTCATAAATCGCTGTCATAAACCATATATTTCAAATGGAAATTGTTTTCAAAAATCATGTGTTTCAGATGGACATTTTCATGAATCATGTATTTCATATCGAATTTTTTTTTAAAATCGTGTTTCAGATGGACATTTTCATAGATCATGTATTTCACATTGGAAATTGTTTTAAAAAATCATGTGTTTCAGATGGACATTTTCATAAATCATGTACTGGAGTAAAACCCAGAACGGATTTTCCGGACGACCGGATTCTGCGGTCTCCTGGATTGGAGCAAAACCCGGACCGGATTCCGAGGCAGACCGGATTCTGCGGTCTCCTGGATTGGAGCAAAACCCGGACCGGAATCCAAGGACAACCGGATTCTGCGGTATCCTGAATTGGAGCAAAACCCGGACCGGATTCCGAGGAAAACCGGATTCTGCGGTCTCCTGGATTGGAGCAAAACCCGGACCGGATTCTCAGGACGACCGGATTCTGCGGTATCCTGGATTGGAGCAAAACCCAGACCGGATTCTGAGGACGACTGGAATTGGACTTTTTTTTTTTTTTAAGCCTTAACCCTGTTTCAAATGGACATTTTCATAAATCGCTGTCATAAACCATATATTTCAGATGGAAATTGTTTTCAAAAATCATGTATTTCAGATGGACATTTTCATGAATCATGTATTTCAGATCAAATTTTTTTTTTAAATCATGTGTTTCAGATGGACATTTTCATAAATCATGTATTAAACATTGGAAATTGTTTTTAAAAAATCATATGTTTCAGATGGACATTTTCATAAATCATGTATTAGAGCAAAACCTGGACCGGATTCTCAGGACGACCGGATTCTGCGGTATCCTGGATTGGAGCAAAACCCGGACCGGATTCCGAGGAAAACCGGATTCTGCGGTATCCTGGATTGGAGCAAAACCCGGACCGGATTCTCAGGACGATTCTCCCGGACCGGATTCTGCGGTATCCTGGATTGGAGCAAAACCCGGACCGGATTCTGAGGACGACCGGATTCTGCGGTATCCTGGATTGGAGCAAAACCCGGACCGGATTCTCAGGACGACCGGATTCTGCGGTATCCTGGATTGGAGCAAAATCCGGACCGGATTCTCAGGACGTCCGGAATTGGACTTTGTTTTAATTTTTTTTTAAGCCCTAACCCTGTTTCAGATGGACATTTTCATAAATCGTTGTCATAAACCATATATTTCAGATGGAAATTATTTTCAAAAATCATGTTTCAGATGTACATTTTCATGAATCATGTATTTCAGATGGAATTTTTTTTTTTAAATCAAGTGTTTTAGATGGACATTTTCATAAATCATGTATTTCAGATGGAATTTTTTTTTAAATCATGTGTTTCAGATGGATATTTTCATAAATCGTGTATTTCACATTGGAAATTGCTTTAAAAAATCATGTGTTTCAGATGGACATTTTCATAAATCATGTACTGGAGCAAAACCCAGACCAGATTTTCCGGACGACCGGATTCTGCGGTCTCCTGGATTGGAGCAAAACCCGGACCGGATTCCGAGGAAAACCGGATTCTGCGGTCTCCTGGATTGGAGCAAAACCCGGACCGGATTCCGAGGACGACCGGATTCTGCGGTATCCTGGATTGGAGCAAAACCCGGACCGGATTCTCAGGACGACTGAATTCTGCGGTATCCTGGATTGGAGCAAAATCCGGACCGGATTCTCAGGACGACCGGATTCTGCGGTATCCTGGATTGGAGCAAAACCCGGACCGGATTCTGAGGACGACCGGAATTAGACTTTTTTTTTTTTTTTAAGCCCTAACCCTGTTTCAGATGGACATTTTCATAAATCGCTGTCATAAACCATATATTTCAGATGGAAATTGTTTTCAAAAATCATGTTTCAGATGTACATTTTCATGAATCATGTATTTCAGATGGAATTTTTTTTTTCAATCAAGTGTTTTAGATGGACATTTTCATAAATCATGTATTTCAGCTGGAATTTTTTTTTAAAATAGTGTTTCAGATGGACATTTTCATAAATCATGTATTTCACATTGGAAATTGTTTTAAAAAATCATGTGTTTCAGATGGACAATTTCATAAATCATGTATTTCACATTGGAAATTGTTTTAAAAAATCATGTGTTTCAGATGGACATTTTCATAAATCATGTACTGGAGCAAAACCCGGACCGGAATCCGAGGACGACCGGATTCTGCAATATCCTGGATTGGAGCAAAACCTGGACCAGATTCTGAAGACGACTTGAATTGGACTTTGTTTTAATTTTTTTTTAAGCCCTAACCCTGTTTCAGATGGACATTTTCATAAATCGTTGTCATAAACCATATATTTCAGATGGAAATTGTTTTCAAAAATCATGTTTCAGATGGACATTTTCATGAATCATGTATTTCAGATGGAATTTTTTTTTTTAAATCAAGTGTTTTAGATGGACATTTTCATAAATCATGTATTTCAGATGGATTTTTTTTTTTAAATAGTGTTTCAGATGGACATTTTCATAAATCGTGTATTTCACATTGGAAATTGTTTTAAAAAATCATGTGTTTCAGATGGACATTTTCATGAATCATGTATTTCAGATCGAATTTTTTTTTTAAATCATGTGTTTCAGATGGACATTTTCATAAATCATGTATTAAACATTGGAAATTGTTTTAAAAAATCATGTGTTTCAGATGGACATTTTCATAAATCATGTATTGGAGCAAAACCTGGACCGGATTCTCAGGACGACCGGATTCTGCGGTATCCTGGATTGGAGTAAAACCCGGACCGGATTCCGAGGAAAACCGGATTCTGCGGTATCCTGGATTGGAGCAAAACCCGGACCGGATTCTCAGGACGACCGGATTCTGCGGTATCCTGGATTGGAGCAAAACCCGGACCGGATTCCGAGGAAAACCGGATTCTGCGGTATCCTGGATTGGAGCAAAACCCGGACCGGATTATCAGGACGACCGGATTCTGCGGTATCCTGGATTGGAGCAAAACCCGGACCGGATTCTGAGGGCGACCGGAATTGGACTATTTTTTTTTTTTTTTTTTTTTTTTTAAGCCTTAACCCTGTTTCAGATGGACATTTTCATAAATCGCTGTCATAAACCATATATTTCAAATGGAAATTGTTTTCAAAAATCATGTGTTTCAGATGGACATTTTCATGAATCATGTATATCATATCGAATTTTTTTTTTTAAATCGTCTTTCAGATGGACATTTTCATAGATCATGTATTTCACATTGGAAATTGTTTTAAAAAATCATGTGTTTCAGATGGACATTTTCATAAATCATGTACTGGAGCAAAACCCAGACCATATTTTCCGGACGACCGGATTCTGCGGTCTCCTGGATTGGAGCAAAACCCGGACCGGATTCCGAGGAAAACCGGATTCTGCGGTCTCCTGGATTGGAGCAAAACCCGGACCGTAATCCAAGGACGACCGGATTCTGCGGTATCCTGGATTGGAGCAAAACCCGGACCGGATTCTCAGGACGACCGGATTCTGCAGTATCCTGGGTTGGAGCAAAACCCGGACCGGATTCTCAGGACGACCGGATTCTGCGGTATCCTGGATTGGAGCAAAACCCGGACCAGAATCCAAGGACGACCTGATTCTGCGGTATCCTGGATTGGAGCAAAACCCGGACCGGATTCCGAGGAAAACTGGATTCTGCGGTATCCTGGATTGGAGCAAAACCCGGACCGGATTCTCAGGACGACCGGATTCTGCGGTATGCTGGATTGGAGCAAAACCCGGACCGGATTCTCAGGACGACCGGATTCTGCGGTATCCTGGATTTGAGCAAAACCCGGACCGGATTCTTAGGACGACTGGAATTGGACTTTTTTTTTTTTTTTTTTTTTTTTTTTTTTAAGCCTTAACCCTGTTTCAGATGGACATTTTCATAAATCGCTGTCATAAAGCATATATTTCAGATGGAAATTGTTTTCAAAAATCATGTGTTTCAGATGGACATTTTCATAAATCATGTATTTCACATTGGAAATTGCTTTAAAAAATAATGTGTTTCAGATGGACATTTTCATAAATCATGTACTGGAGTAAAACCCAGAACGGATTTTCGGGACGACCGGATTCTGCGGTCTCCTGGATTGGAGCAAAACCCGGACCGGATTCCGAGGCAGACCGGATTTTGCGGTTTCCCGGATTGGAGCAAAACCCGGACCAGAATCCAAGGACGACCGGATTCTGCGGTATCTTGGATTGGAGCAAAACCCGGACCGGATTCCGAGGAAAACCGGATTCTGCGGTGTCCTGGATTGGAGCAAAACCCGGACCGGATTCTCAGGACGACCGGATTCTGCGGTATCCTGGATTGGAGCAAAACCCGGACCGGATTCTCAGGACGACCGGATTCTGCGGTATCCTGGATTGGAGCAAATCCCGGACCGGAATCCAAGGACGACCGGATTCTGCGGTATCCTGGATTGGAGCAAAACCCGGACCGGATTCTCAGGACGACCGGATTCTGCAGTATCCTGGATTGGAGCAAAACCCGGACCGGATTCTCAGGACGACCGGATTCTGCGGTATCCTGAATTGGAGCAAAACCCGGACCGGATTCCGAGGAAAACCGGATTCTGCGGTATCCTGGATTGGAGCAAAACCCGGACCGGATTCTGAGGGCGACCGGAATTGGACTTTTTTTTTTTTTTTTAAGCCTTAACCTTGTTTCAGATGGACATTTTCATAAATCGCTGTCATAAACCATATATTTCAGATGGAAATTGTTTTCAAAAATCATGTGTTTCAGATGGACATTTTCATAAATCATGTATTTCACATTGGAAATTGTTTAAAAAAATCATGTGTTTCAGATGGACATTTTCATAAATCATGTACTGGAGTAAAACCCAGAACGGATTTTCCGGACAACCGGATTCTGCGGTCTCCTGGATTGGAGCAAAACCCGGACCGGATTCCGAGGCAGACCGGATTCTGCGGTATCCTGGATTGGAGCAAAACCCGGACCGGATTCTCAGGACGACCGGATTCTGCGGTATCCTGGATTGGAGCAAAACCCGGACCGGATTCTGAGGACGACCGGAATTGGACCTTTTTTTTTTTTTTTTTTTAAAGCCTTAACCCTGTTTCAGATGGACATTTTCATAAATCGCTGTCATAAAGCATATATTTCAGATGGAAATTGTTTTCAAAAATCATGTGTTTCAGATGGACATTTTCATAAATCATGTATTTCACATTGGAAATTGCTTTAAAAAATAATGTGTTTCAGATGGACATTTTCATAAATCATGTACTGGAGTAAAACCCAGAACGGATTTTCCGGACGACCGGATTCTGCGGTCTCCTGGATTGGAGCAAAACCCGGACCGGATTCCGAGGCAGACCGGATTCTGCGGTTTCCCGGATTGGAGCAAAACCCGGACCAGAATCCAAGGACGACCGGATTCTGCGGTATCCTGGATTGGAGCAAAACCCGGACCGGATTCCGAGGAAAACCGGATTCTGCGGTGTCCTGGATTGGAGCAAAACCCGGACCGGATTCTCAGGACGACCGGATTCTGCGGTATCCTGGATTGGAGCAAAACCCGGACCGGATTCTCAGGACGACCGGATTCTCCGGTATCCTGGATTGGAGCAAAACCCGGACCGGATTCCAAGGACGACCGGATTCTGCGGTATCCTGGATTGGAGCAAAACCCGGACCGGATTCCGAGGAAAACTGGATTCTGCGGTATCCTGGATTGGAGCAAAACCCGGACCGGATTCTCAGGACGACCGGATTCTGCGGTATCCTGGATTGGAGCAAAACCCGGACCGGATTCTGAGGACGACCGGAATTGGACCTTTTTTTTTTTTTTTTTTTAAAGCCTTAACCCTGTTTCAGATGGACATTTTCATAAATCGCTGTCATAAAGCATATATTTCAGATGGAAATTGTTTTCAAAAATCATGTGTTTCAGATGGACATTTTCATAAATCATGTATTTCACATTGGAAATTGCTTTAAAAAATAATGTGTTTCAGATGGACATTTTCATAAATCATGTACTGGAGTAAAACCCAGAACGGATTTTCCGGACGACCGGATTCTGCGGTCTCCTGGATTGGAGCAAAACCCGGACCGGATTCCGAGGCAGACCGGATTCTGCGGTTTCCCGGATTGGAGCAAAACCCGGACCAGAATCCAAGGACGACCGGATTCTGCGGTATCCTGGATTGGAGCAAAACCCGGACCGGATTCCGAGGAAAACCGGATTCTGCGGTGTCCTGGATTGGAGCAAAACCCGGACCGGATTCTCAGGACGACCGGATTCTGCGGTATCCTGGATTGGAGCAAAACCCGGACCGGATTCTCAGGACGACCGGATTCTCCGGTATCCTGGATTGGAGCAAAACCCGGACCGGATTCCAAGGACGACCGGATTCTGCGGTATCCTGGATTGGAGCAAAACCCGGACCGGATTCCGAGGAAAACTGGATTCTGCGGTATCCTGGATTGGAGCAAAACCCGGACCGGATTCTCAGGACGACCGGATTCTGCGGTATGCTGGATTGGAGCAAAACCCGGACCGGATTCTCAGGACGACCGGATTCTGCGGTATCCTGGATTTGAGCAAAACCCGGACCGGATTCTTAGGACGACTGGAATTGGACTTTTTTTTTTTTTTTTTTTTTTTAAGCCTTAACCCTGTTTCAGATGGACATTTTCATAAATCGCTGTCATAAAGCATATATTTCAGATGGAAATTGTTTTCAAAAATCATGTGTTTCAGATGGACATTTTCATAAATCATGTATTTCACATTGGAAATTGCTTTAAAAAATAATGTGTTTCAGATGGACATTTTCATAAATCATGTACTGGAGTAAAACCCAGAACGGATTTTCCGGACGACCGGATTCTGCGGTCTCCTGGATTGGAGCAAAACCCGGACCGGATTCCGAGGCAGACCGGATTTTGCGGTTTCCCGGATTGGAGCAAAACCCGGACCAGAATCCAAGGACGACCGGATTCTGCGGTATCTTGGATTGGAGCAAAACCCGGACCGGATTCCGAGGAAAACCGGATTCTGCGGTGTCCTGGATTGGAGCAAAACCCGGACCGGATTCTCAGGACGACCGGATTCTGCGGTATCCTGGATTGGAGCAAAACCCGGACCGGATTCTCAGGACGACCGGATTCTGCGGTATCCTGGATTGGAGCAAATCCCGGACCGGAATCCAAGGACGACCGGATTCTGCGGTATCCTGGATTGGAGCAAAACCCGGACCGGATTCTCAGGACGACCGGATTCTGCAGTATCCTGGATTGGAGCAAAACCCGGACCGGATTCTCAGGACGACCGGATTCTGCGGTATCCTGGATTGGAGCAAAACCCGGACCGGATTCCGAGGAAAACCGGATTCTGCGGTATCCTGGATTGGAGCAAAACCCGGACCGGATTCTGAGGGCGACCGGAATTGGACTTTTTTTTTTTTTTTTTTTTTTTTTTAAGCCTTAACCCTGTTTCAGATGGCCATTTTCATAAATCGCTGTCATAAACCATATATTTCAAATGGAAATTGTTTTCAAAAATCATGTGTTTCAGATGGACATTTTCATGAATCATGTATTTCATATCGAATTTTTTTTTTAAATCGTGTTTCAGATGGACATTTTCATAGATCATGTATTTCACATTGGAAATTGTTTTAAAAAATCATGTGTTTCAGATGGACATTTTCATAAATCATGTACTGGAGTAAAACCCAGAACGGATTTTCCGGACGACCGGATTCTGCGGTCTCCTGGATTGGAGCAAAACCCGGACCGGATTCCGAGGCAGACCGATTCTGCGGTCTCCTGGATTGGAGCAAAACCCGGACCGGAATCCAAGGACAACCGGATTCTGCGGTATCCTGGATTGGAGCAAAACCCGGACCGGATTCCGAGGAAAACCGGATTCTGCGGTCTCCTGGATTGGAGCAAAACCCGGACCGGATTCCGAGGACGACCGGATTCTGCGGTATCCTGGATTGGAGCAAAACCCGGACCGGATTCTCAGGACGACCGAATTCTGCGGTATCCTGGATTGGAGCAAAATCCGGACCGGATTCTCAGGACGACCGGATTCTGCGGTATCCTGGATTGGAGCAAAACCCGGACCGGATTCTGAGGACGACCGGAATTAGACTTTTTTTTTTTTTTTAAGCCCTAACCCTGTTTCAGATGGACATTTTCATAAATCGCTGTCATAAACCATATATTTCAGATGGAAATTGTTTTCAAAAATCATGTTTCAGATGTACATTTTCATGAATCATGTATTTCAGATGGAATTTTTTTTTTCAATCAAGTGTTTTAGATGGACATTTTCATAAATCATGTATTTCAGCTGGAATTTTTTTTTAAAATCGTGTTTCAGATGGACATTTTCATAAATCATGTATTTCACATTGGAAATTGTTTTAAAAAATCATGTGTTTCAGATGGACAATTTCATAAATCATGTATTTCACATTGGAAATTGTTTTAAAAAATCATGTGTTTCAGATGGACATTTTCATAAATCATGTACTGGAGCAAAACCCGGACCGGAATCCGAGGACGACCGGATTCTGCAATATCCTGGATTGGAGCAAAACCTGGACCAGATTCTGAAGACGACTTGAATTGGACTTTGTTTTAATTTTTTTTTAAGCCCTAACCCTGTTTCAGATGGACATTTTCATAAATCGTTGTCATAAACCATATATTTCAGATGGAAATTGTTTTCAAAAATCATGTTTCAGATGGACATTTTCATGAATCATGTATTTCAGATGGAATTTTTTTTTTTAAATCAAGTGTTTTAGATGGACATTTTCATAAATCATGTATTTCAGATGGATTTTTTTTTTTAAATAGTGTTTCAGATGGACATTTTCATAAATCGTGTATTTCACATTGGAAATTGTTTTAAAAAATCATGTGTTTCAGATGGACATTTTCATGAATCATGTATTTCAGATCGAATTTTTTTTTTAAATCATGTGTTTCAGATGGACATTTTCATAAATCATGTATTAAACATTGGAAATTGTTTTAAAAAATCATGTGTTTCAGATGGACATTTTCATAAATCATGTATTGGAGCAAAACCTGGACCGGATTCTCAGGACGACCGGATTCTGCGGTATCCTGGATTGGAGTAAAACCCGGACCGGATTCCGAGGAAAACCGGATTCTGCGGTATCCTGGATTGGAGCAAAACCCGGACCGGATTCTCAGGACGACCGGATTCTGCGGTATCCTGGATTGGAGCAAAACCCGGACCGGATTCCGAGGAAAACCGGATTCTGCGGTATCCTGGATTGGAGCAAAACCCGGACCGGATTATCAGGACGACCGGATTCTGCGGTATCCTGGATTGGAGCAAAACCCGGACCGGATTCTGAGGGCGACCGGAATTGGACTATTTTTTTTTTTTTTTTTTTTTTTTTAAGCCTTAACCCTGTTTCAGATGGACATTTTCATAAATCGCTGTCATAAACCATATATTTCAAATGGAAATTGTTTTCAAAAATCATGTGTTTCAGATGGACATTTTCATGAATCATGTATATCATATCGAATTTTTTTTTTTAAATCGTCTTTCAGATGGACATTTTCATAGATCATGTATTTCACATTGGAAATTGTTTTAAAAAATCATGTGTTTCAGATGGACATTTTCATAAATCATGTACTGGAGCAAAACCCAGACCAGATTTTCCGGACGACCGGATTCTGCGGTCTCCTGGATTGGAGCAAAACCCGGACCGGATTCCGAGGAAAACCGGATTCTGCGGTCTCCTGGATTGGAGCAAAACCCGGACCGTAATCCAAGGACGACCGGATTCTGCGGTATCCTGGATTGGAGCAAAACCCGGACCGGATTCTCAGGACGACCGGATTCTGCAGTATCCTGGGTTGGAGCAAAACCCGGACCGGATTCTCAGGACGACCGGATTCTGCGGTATCCTGGATTGGAGCAAAACCCGGACCAGAATCCAAGGACGACCTGATTCTGCGGTATCCTGGATTGGAGCAAAACCCGGACCGGATTCTGAGGACGACCGGAATTGGACTTTTTTTTTTTTTTTTTTTTTTTAAGCCTTAACCCTGTTTCAGATGGACATTTTCATAAATCGCTGTCATAAACCATATATTTCAGATGGAAATTGTTTTCAAAAATCATGTGTTTCAGATGGACATTTTCATAAATCATGTATTTCACATTGGAAATTGTTTAAAAAAATCATGTTTCAGATGGACATTTTCATAAATCATGTACTGGAGTAAAACCCAGAACGGATTTTCCGGACGACCGGATTCTGCGGTCTCCTGGATTGGAGCAAAACCCGGACCGGATTCCGAGGCAGACCGGATTCTGCGGTATCCTGGATTGGAGCAAAACCCGGACCGGAATCCAATGACGACCGGATTCTGCGGTATCCTGGATTGGCGCAAAACCCGGACCGGATTCTGAGGAAAACCGGATTCTGCGGTATCCTGGATTGGAGCAAAACCCGGACCGGATTCTCAGGACGACCGGATTCTGCGGTATCCTGGATTGGAGCAAAACCCGGACCGGATTCCGAGCAAAACCGGATTCTGCGGTATCCTGGATTGGAGCAAAACCCGGACCGGATTCTCAGGACGACCGGATTCTGCGGTATCCTGGATTGGAGCAAAACCCGGACCGGAATCCAAGGACGACCGGATTCTGCGGTATCCTGGATTGGAACAAAAACCCGGACCGGATTCTGAGGACGACCGGAATTGGACTTTTTTTTTTTTTTTTAAGCCTTAACCTTGTTTCAGATGGACATTTTCATAAATCGCTGTCATAAACCATATATTTCAGATGGAAATTGTTTTCAAAAATCATGTGTTTCAGATGGACATTTTCATAAATCATGTATTTCACATTGGAAATTGTTTAAAAAAATCATGTGTTTCAGATGGACATTTTCATAAATCATGTACTGGAGTAAAACCCAGAACGGATTTTCCGGACAACCGGATTCTGCGGTCTCCTGGATTGGAGCAAAACCCGGACCGGATTCCGAGGCAGACCGGATTCTGCGGTATCCTGGATTGGAGCAAAACCCGGACCGGATTCTCAGGACGACCGGATTCTGCGGTATCCTGGATTGGAGCAAAACCCGGACCGGATTCTGAGGACGACCGGAATTGGACCTTTTTTTTTTTTTTTTTTTAAAGCCTTAACCCTGTTTCAGATGGACATTTTCATAAATCGCTGTCATAAAGCATATATTTCAGATGGAAATTGTTTTCAAAAATCATGTGTTTCAGATGGACATTTTCATAAATCATGTATTTCACATTGGAAATTGCTTTAAAAAATAATGTGTTTCAGATGGACATTTTCATAAATCATGTACTGGAGTAAAACCCAGAACGGATTTTCCGGACGACCGGATTCTGCGGTCTCCTGGATTGGAGCAAAACCCGGACCGGATTCCGAGGCAGACCGGATTCTGCGGTTTCCCGGATTGGAGCAAAACCCGGACCAGAATCCAAGGACGACCGGATTCTGCGGTATCCTGGATTGGAGCAAAACCCGGACCGGATTCCGAGGAAAACCGGATTCTGCGGTGTCCTGGATTGGAGCAAAACCCGGACCGGATTCTCAGGACGACCGGATTCTGCGGTATCCTGGATTGGAGCAAAACCCGGACCGGATTCTCAGGACGACCGGATTCTCCGGTATCCTGGATTGGAGCAAAACCCGGACCGGATTCCAAGGACGACCGGATTCTGCGGTATCCTGGATTGGAGCAAAACCCGGACCGGATTCCGAGGAAAACTGGATTCTGCGGTATCCTGGATTGGAGCAAAACCCGGACCGGATTCTCAGGACGACCGGATTCTGCGGTATGCTGGATTGGAGCAAAACCCGGACCGGATTCTCAGGACGACCGGATTCTGCGGTATCCTGGATTTGAGCAAAACCCGGACCGGATTCTTAGGACGACTGGAATTGGACTTTTTTTTTTTTTTTTTTTTTTTTTTTTTTAAGCCTTAACCCTGTTTCAGATGGACATTTTCATAAATCGCTGTCATAAAGCATATATTTCAGATGGAAATTGTTTTCAAAAATCATGTGTTTCAGATGGACATTTTCATAAATCATGTATTTCACATTGGAAATTGCTTTAAAAAATAATGTGTTTCAGATGGACATTTTCATAAATCATGTACTGGAGTAAAACCCAGAACGGATTTTCCGGACGACCGGATTCTGCGGTCTCCTGGATTGGAGCAAAACCCGGACCGGATTCCGAGGCAGACCGGATTTTGCGGTTTCCCGGATTGGAGCAAAACCCGGACCAGAATCCAAGGACGACCGGATTCTGCGGTATCTTGGATTGGAGCAAAACCCGGACCGGATTCCGAGGAAAACCGGATTCTGCGGTGTCCTGGATTGGAGCAAAACCCGGACCGGATTCTCAGGACGACCGGATTCTGCGGTATCCTGGATTGGAGCAAAACCCGGACCGGATTCTCAGGACGACCGGATTCTGCAGTATCCTGGATTGGAGCAAAACCCGGACCGGATTCTCAGGACGACCGGATTCTGCGGTATCCTGAATTGGAGCAAAACCCGGACCGGATTCCGAGGAAAACCGGATTCTGCGGTATCCTGGATTGGAGCAAAACCCGGACCGGATTCTGAGGGCGACCGGAATTGGACTTTTTTTTTTTTTTTTTTTTTTTTTTAAGCCTTAACCCTGTTTCAGATGGCCATTTTCATAAATCGCTGTCATAAACCATATATTTCAAATGGAAATTGTTTTCAAAAATCATGTGTTTCAGATGGACATTTTCATGAATCATGTATTTCATATCGAATTTTTTTTTTAAATCGTGTTTCAGATGGACATTTTCATAGATCATGTATTTCACATTGGAAATTGTTTTAAAAAATCATGTGTTTCAGATGGACATTTTCATAAATCATGTACTGGAGTAAAACCCAGAACGGATTTTCCGGACGACCGGATTCTGCGGTCTCCTGGATTGGAGCAAAACCCGGACCGGATTCCGAGGCAGACCGATTCTGCGGTCTCCTGGATTGGAGCAAAACCCGGACCGGAATCCAAGGACAACCGGATTCTGCGGTATCCTGGATTGGAGCAAAACCCGGACCGGATTCCGAGGAAAACCGGATTCTGCGGTCTCCTGGATTGGAGCAAAACCCGGACCGGATTCTCAGGACGACCGGATTCTGCGGTATCCTGGATTGGAGCAAAACCCGGACCGGATTCTGAGGACGACTGGAATTGGACTTTTTTTTTTTTTTTTTTTTTTTTTTTTTTAAGCCTTAACCCTGTTTCAGATGGACATTTTCATAAATCGCTGTCATAAACCATATATTTCAGATGGAAATTGTTTTCAAAAATCATGTATTTCAGATGGACATTTTCATGAATCATGTATTTCAGATCGAATTTTTTTTTTAAATCATGTGTTTCAGATGGACATTTTCATAAATCATGTATTAAACATTGGAAATTGTTTTAAAAAATCATGTGTTTCAGATGGACATTTTCATAAATCATGTATTGGAGCAAAACCTGGACCGGATTCTCAGGACGACCGGATTCTGCGGTATCCTGGATTGGAGCAAAACCCGGACCGGATTCCGAGGAAAACCGGATTCTGCGGTATCCTGGATTGGAGCAAAACCCGGACAGGATTCTCAGGACGACCGGATTCTGCGGTATGCTGGATTGGAGCAAAACCCGGACCGGAATCCAAGGACGACCGGATTCTGCGGTATCCTGGATTGGAGCAAAACCCGGACCGGATTCTCAGGACGACCGGATTCTGCGGTATCCTGGATTGGAGCAAAACCCGGACCGGATTCTCAGGACGACCGGATTCTGCGGTATCCTGGATTGGAGCAAAATCCGGACCGGATTCTCAGGACGTCCGGAGTTGGACTTTGTTTAAATTTTTTTTTAAGCCCTAACCCTGTTTCAGATGGACATTTTCATAAATCGTTGTCATAAACCATATATTTCAGATGGAAATTGTTTTCAAAAATCATGTTTCAGATGTACATTTTCATGAATCATGTATTTCAGATGGAATTTTTTTTTTTAAATCAAGTGTTTTAGATGGACATTTTCATAAATCATGTATTTCAGATGGAATTTTTTTTTAAATCATGTGTTTCAGATGGATATTTTCATAAATCGTGTATTTCACATTGGAAATTGCTTTAAAAAATCATGTGTTTCAGATGGACATTTTCATAAATCATGTACTGGAGCAAAACCCAGACCAGATTTTCCGGACGACCGGATTCTGCGGTCTCCTGGATTGGAGCAAAACCCGGACCGGATTCCGAGGAAAACCGGATTCTGCGGTCTCCTGGATTGGAGCAAAACCCGGACCGGATTCCGAGGACGACCGGATTCTGCGGTATCCTGGATTGGAGCAAAACCCGGACCGGATTCTCAGGACGACCGAATTCTGCGGTATCCTGGATTGGAGCAAAATCCGGACCGGATTCTCAGGACGACCGGATTCTGCGGTATCCTGGATTGGAGCAAAACCCGGACCGGATTCTGAGGACGACCGGAATTAGACTTTTTTTTTTTTTTTAAGCCCTAACCCTGTTTCAGATGGACATTTTCATGAATCGTTGTCATAAACCACATATTTCAGATGGAAATTGTTTTCAAAAATCATGTGTTTCAGATGGACATTTTCATGAATCATGTATTTCAGATGGAATTTTTTTTTTAAATCATGTTTCAGATGGACATTTTCATACATCATGTATTTCACATTGGAAATTGTTTTAAAAAATCATGTGTTTCAGATGGACATTTTCATAAATCATATACTGGAGCAAGACCCAGACCGGATTTTCAGGACGACCGGATTCTGCGGTATTCTGGATTGGAGGAAAACCCGGACCGGATTCTGCGGACGATCGGAATTGGACTTTGTTTTAATTTTTTTTTAAGCCCTAACCCTGTTTCAGATGGACATTTTCATAAATTGTTGTCATAAACCATATATTTCAGATGGAAATTGTTTTCAAAAATCATGTGTTTCAGAGTGACATTTCATGAATCATGTATTTCAGATGGAATTTTTTTTTTAATCGTGTTTCAGATGGACATTTTCATAAATCATGTATTTCACATTGGAAATTGTTTTAAAAAATCATGTATTTCAGAAGGAAATAATTCTCAAAAATCATGTATTTCAAATTGAAATTGTTTTAAAAAATCATGTGTTTCAGATTGACATTTTCATAAATCATGTATTGGAGCAAATCCTGGACCGGATTCTCAGGACGACCGGATTCTTCGGTCTTCTGGATTGGAGCAAAACCCGGACCGGATTCTGAGCACGAGCGGATTCTGCGGTCTCCAGGATTGGAGCAAAACCCCGACCAGATTCTGCGGACGATCGGAATTGGACTTTGTTTTAATTTTTTTTTAAGCCCCATCCCTGTTTCAGATGGACATTTTCATAAATTGTTGTCATAAACCATATATTTCAGATGGAAATTGTTTTCAAAAATCATGTGTTTCAGAGTGACATTTCATGAATCATGTATTTCAGATGGAATTTTTTTTTTAATCGTATTTCACATTGGAAATTGTTTTAAAAAATCATGTGTTTCAGATTGACATTTTCATAAATCATGTATTGGAGAAAATCCTGGACCGGATTCTCAGGACGACCGGCTTCTTCGGTCTTCTGAATTGGAGCAAAACCCAGACCGGATTCTGAGCACGAGCGGATTCTGCGGTCTCCTGGATTGGAGCAAAACCCGGACCGGATTCCGAGGACGACCGGATTCTACGGTCTCCTGGATTGGTGCAAAACCCGGACCGGAATCCGAAGAAGACCGGATTCTGCGGTATCCTGGATTGGAGCAAAACCCAGACCGGATTCCGAGGACGACCGGATTCTGCGGTATCCTGGATTGGAGCAAAACCCGGACCGGATTCTCAGGACGACCGGATTCTGCGGTATCCTGGATTGGAGCAAAACCCGGACCGGATTCTCAGGACGACCGGATTCTGCGGTATCCTGGATTGGAGCAAAACCCGGACCGGATTCTCAGGACGACCGGATTCTGCGGTATCCTGGATTGGAGCAAAACCCGGACCGGATTCTGAGGACGACCGAATTGGACTTTTTTTTTTTTTTTTTTTTTTTTTTTTTAAGCCCTAACCCTGTTTCAGATGGACATTTTCATAAATCGTTGTCATAAACCACATATTTCAGATGGAAATTGTTTTCAAAAATCATGTGTTTCAGATGGACATTTTCATGAATCATGTATTTCAGATGGAATTTTTTTTTTAAATCATGTGTTTCAGATGGACATTTTCATAAATCATGTATTTCACATTGGAAATTGTTTTAAAAAATCATGTGTTTCAGATGGACATTTTCATAAATCATATACTGGAGCAAGACCCAGACCGGATTTTCAGGACGACCGGATTCTGCGGTATTCTGGATTGGAGGAAAACCCGGACCGGATTCTGCGGACGATCGGAATTGGACTTTGTTTTAATTTTTTTTTAAGCCCTAACCCTGTTTCAGATGGACATTTTCATAAATTGTTGTCATAAACCATGTATTTCAGATGGAAATTGTTTTCAAAAATCATGTGTTTCAGAGTGACATTTCATGAATCATGTATTTCAGATGGAATTTGTTTTTTAATCATGTGTTTCAGATGGACATTTTCATAAATCATGTATTTCAGAAGGAAATAATTCTCAAAAATCATGTATTTCAAATTGAAATTGTTTTAAAAAATCATGTGTTTCAGATTGACATTTTCATAAATCATGTATTGGAGCAAATCCTGGACCGGATTCTCAGGACGACCGGATTCTTCGGTCTTCTGGATTGGAGCAAAACCCGGACCGGATTCTGAACACGAGCGGATTCTGCGGTCTCCTGGATTGGAGCAAAACCCGGACCGGATTCCGAGGACGACCGGATTCTACGGTCTCCTGGATTGGAGCAAAACCCGGACCAGAATCAGAGGAAAACCGGATTCTGCGGTCTCCTGGATTGGAGCAAAACCCGGACCGGATTCCGAGGACGACCGGATTCTACGGTCTCCTGGATTGGAGCAAAACCCAGACCGGATACCGAGGACGACCGGATTCTGCGGTATCCTGGATTGGAGCAAAACCCGGACCGGATTCTCAGGACGACCGGATTCTGCGGTATCCTGGATTGGAGCATAACCCGGACCGGAATCTCAGGACGACCGGATTCTGCGGTATCCTGGACTAGAGCAAAACCCGGACCGGATTCTGAGGACGACCGTAATTGGACTTTTTTTTTTTAAGCCCTAACCAATGACGCCACTCCTCCAAAGCCAACTTAACCGCCAACAGCTCTGTTACCAATGTCGTAATTGCGTTCGGTGGGAGATAAATCGATGGGAAAAGACGCGCAGGGATGAATCATGTCGTCCGAAACAGTACGCTGAGATAACACCGCACCTGCCCCCACCTCCGACGCGTCGACCTCCACCACGAATTGACGTGTGGAATGAGACGCAATGAGAATGGGAGCCGAAACGAAGCAGCTCTTGAGGTTGGAGAATGCGTATTCAGCTGCACTCGACCACCTGAACGTCACCCTGGTGGAGGTCAAGGCCGTCAGAGGAGCGGCTAGTTGGCTGAAATTGCGAATAAAACGCCGGTAGAAATTGGCGAACCCCAGAAACCTCTGCAGGGCCTTATGGGAATCAGGGGTTGGCCAATCCACCACAGCCTTAACCTTATCGGGATCCATGCATGTCCCCTCGGACGAGATGATGTAACCCAAAAACGGAACCGACTGTGCATGAAACGCGCACTTCTCCACCTTGACAAAAAGCCCATTCTCGAGCAGCCTTTGGAACACTCGTCTGACGTGCTGAACATGTTCCTGGAGAGAAGACAATGTCATCCAGGTAGACATATGAACTGATCGACCATGTCTCTCAGCACATCATTGACGAGTGCCTGGAAAACCGCAGGGGAGTTGGATAGCCCGAAGGGCATGACAAGATATTCAAAATGTCCCCTGGGGGTATTAAAAGCGGTTTTCCACTCATCTCCTTCTCTTATGCGGACCAAATGATAAGCATTATGCAAATCCAACTTGGTGAAAAGGGATGCTCCCTGCAACCGCTCGAAAGCTGAAGACATCAACGGTAAAGGATAAGTATTCTTTACCGTGATGTTGTTCAAGCCTCGGTAGTCAATGCAAGGTTGCAAGGAGCCATCCTTCTTCGCGACGAAAAAAAAACCCTGTCCCAGCTGGAGAAGGACGAATGAACTTGGCTGCCAGAGAATCAGAAATATATTTCTCCATGGCCCCCCTTTCCGGAACAGAAAGTGAGTATAACCTGCCTTTAGGCGGAGACGTACCTGGAACTAGGTCTTTAGCACAGTCATAGGGACGGTGTGGAGGGAGAGAAGCAGCCCTGGACTTACTGAACAGCTCCTTCAGGTTGTGGTACTCTGCGGGCACGTTAGACAGGTTCACCGCCTCATCCTGCAACAGAGAACAAGACACAGGGGAACAGGCAGACACAAGACAAGACGCATAACATGACTCGCTCCAAGCTGAGATGGAGCTCTGGCCCCAATCGATCCTGGGATTGTGCTTGGTGAGCCAAGGATGGCCCAACACGACTGGTGCTAAGGGGGAGTCAGTGAGACAAAAAAATAATCCTTTCGGTGTGATTGCCAGACGTGATGAGGGTAATGGGGTTGGTGGAGTGCGTAACAGGAGGCAGTGATTGTCCATTGCCCTAACAAAAATACTGTGGTTAAGTGTGATGATGGAGATATGAAGGTTTGGCAAAAGAAAAAATCCAAAAAATTACCTTCAGCCCCAGAGCCCACTAACGCCTTGCACTCCTTGCACTGACTTCTGGCCGCCCATTGCAATCTAACCGGGAGGAGAGTATTAGCTGAGGTCTTAGGAGAGACACTACCCGACAGCAGCCTCAGATGCGTTGTCGGGCTTGCCATTTTACGGGACACTCCGCTAAAAAATGTCCAGCAGTCCCGCAGTAAATGCACCGACCTTGCCTCCTCCGACGTTCTCTCTCCTCCCGGGAAAGCAGAGCTCTCCCCATCTGCATGGGTTCGCCTCCTGGCGATTGACTAATCGCATCGGAGTTGGTGGGAGAATATTCATGAAACTTGAAGTCCCGCAGGTGACGACCTCGCTGACCACTCCGTTGAAGGCGTGAGTCCACGCGCAGTGCCAGGTCTATGAGACCGTCTAAATCAGGAGGTAGCTCCAACATGAATATCTCCCTTTGGATGCGATCAGCCAACCCATGCCGGAACATGTCCCACTGCGCCGCCTCATTCCACTTACTCTCTGCCGCCAGGGTTCGAAATTCAATCGAATAACAGGAGACGGTTCTCTCTCCTTGCTGGAGATCAGCTAACCTCCAAGCTGCTTCGCGGCCTGTCGCCACGTGATCGAAAACCCCGTATCATCTCCTCCTTGAGGGCATGGAACGAGGAACAGCAGAGATGTTGGTTCTCCCACACCGCCGTTCCCCACAACGCTGCTTCCCCAGTCAGTAGTGTCAACACCAAGGCCACCTTCGTCTCCTCAGTGGCAAATGTCAGAGGCTGGAGGGAAAAGAACAGTGCCTTTAGTTAGAAAGGCTCTGCAGAGATCGGGTTCCCCCCCGTACATCTCTGGTGTGGGTAATCTGGGTTCATGCTGACGAGCGTTGTCCGCTGGAATCAGGGGAACGGGCAGTGGGGTTGGCGCAGCGGGTGCTCCTAAACGTTGTAATTGGGTGGTGAGCTCGGACACCTGCGCTACGAGTGCTTGCATAGCACGCCCGGTAGCCAGCATCGGCTCATCCTGGCGATCCATACGAGCATTGCTAGAGTCAAAAAGATCTTGTAGTGTTGAAGTCTCCGCTGAATCCATCTGGTAGTGTTGGTCAGATCCTTCTGTCACAAGTAAGCAGAGACAGGATTCAAGAGCGGATGAAAACAAACAGTTTATTAGTATCTCTGAAGAGGCAACAAGGCGAATCCACAACAGTCTAGCCGACAGCTGAAAAGTCCATGTAGCGCAGGGATGCAATGGGCAGCTCACGGAGGAGGAATCCCAAGAAGCCGATCAAGGAGCCAGGAAACAACAGAGAGACCAGGACGCGAGGACAAACATCAAGGATCTGACAAAACAAGACGAGATTAGCACAGCTAATAAAGAGCCGCAAACAAGCCACACCTGACAATGATCAGCTCGTTGCGGCAATCAGACACACACACCCACTCACGCACACACACACACACACACACAACAGCACCAAGCACAGATGAGACCATAATCCCATGAACCTTGACAACATTTACATTTAGTCATTTGGCAGACGCTTTTATCCAAAGGAGATTCACTTCCTTAAAAACACTGGAAGATTGTACAAATCCAAAGTAGTACGTGAAGACTGTCAAAGCTGTCAAGTATACATGTAGGACAGTAAAACCGACAAATTTATGATTCCATCACTTACAAATAAGCTTGGGAATTCCATGGTTAAAGTAAGCAAACTCTTAAAAGCTCAGGGCTTAATCTCAAACGACAAACAGCTTGTGAAGAAGGCCAGTGAGTTTCAAGAAGTCCATGCAAATAAGTGGAACGAGATGATCTCGGCTACAGCATTGAAGAACATCAGGGAAGCAAAGTGGAAAGTGCCCTATAATGTGCCCAGCTCATGGGTTTTAAAATGGAGGCGGTACACTAATTTTATTGGTCTGGGGATCCCTGCCTATTATTATTATTATTATTTGCTTAACCACTTTAAAATGGCTTTTTGGTTGCTTTTAGTCTGAATTTTTTTTTAAAGAAAACTACACACATACAGCAAGATAATATAATTTCACTTACCAGGCCTATCACTTGAAGCAAACATTTAGGCCTGGTTTCACAGACAGGGTTTAGACTAAACCAGGATTAGGCCATAGTTCAATTAGGACATTTAAGTAATTTTTATAAACACGCTTAGAGAAAAACATTACTGGTGTGCATCTTGAGACAAAACAAAGGCACTGATATATTTTATCAGTCGGTGCAAGTTTATTTCAGTTCAAACAGCTCAGAATTACATTTTAGTCTAGGACTAGGCTTAAGCCTTGTCTGTGAAACCTGGGGATAAAGTCTTAAAAGACTGTTAAAACAGAACTGCCTGTTGTGCCATTTAATTAAGCCACGACTGCTGTAGCCTAGATCCAACTTAGGAGTGTTCTCCCTTTATTTTTAATTTATATATACTGTTTGAATGGCAGCTTGGTAAATCTGAAAGTGAAAACTTGATGCCGATTGGCTAATTTGGTTTTACCAACAGAGGCACAAGAGCTCAGTTCTCCCCTGGCCTCCGCCTCCCCTTCTCTATCACTTAGCTGTTGTAATTACATCAGCAGATTAGGCACATCCACGATAGAAAAGCAGCACTTTCCAGCTTCAGTAACATGTTATGGTCAAATTACAAACAAAAAACACACATTCTGAGACATTGGATTGGATTGGATTCAATTTATTGTCATTGCACATGTAGGTACAAGGCAACGAAATGCAATGAAGAAGAAGAAATACAGCATAACATGAGGAAAGAGAGGAGAAAAAAATTGTCCTCACACTACGTTCCTGAACGAGAGTGCAGTGTGAGAACAGACAAAAACCTCAGCATGGAGCACAGTCAACACAGGAACATAACTTGCATAGTAATCCTAGTTCAGACGAAACAGCCATCCGGCCAGCAGCCATTCAGCGCAAACACACGGACCCGTTATCACCTGACAGGATGAAGCGACGAAGGCGTGGGATGGGGGTAGGGAGGTGTATGAGTGTGTGTATGTGTAAGTTCGTGTGAGTTCGTATGCCTTGAAATCCGTTTCGCCAGCACTCCAAACCAGTCGACTCAGTTTGCAGGTTGTGATGCGACATAGCAATTGCCATGGAAACGACCTTGGACAGAGCACAAGCGCCCGACAATAACAAGGTGTTTTGATAGGGGTAGGGAATGGAAGAAAGAGCGTCTCCCTGCAGTATTCACAGGAGAGTTGATACCAGAGCGGCCTTGCCAAGCCGTTCTGTTGTGGGAAGCCGGAAAGAGATAAGATTGTTTTGTCTTTGGGCGAACAGCTGTCTTCCAGTTTCACAGCTATTCTCATTGTCCATTCTGATCTCCTTGTCCATCAATTTTCCTTTCCAAAGCCGAGAGCCTAGCCGTGATCGAACCCATATTGCGGTTAATCGCCTCGGTTTCAGAGGCGACCGCTCTGCCTACAGACTCCATCATGACAGGCAGCCTTGAGAGGTTTTGGATAGCCAGTCCCGTCTCCTTAATTTTCTGATAATTTAGGGCAACGCCTAATCCAAATAGCAGAAACCCAGTTATCATTGTTCCGAATAAGAAGATGTCTTCAATGTCCTCCACGGAGAGAGCCGCCAGACACACGACCCATCTCTCCCATGCGTCCATCGTGTAGCCAGCAGCAAACGTCCCAGCGGGACATTCCGGTTCTCCAGATCCCGATTTCCTAGTCGAGAAGATGGTGTCAATTGCGTTGAGAGACCAGTTGATCAGATCCATAATTTCGGTTTTGTAAATAGTGCAGCGAGAGTCTCTTAAGAAGGACAGGACAATACTAGAGAGCAAGCAGGGAAGTTCAGGAGGGAGGGAGGGAAGAAAAATGTGACCGCCTTCGAACAGAGCCAAACGAGAAGACATGAACTTGATGAATTGTGTATTTTATTAACAATAAATTGTCCTCCTTGCATTTTCACCTAAAAATTCACCCCTGCCTCCCCTGACGAGCCGCCACTGCCTATGAATGATGCCTAAAATATTTGCAAGAGTTGTGGAAGTATATATAAGACAAGAGAATCTTTGTAAACGTGTAATGAACTATGAACATGCAAAAAATAAATAAATAAATAAAAAAATAAAGGAAAAAACCTACTAATGATTAAATGAAATTAAATGCATGGCAATTTCCCAATCCCATGTGATTTCCCAATTCGTGGCATTCCAACAATGTCGTGGCAAAGTCCCAGTGGTCCCGTCTTCTGGAAGTGTAAAACAAAAAGTTCTGAATTAAATACTCAGCTTTTATGATCATGTGCTTGCTGATCATGAGCCACAATATCAGTAAAGTTACAGTCTCACCTGTATAAGTATTAAACTCATAGGTGTGGTTTTCTATACCCGCACAAGGCAGCGTCGCAAGCGGTGTGAGAGAGGACGGAAGCGCGGTAAGCGCGGAGGTATACGAGCTAGGCTAAGAGCTAACCCCTCAAGACCGGCTCTTCCAACACTCATGCTCTCAAACGTCCGCTCTCTGGAAAACAAACTGGACTTAATTCAACTCAGTCGATCTACACAGCATGAGGCAAGGGACTGTTGCGTGTTTGTTTTCACCGAAACATGGCTAAACGACAACATCCCGGACTCCGCCATTCAATTGCACGGGCTAACCAACTTCCGAGCGGACAGAGATTCATCACTGTCTGGTAAGACACACGGAGGTGGCTTGTGTGTGTAAATCAACAAAGACTGGTGTAACAATGCTGAGGTATTATCAAAACACTGTTCATCGCTGGTGGAGTTTATGGTTGTGAAGTGTCGACCGTTCTATCTGCCGCGGGAGTTCACGGCCATTGTTATCGTTACGGTTTACATCCCCCCGTGTGCAAACGCTAAGGACGCGCTTTGTGAACTGTATAGCACCATCAGTGAACAACAAACAAAAAACCCTGACGGCTTTTTCATCATAGCCGGTGACTTCAACCACGCAAACTTAAAGACAGTTTTGTCAAAGTTCTTCCAACATGTGAACTTTGCAACAAGGGGAAACAACACACTGGACTTTGTTTACACAACAGTTAAGAACGCTTACAAGGCTGAACCCCACCCTCACCTCGGGTACTCAGACCACATCACTGTTATGCTAATCCCAGCATATAGACCACTTCTCAAACTCACCAAACCGGTTGAAAAGCAGATCACAGTATGGCCAGACAATGCTACCTCAGCACTGCAGGACTGCTTCCAGGACACAGACTGGAATGTTTAAAGAGGCAGCCACCTACAACAACCACACAGACCTGAATGAGTACACTGAAACTGTGACTGCTTACATCAAAAAGTGCACTGATGATGTGACAGTCACCAAGACCATCACCACACGTGCAAACCAGAAGCCATGGATGACAGCAGAGGTTCGTGGGCTGCTAAAGACCAGAGATGAAGCATTCAGATCAGGAGATAAAGCAGCCCTCAAAACAGCAAGAGCCAATCTGTCCTGTGGCATCAAAAAAGCAAAACGGTCATATGCCCAAAAAATCAACAACCACTTCACAGACAGCAGAGACACACAGAGCCTGTGGCAAGCCATTCAGACCATCACTGACTACAAGCCCCCGCCACAGGCCTGTGATGAGGACACATCCCTCCCCGATGCACTCAACCACTTTTATTCACGGTTTGAAATGCAGAATGACACACCTGCACAAAAACTGCCCACACCTCCCAACGACCGGGCGCTCTGTCTGTCTCCAGCCGACGTAAGGAAGACCCTATCTAGGATTAACCCACGCAAGGCTGCGGGTCCTGACAACATACGTGTTCTGAGAGACTGTGCTGCACAGCTGACAGATGTCCTAACAGATATCTTCAACACCTCGCTGAGCCAGGCAGTCGTCCCCACATGTCTCAAATCCACAACAATCATACCGGTACCAAAGAAATCACCTGTGTCCTGTCTCAATGACTACCGTCCCATAGCACTGACTCCAATCATGATGAAGTGCTTTGAGAGGCTAGTCATGCATAACATCAAAACCAGCCTCCCAACACACTCGACCCGCTCCAGTTTGCATACCGTCCAAACCGCTCTACGGACGATGCAATTTCCTCCACCCTCCACCTGGCTCTTACCCACCTAGAAAATAAAGACTCCTGTGTTAGAATGCTGTTCATTGACTTCAGCTCGGCATTCAACACAATAATCCCACAACAGCTCATAAATAAGCTAAACCTGCTGGGCCTTAACAATTCCCTTTGTAACTGGATCCTGGACTTTCTAACTGGAAGTTAGTCCGTGTCGGCAACAACACCTCGAGCACTACCACACTGAGCACAGGTGCCCCACAAGGCTGTGTGCTTAGCCCGCTGCTCTTCACACTGCTGACCCACGACTGCACTGCCAAGTTCAGCTCCAACCACATCATCAAGTTTGCTGATGACACAACAGTGGTAGGTCTCATCAGCAACAATGATGAAACGCACTACAGAGAGGAAGTGGCACAGCTGGCGGAATGGTGTGGCACAAACAATCTGTCCCTCAATGTGGAGAAGACAAAGGAGGTTGTGATGGACTTCAGAAGAAACTCCGTTGACCACCCCCCACTGACCATCGACAGCTCGACTGTGGAGAGAGTCAGCAGCACTAAATTCCTGGGGGTGCACATCACAGAGGATCTCACCTGGACCACCAACACCATGTCACTCTCCAAAAAGGCACAACAGCGCCTACACTTTCTCCGCCGGCTGAAAAGAGCAAGTCTCCCTCCACCCATCCTCACCACATTCTACAGAGGCACCATTGAGAGTGTGCTGACCAGCTGCATCACTGTCTGGTACGGGAACTGCAGTGCTGCTGACCGCAAGACCCTCCAGCGGACAGTGAACACAGCTGCAAAGATCATCGGTGCCCCTCTCCCCTCCATCCTGGACATCTTCCTTACACGATGCTCCAGCAAAACCAACAGCATCGTGAAGGACTCCACCCATCCCTCCCACAGTCTCTTCCAGCTCGTACCATCAGGAAGACGGTACCGGAGCATCAGAGCCCGCTCCGCCAGACTGCTCAACAGCTTTTTCCCCCAGGCTGTGAGAGCCCTGAACTCAAACCACCCCGCCCCCCCTCTGAAACCCCATGCAAACCCCTACCTCCTGAAACATGGACCACCCCCCACCCCAAACCTTACCACACCAAAGAAAAACTGTATGGAACTTTAATTTTTTAAATTTATTTTATTTGTATTTTTTGTGCAATTCAAAGTGTGCTACACACAGGTGAGTGGGCCTGTACAAACCACCTGTAGTAACACACTCTCCTCTATGTGCACTATGGACACTTTACACTATGGACACTTACACTTAACACTATGTGCACTATGGACACTTACACACACTGCTGCGTGTGCACAATCTCACAAAAGATTCAGCAATATATGTATGTTTACATGCTCATGCACTGCAAATCATCCTGCACTGTTCCCCAACCAGCTGCTGACTCAAATGTCTCTCTTTGCACATGTACAGTATTTGTGAAGCATTCGTATAGTTTGTATTTTTTATCTTCTATTTTTTAGTTTGTATAGGGTAATATTTATGTGAAGCATTCGTATAGTTGTATTTTTTATCCTTTATTCTTTTAGTTTGTATAGGGTAAATACTTATATATAGTATACTTATAGTTAAATCTGTCAGTAGGTTAGTAGTGTATAGGTTTATAGTGTTTTTTACTTCATTGTTGTATGTCTGTATTTATGTAGCACCGTGGTCCTGCGAGACACAACATTTTGTTCCACTGTATGTCCCCACATGTAGCGGAATGACAATAAAGCTCAACTTGAACTTGAACTTGATATATATATATATATATTGAACGGCAGTGTGTGTGTGTGTGTGTATACACATACACATTACATAAATGTAATCTATATATCTAAATAAAAATAGACTATATTCAGTACCTATATGATCCAAAGTAACTAGTAACTAACTACTTGAGTAGTTTTTTTATCCGATACTTTTTTACTCTTACTCAAGTAACTATTCAGACTATTACTTTTACTTTTACTTGAGTAAATATTTCTAGAAGTACTTTTACTTTTACTTGAGTACAGTTTTTGGGTACTCTACCCACCTCTGGTGTTTTGTAAAGTCATTTGTCATTATACTGTTTTAATCCGTTTGCACTTAGCAATAGTTAACATTTACGATTTTTCATAGTCAGATGTTTGGTCAATTGAATAAAAAAAATTAGGGTCAATTTGATTCTCAAACATCATTACAACTATTAATTATATCAGGGCCAAACGCAGAGTTTTATAAATAGAGGTCCACAAACTGATTTCAGCTGCTTCATGAGCACTGGGTTAAAAACCACAAATACAGATTATGGTTAAATCAAGGATCAAATTCTCCAGTAGCCTCCTGTAAAGTCTGCAAAAAGAACATGCAGATGTTTTAAGTCATGTAAAATGTAAGCTGTAGGGAATTTTCAATTAGACCAATTAAATCTTTGACATATTTTGACACACTATTTTCCTATTTGATACTGTAAAGCTGCTTTGACACAATCTGCATTGTAAAAAGCACTATATAAATACAGAGGTGTCAAGTAACGAAGTACAAATACTTCGTTACCATACTTAAGTAGAAATTTTGGGTATCTATACTTTACTGGAGTAATTATTTTTCAGCCGACTTTTTACTTCTACTCCTTACATTTTCACGCAATTATCTGTACTTTCTACCCCTTACATTTTAAAAATAGCCTCGTTAATCCTATTTAATTTCGGCTCGTTTTCATTCCAGCTTGTCATCGTCATGGGCGTTGCTAGGCCATTTTTAGGGAGGCTTTAGCACCCCTAAATTTCTGCTCAGCCCCCCTAAAAATGTTGCGATTCTTCACCTTTAAATTTCAAACGGCAGCAGACTTCGGCTCCTCCCCATCTTTCTGCGCGTTCTTCAATCCACAGACTGCGGTGGCGCAGAGGAGAGGACAAGGTGTGTGTTTATCGATAGATTGTTATAATATCTACATCTGTGCAGTTCTTTGTCTTAAATACAGTTTACAAAAAGTCATGGGAGAGCAATCGGTTTCCAATCTTCTGTAAAGTTTTCGCTGCATTCACCACTCATCACACCACAGCTGTTTCCTTCAGTGAAAGCCCTTAACACATTATACGCATACTTTATAAAACGATCACGTTATTGCTATTTTCATTTGAAAATTTAGCTTTCAATATAGAACTTAATATTACAGTGCATGTGGCATTAACTACCATACAGTTATGCATAGAAGTGATTAAAGACAGTGACAGACAGCACTCAGTCAGTGCACTCATTTTAATTGCATATCAGAGTGATTGACAGAGATTGAAACATTGTGTGTCCTTCTCACAGACTGCTTCAGTTTTGCTATTTTTTTTGTTTGTTTTTTTACTTTTAAAAGTTAATCACAGCACCCACATAGTTTAATCCATTGTCCAGCCTTATAGCTGTCTTGTTTATATTGCTAATATGGATAGTCAGTGTAAGTTTAAAGTGATTTGATGTTTTATGTTTACAATTTTCTGTTTGTACTTGAGCATAGAAAAAGATTTGTACTAGTAATGCAAACAGTAACATTTTTGGTTTGTACAGTAAACAGGTGTGTGTGTGTGTGTGAGATCAGGTAGACTTGTATTTGGCTTGTACTCGGATGTTATACCCATCTATGCAATACAGTGGAATACTGCAATAAGTTTAGTATACCATCCTACCCTATTAATAAATTGTTTTGTAAATATTTATTTATTTTTTATTATTATACCATCATTGGGGGCTGAGCCCCCCTAAAATGAAAATCCTAGCATCGCCCTTAGTCATCGCTCAAAAAAAATAAAAATAAAATAAAAACTTATCCAGATAAATCGCGCCATCCGGATAGAGTGAATTGTGGTTGGATGAGAATATAAACCTATACCATTCCGACACCCTATTGGTTTGTACGCGATCCATCGCACCTGCACATGACACAAATCACGTCACACTCAAAAAAGATTATTTCTTAAAAGTTATTATTTCTCCACTACTGGCTCATTTATCAAACGGGTGCTTTCTCTTCGTCCGTTGCCCTCACAGATTCCTGCAGCTAAGCTTGGATGTACATTTACATTCCAATAAAGGTTATTGATGACATGCCTCTGAAGTTTGACTTTTTGCACCATTACAATACTTACAGGCAACTAGTCATCATATCTTCCGCTCCATGAAACACGTTAATGCTCAGTAGTACACATATATGGTTTTTTAACCCTCTGGGCCCTGAGCGTGTTTTGGGGGCCTGGGGAACTTTCGAAATGCCCTGACATTTGTGCTTTTTTCAGTTGCTTATAAAAATATAAATGGCTAAAGTCTAATAACATTGTAAACAGCACAAACTGGGCTACAATAATATGTTAGCAGCATTTATGTACATGATTGTGTTTTTGAGAAAACAACGTTTATGCGTGGTTAGTGAAAAACTAAAATTTTGAAGTCACTCAAATAAGACCATAAAACACATACAGAACAATTGTTTACAAGACTTTTGAGAACCAGATCTTGTAGGCTAGAATATTTACTTCACAATTATGTGAAAATCATCTTGTTTATTTGCTCACAGAAAACAATACATCGATTTAAATTTTTAAAGACATGTTTTGTGTTCGAAATCCAATATGCGAGGGAGTGGTAATAGTCTTGAATATTAAGTGGTTCTCACCTGAGAGACAAAGGGCCCTCCCCTAAAGGTGCTAATGGCCCATCAGTGTGACTGTGACTGAGGCAGGTAAGAGAGTGTGAAGAGACTGAAAAAATGGGTTTTTTAAATGATTTGTATTTTATTTACAACACAGTATAATCAAAACATACATAATGAAGGTCAAAGACACATTATTGTGCACACTGATCTAACCACAGAGATGTGAACAGACTTTGACTCGTTCCTGCAACAGATTCTGTTCAACAAGTGAAACAGATAAATCATACCTGATATTCACGTGTTATTTAAGTGTTTCTGCTACTTTCCATGGATTCAAGAAGAAACTGTTGAACTTCTGATGTTGGTGCAGCGCTCTCAGAGGAAAACCGTTGGAAGAGACTGAAAGTCAGCAGGATTCATCATCTGTAGTGCAGGTGTCTGATTCAATAAAATACAAACAACCAAAAAAAGAGAAAAAACATTTGTGAGCATGTTTATATCAGGAGCATCTATCTATCTATATATATATATATATATATATATACATATATACATAGGTTTTGTAGTCATAGACTCATTCATGCTTTGTATTATCGTAAAAAAAAACATTTTATATCTGAGAAACTAATTATTATTGTTTAGCACGTTATTAAAATCTATTTTTGAACAGAGTAGGCTATTAATCATAAACATGTTCTAAACATACTTAGACTCGTAGCATTCATCATGTTACAATGTACTCTCATATTACTTTTATTGTTTTATACTCGCACCGTAAGAAATTTAAATACAATGAATTGCCCATCATATTCACAATGTTTTACTGGATTTCAAACATTTTAGTCAGGAATTATAGTCATCCTGAACATCATGTACGATTTTATAGTATAAAAGATATGATTCTGCAGTCATAGACTCTGTACTATAAAAGGATATACTTCGTACTATAAAACATATATTTTATATCTGAGAACTAATTGTTATCGTTTAGCACGTTATTAAAATATATTTGTGAACAGATTATTAATAATAAACATGGTCTAAACATTCTTAGATGCGTAGCATTTATCGTGTTGTAGTTTGGGAACAACCCAACTAGTAATGTGTTCAAGTTTATGTCACAATAACACGTTAATTAATGCAGAAAATAAACATTACTTACTCATCAGATCGATTTTGAGGGAAATCCAGCCTTTACTCAGCGCGTCTTCTTCCAGAAAGTAACAGTATAGCAGCGATGAACTCCTCACTGACACTGACGCTTTGTTTATGCTCCGCGCGCGCGGGTCACGTGGTTATTTGCATGTGAACACGAGGGGGCGGGATCTCATTAAAAATAATGAGTTAGACGGGACAGACTGAACATAGTGTTGGTTTCATACGGATTACTTCATCACAGAATATTTGTTTTCGATATGACTTACTTCATTTGAAAGAAGACACTTCAAGCTTCCTATAGAGATAACTCTCATGTGTCTGTGTTGAGTATTCGCTGAGTTACACTTCATTTTAGTGACGCATTTCTGAAAACAGATCGCGGAGACGGAGAAGACCGAGAGCGCACGCTGTTTGTTTTCTTTATTCTTCAAAAGCACAAAGTTTAGTTGTTGTTATGAGTGAATACAAATAAAAGAAGACCCCTTACAGATTTGAATGGTGTATTGCTCTTATCTGAACGATCAAACATGGCAGAGTAATTCAAGCTCTTTTCTGCCTTATCAGGAAAATACTTATACTTCAACTTCTACAGAAGTCTTTTTAAACCCTAGTATCTATACTTCTACTTGAATAATGAATGTGAATACTTTTGACACCAGTGTATAAATAATGGTGACTTGACTTGACAAGAGTATTTATCTACAACAATAAATCTTTCACTATAAATACTTCTATAGTATTTATACTAAACACTATAAATACTTTTATAGTATTTATACTATACTAAACATCTGAATTATACATCTGAAATGGATGCAGTCACCACATAACTAGTCTCTGTATTGTCAAAAATGTATAGTAGTCAAAGGGATTTCAAATCAATGGATTTTTTGAAATACAAAATAGAAAACATTCAGGTTAATACAATGAAAGGGACTACATAGTATCTATACAAATATAAAATAATACAAACAAACAAACAAATAAATAAATAAATAAATATTACTTTTACATGTCTTGGTGTGCTGAAGTATTCATTGGCGAAGTTCACTCTTCCTCCGGGGTCCCTCAATAGTCAGCAGACGGTGGTAACGCTCCTTTTGTCCACCCGCTCTGTCTCTTGAATTCTGCGACCACACCTTTATCTCTCTCTCACTTTCAGAATCAGGAGGACTTGCTTGAAAGGGGCAAATTTTCAATCAGCCTCTGAAAAGCAAATCGCCCTATATCAGAGATCCTCAAATCTGGCTCGTGAGATCCACTTTCCTGCGGAGTTTAGTGCCAACTTTGCTCAAACTCCCCCACCTGTGATTTTCTAATTTTAATAACACAGTATAATCAAAACATACATAATGAAGGTCAAAGACACATTATTGTGCACACTGATCTAACCACAGAGATGTGAACAGACTTTGACTCGTTCCTGCAACAGATTCTGTTCAACAAGTGAAACAGATAAATCATACCTGATATTCACGTGTTATTTAAGTGTTTCTGCTACTTTCCATGGATTCAAGAAGAAACTGTTGAACTTCTGATGTTGGTGCAGCGCTCTCAGAGGAAAACCGTTGGAAGAGACTGAAAGTCAGCAGGATTCATCATCTGTAGTGCAGGTGTCTGATTCAATAAAATACAAACAACCAAAAAAAGAGAAAAAACATTTGTGAGCATGTTTATATCAGGAGCATCTATCTATCTATCTATCTATCTATCTATATATATATATATATATATATATATATATATACATATATACATAGGTTTTGTAGTCATAGACACCCGCTCTGTCTCTTGAATTCTGCGACCACACCTTTATCTCTCTCTCACTTTCAGAATCAGGAGGACTTGCTTGAAAGGGGCAAATTTTCAATCAGCCTCTGAAAAGCAAATCGCCCTATATCAGAGATCCTCAAATCTGGCTCGTGAGATCCACTTTCCTGCGGAGTTTAGTGCCAACTTTGCTCAAACTCCCCCACCTGTGATTTTCTAATTTTCCTGAAGACGTTGGCTGCATCCGAAACCGCATACTCAACGAGTAGGTACTTTTTTTTCAAGAAGTACTTAACGAGCGCTAAAAGAGCACGTACTTTACAGCCAAATCTCGTTGAGTATGAATGAGATCCGCCATGTTGACGTTATCATGTGATCTATGATGTTATAACAAGCGCAAAAACAAAAGATATGAGCGACAGGTTTAATTCATCTATCTGTAAATATTTTGATGCTGATGAAATTTGCTAATTTTTGGTCTTGTTGAAGAAACAGCTGCCCTTATGATTGTAGTATAACCAACAAATTTAGGGTTGATTTAAGTTTTTATATTTTAACTCAACTAATATAACCCTACAGTTTAATCCTTAAAGATATTATTTTTTATTACGAAAAACCAAAATCGTTCATCCCCATACAAAACTGGCTTAAATCTCCTTTGTTTTCCTTTTTTTCTTGTTGAATGTCAATTTTAATGCATTATGATTATATTAATTTTATAATTATTCAAAGATATTTATTCTTTTTGTCCCTGTGTATATAATCTCATACAATGATGTACGCAAACCAATTCTAGTTGTTTTCTTTCTCTTTTTTTGTGTCATTATGATTGTTCATTGTTAAAGCTACTACCATCTTTCCCTGAGCTTGTATGTTCTGCAGTAATAATAAATAATAATACAAATAAAATAAGAGCGACAGGCGCACAAACATAATAATAATAATAATAATAATTAATTACATTTATATAGCGCTTTTCTGCTTTTTCTAAGCACTCAAAGCGCTCTACATTGTGAGGGGTGGTGTCTCCTCGTCCACCACCAGTGTGCAGCATCCACCTGGATGATGCGACGGCAGCCATAGTGCGCCAGAACGCCCACCACACACCAGCTTACTGGTGGAGAGGAGACAGAGTGATGAAGCCAATCAGTGTAAGGGGATGATTAGGAGGCCATGATGGTCAGAGACCAATGGGGAAATTTCAAACATCTCAAAGCATCAATAAATCCACAACCCTACCTAGTATGTTTTCCTCCATGTTTGTAATTTCTGCACAAAGGAGGTGTCCATCAGCTGCTCAAAGATCTTACCTTTGGAGAGGATTGTTGATTTTACTCCAAAAATGTAAGTATTACTACTTAGAAATTAAGATTCCTTCAGAATGCATTGGTTGCCCAAGACTTATGAACAATAATAAAAATGATAAATGCTGACCAATAATTCATTATATTTTTTAGTAAAACAAGCTAAATTTGTGGGAAGTTGTGGCCTAATGGTTAAAGAGTCGGACTCGTAATCCAAAGGTTGCGGGTTCGAGTCTCGGGCCGACAGGGATTGTAGGTGGGGAGAGTGAATGTCCAGCGCTCTCTCCACCCTCAATACCACGACTGAGGTGCCCTTGAGCAAGGCACCGAACCCCCAACTGCTCCCCAGGCGCCACAGCATAAATGGCTGCCCACTGTTCCGGGTGTGTGTTCACGGTGTGTGTGTGTGTGTTCACTGCTGTGTGTGTGCACGTTGGATGGGTTAAATGCAGAGCACGAATTCCGAGTATGGGTCACCATACTTGGCAGTATGACACTAAAAAAATAAATATAATTTTCTTTTTCACATGCCATAGCTATGCATGACTGTACACTAGACAAATGCAGCCAAGGTGAATACATCTCAATTTTCAGTCAAGTAATGAATTAATGCACATGTTAATGAAGCAATTATATTTTATTTACTGACAACAGGAAACATGAACAAATGAGTAAAATGTAAATAAAAGCATGACAATAAATAACCAGTCAACAACACATGAAAAAGCTTTATTCAAACAAAATTGTTCTAACAATCATGTATTTACAGGCAGTGAACCCCCATCCTACTGCATCTCAACACAGCTGAGCCAGTTCTGCAGCTTTATTCTGATGAAGACCACCGTGTCCAGCTTCACCTGTCTCTGCTGTCCATCACGTCCCTCACTGCTGCAGTCAGACTGAATCTGATCATGGATGAGAAAGGGACATCGAGGCTATCGTTGCCTGAGTGCACAGAAAGGATGAGGAAGACCATGATGACACCCCTGTACCACACAATCTTGAAGCAAGAGCAGGAGAACGCATGAGGGAAAATATAGCTGCCAAATGCATAATTGTAAATTTACAAAACATTAAATGTAAAAAAATTAAATGTAAATGCTTTTTTTGTGCCTTGGGCACAAACGCTCAACAAAGCTGCTTGTTTCTTAAAGTTTATTTCTTCAAGGTACTTCTATAATATAAATGCTTACATATATTTCATACAATTTCTATTTGGGGCTTTAAAGGGTTAGTTCACCCAAACATATACATTCAGTCGTTATTTACACACATCCACACGGTTCAATCGTTGTGTTGTGTGTGTGTGTTTGTCCTGCTGGTTTCTGTTCATACAATATCAGTCAATGGAGCCTAACTTTCAGATTCTTCGTGAAATTATTTGACGATGCTTTTGAAGCTTCTGAAACTCGTGCTCCATTGACTGATGTTGTATGAACAGAAACCAGCAGGACAAACTTTCTCTAGATGCTCTCGCTGGCTCTGGGGTCACTGAGGATGAAGAGACCACAGCAGCATCCGGTCCAGATGAGGCAGTATGGGCAGGTGGAGTGATGGAGCATCTCATTCATGGCACTGGATCATTTCCAGGATGTTGCTGTGTACTTCTCCATCCTCACTGCATACATCAGTCTGTAGACATTTCAGATCATACAAAGATGCACAAACATAATACACAAGCAGTCATTTTAACAGCACAATGTCATTTGATTTCTGTATTAGAAGTAACAAAATGATTTTTTACTTTATATTTTTGTTTTCCTTTTTTTCCCACAAATCCCGCTGTCACCTGCTCCAGCACAAAAGCTCTGCATCAAATGCACATAAATCAAGAATCAGAAAAGCGCTGTAACAGCTTCGTTTGAAATTACAATCATTAAAATAAAGGGAACCTTAAGATTTAAAATTATTTTTTATTCATTTCAGTAACTGAAAGGTTTTCAGCTCATTGAGAGCCTTTGAATATTCTTTTAGAATATTTTCCTGTCTCTTATTAAATAGACATTTAATGGTCTTTAAGATGTATAAGGTTTATGTAAATGCACTTTGGAGACGCGAGTGTTTACTGGAGCTGTTCACTATACAAATATACTGTAACGTTACGGTCTAACATCTACACCTTCAGCAAATCAACAATTTACTATACAGTAGCTCAAGAAATGCGATTTTAACACATGTAACCGTGTTTTTGATTGATAATACTCACATTTGTAAACACCCGCGTCGCTGATCTCCGTCACGTGATGACGTATCCTCTCGCGCGGGGCTTCTGGGATAGAAAAGTGTCCATCAGATGAACACTCAAGAATCTGGGCAGAAGCAGCAGGACATCCGGGAACTTCTCGACTACTCGTCTATGAATACTGAGGTTTCGGACATACTTATTCGTTCACCTACTGCTTTTCCCCTACTATATAGTAGAGAAGTAGGCATATTCGGACGCACTTTAAGTAGACACACGTCCGAATCTCACGAGAATTAGTACGTCACCCAGGTAATTCCTGCCTACTCTTTTATGAATCCGAAGGATTCGGACATACTTATTCACTCGCCTACTGCATTTCTCCTACTATATAGTAGAGAAGTAGGCGGTTTCAGACGCAGCCACTGATTAGCATGCTCAGGTGTGTTTGATTAGGGTTAGAGCTAAACTGTGAAGTGAAGTGACATTCAGCCAAGTATGGTGACCCATACTCGGAATTCGTGCTCTGCATTTAACCCATCCAACGTGCACACACACACACCGTGAACATACATAGCAGTGGGCAGCCATTTTATGCTGCAGCACCCGGGGAGCAGTTGGGGGTTCGGTGCCTTGCTCAAGGGCACCTCAGTCGTGGTATTGAGGGTGGAGAGAGCGCTGGACATTCACTCCCCCCACCTACAATCCCTGCCGGCCGGAGACTCGAACCCACAACCTTTGGATTACAAGTCCAACTCTCTAACCATTAGGCCACGACTTCCCCAACTCTGTAGGAAAGTGGATCCCTTTGAGGATCCCTGGACTATATGAATCAACAGATTCTGAAAAGGTTTCTTTTGGTTTGAGCCATTCCAGTTCAGCTGAGTGCCTAAAGAATAGCCAGCCAATGTTGTTAGTATTCTCCTAGTTGCATTACAGAGCTGCCTACACAGAACCTGCATGGGCCCAAAGGTACAAAAGTTGCTCTGGGCCCACACTGGGCCATCATGAGATTAATGTGGACAGTCTGCTAGTGTGGGCTGCTCACAGAGAGCCTGTGGTGAGCTCAAAGCTGTGGGCAAGCCTGCACTGGGCCGGTTTAGCTTTGGTGTGGGCTGGCCCTAGCCCACTGTGCCCCCAAAAAGCCAGCATGGGCCCCTCAGAAGCATGTTTGCAGGGCAGTAAAGAGCAGTCCAGACTCAGCCCAGTCGTGTAGCTCAGATTTTTCTTTAAAAGTTTCTACTGCACAGACAGGCAACCCCATCTTGCCAGCAGTGAAAATTACCCCTTTAATCCTGCGATCAGAAACAGGGTGGTTTAATAATTTTGTCCTTGTTATACTAAAATAGAATGTTCTTAAAGATCAAACTCATACTTCCATAACCGAGTCATTCAGCCATCACTGTACGGATTCCTTTATACAGTAATATATCAAACACATATAATCGTATTGTTCTAACCACCTTCACATGAGCGTGCAACAGTGCTGTTTAAATCAAATTAAACTTGCTCCTGTGCCTAATACTGTATTCTTCACTACAGTCCTCTTCACTTAGAAGTGCACACTTTTTCAGGTTTTGGGGGGGGAAAGAATACTACTGTATGTAGGTTGAACCAAAACAACTCTCCAAAAACATGAGGACATCTGAAGGAACCTTTTTAATCGTGTTTTAGCATAACGCTACTGCTAATCTTCAAACGACTACAACAAAAACAGATTGAACTTCTGCTCGTCTGTCTCTACACATTCAAAAAACCTAGAGTGTTTCTGTCGGGAAAAATCAATTGTGCTCACACATACACACTTAAATTACACAGACACTGAACATAAGTGACTTTTATTCATTCACAGGATATAAATTCTTGATATCAACAATTAAATTTTCACTAGTTAACATGCTAATAATTGATATCAGCAATTGGATTTTACTAGTAACAAAACTATAAAATGGCTATACAATATGACAGATTTTTAAATAATTTTTAAAGGATGATTGAAATAGCATATCTATTTCTGACAAAGTATTTGCTTAAAGGGATAGCTCATCCAAAAATGAAATTTCTGACATCAATTACTCTCCCCAAAGTTGTTCCAAACCTGTATACATTTCTTTGTTTTGTTGAACACAATAATAAATTAAGAATGCTTGTAACCAAACAGTTTTCAGGCACCATTAACTCCCATAGTCATACATTTTACTCCACTACATTTAAAAAAAAATCATGTCATTCCTTGTTATTTTGAACAAAACAAACTGTCTCCCACTCCATGATTCGACTTGTGAATGAGCTGATTCTTTTAAATTAACCTGTTAAACCTGATCTGATTGCAGCTGATCTCAATCAGATGGTGATGGGGTGGTGGTGATGGCGCAGTGGATAAGACACATGCCTTTGGTGTGAGAGACCCGGGTTCGAATCCGCTGTGAGACAACAATGTGTCCCTGAGCAAGACACTTAACCCCTAGTTGCTCCAGAGGCGTGCGACCTCTGACATATATAGCAATTGTAAGTCGCTTTGGATAAAAGCGTCAGCTAAATGAATAAGTGTAAATGTATCTCAAGTCAATAACTCACTGATTCAAATGATATTGACAAACTGTTTTCCTGTTTGACACTGTAAAGCTGCTTTGACACAATCTGTATTGTAAAAAGTGCTATATAAAGGTGACTTGACTTAAGCAACAAACATTTTCTGCAGTCTTTTAAACAATTTTTAAAAGTGTACTAGTTTATCTAAGGTATTCATTGTGTATTTCACTAACAAATGTACACAGCAGATGGCAGTGCTGCTCAAAACACATCCATAAACATATCTTTATTTTTACTCAGTAAATCTACTGTTGTATTTACAGGACTTATGTGTTCTTGTTTTAAAAACACTATTATAAGTATTCAGAGTTTATTTTAATCTTTTATAAAAATGTTGAAAGTACACAGCAGCATTGCTCATCATGACTACTTGTCCAATTTCTCTGATAGTGGACAGCAGATGGTGCACTGTGCGTTTATCTTCAGATTTGTCTTTGCTGAGGCTGTTAAATGGCAGTCAAACTCCAGTATAATCGAGGTGGACAACCAGCCAACGCTGCCTTGCCATAGCTTTGAGCGCCAGCCACCAGGTGGGAGAACCTGCCAAATATCAACAGAAGCATTGAACAGAGAGAACGGAGGTCTCAGAGACAGCCAGGTCCATGTTTGTCATGGCCTATCTCAGAAGCCAGACAGGCTTTGTGCCATACAGTAATGGCATATTATTACCCAAATCACATTCATATGGAGGACAACCAGGAGCGTGTGTGAGCACTGATTGTGGAGCTGTAGGTAATTACACATTTGTCAGGAATGAGTGTTCGGTTCTATAAGAATCTCCCCACCGAACGGGGCGTCAGGAGAGGACACGTTGTTATGACTCGTTGTGGTTTTTTTATTTACTCTTCTTAATTTTTTCACATACAGTTGATTACTCCACAAATAGCAGGTTATAAACCTGTAGAAATAGAAAAGCTATGGTGTAAACAACAACATTGATAGCCACATGCATAATATACCATAAAATCTGAATAATATACAAGTATAAATAAAAATATAAATTCCAAATATAGTCAGTATTTAGTATTATAAATATTATAATATACTTAGCGTTTAAACTGAATGACTAAGCAAAGCACATACATCTAAACACAGAAATGCAAGAATTTCACACACACCAAATGTACATGAATGTCAATGTTACACATTAAACCAATAGCCCAAACCCACAAAAGTGTTCTCAGTATGTTGGCCTAAAGTGAAAGACAGCGAGTGTAATTTTAAGTAGCAATGCTGAGCATAGCAATCCATTACCAATGTGGAGCGATTAACTACATTACCCATCCAGCACCGCAAACAGGAAATAACTCGTGTGACAGTGAAACGCTCCAATTTCAAACATTTACTGGAATATAGCCACGGATACTATTGAGCCGACAACATTAACCATCAGACCGCAAACAAGGTTTTATCAGCGTAACCAAAATAACAGTTATCAAGCATACAAACCGCGCACATACACAACGGCAGCACAGCAGCAGCGTAAACAGACAAACAAACTTAAACCGCAGCTCAATGGATAAAACAGCAGCTTACCGGTGGCGCATCTCTCCTGACGAGACAACATGCCAAAACTAGTACTCGCTCCCGCTTATAGCCCGTGCTCATTCATTACTGGATTTTAACACACTGTTTTGGGATTTTACTGGTCCACGTTTCAACTCTTGACTGGCCCGTGCTCCAATCAGGTAAATGAACCTCCCACCTCTTAACTTGCGTTACATTGCCGCTGAACACCCATGACGTAGTAAACGCAACAATGAGGCACCGGTCCAGATTCACCTGTAGCCAGTTCTTAGTCGTACATGTACAAAAGCATTACAGCGGAAACACTCAGACAGAAATTTCTGTATGTTTATAGAGTAATATATGTCAGTTTTCAAGAGTCTGATCGGAAGCTTTATAAGTTCATCAGTTGCATTTTAGCCTTATTAAATGCTGAAAATGATGTCAAATACAACATTATAAATGGCTATTATTAACCATTTCATTCGGAAATTCAACAGATGTATCATTATCCAGAGCTGGTCATGATTGATGGTTCTCTAGGAGGACTCTGTCTGAGCTCACTGAGCTTTCTAAACATGAGGATACTGAATGTCCCAATTCAGCACTGATAAAGAAACACAGGGAAAACCATGTGCAAGTGATGGCAGGAAAAAAAGACATTTGTCAACATAAATCATTAATGTCCTGAAGTGCAAGGTGCTTATAATATTACCAAAGAGAGCTGACATAGAAAAAAAGAAGCTGACCACACTGATTACCTGTAGTTTCTCAAACATGTCAAGTCTAATATATAAATCTATAACAAGTAATCATATATAGTATAATTGGAGGTGCAGCACCACAGGGTCTGATGAGGGCCATTCTAGAGGTTAATGAAATGCAGTTGAGCAGAAATGAAGGTCAAAGAACCAATTGTACCGTCGGAAGTTACATGAGCTCAAGCATAGGAGATGTCAGAACCCTCTCGGGCACAAGGAGATGTAGAGATTTCCATATAACACTTTATTTCATCCAAAATAGAGGACCGTGGAGCTTAGGGGCGAGACGAACATAAATGACGTTCAGACCGGACACAGGGGCTGGGAAACACAGGACTTAAGAACACAAGGAAATCAACGGAAACAGGTGTGGACTAATAACACAGGGCTCGGGACTAATTAACTAATGATGACAGGAACGAGGAGGGCCAAATAGAGACACGAGAGGAGGGGAAAACAAGACACAGGACTGACAGGAGAAAGCTTACTCTTTGTCTGCTGCTCAGTGTTCTCTTTATTGATCCTTTTTAGGAAATTGTTAGGGAAAAATTCCCTATTTTTCCTATTTATCCTCCGGCTCTCCATTTAACAAAGAAATCATTCCTCACACCATTCACAGGGATTACATCACTATAATGAAAGTGAAAGACAGCACATTCCTGGCATGATCGTAGTTTCAAGTGAACAAATACCAGCTAACTGCAGACAATGAAATGACGTTTTCTATAGCTAAAGAAGAAGATAGAATCACAAAAGAGTTGAGTTTAGTCAGGTTACAGTTAAATATTAAATATGATCAGTTTAAAAGGAAAAACACCCAAAACTCAAAATTTCAAGATTCAAGATTCAAGATTTTTATTCGTCACATACATAATTATACAGAGTATAACCAGCAGTGAAATGTAGGTCAGGTCTGCTCCAAGGACAGTGCAATTATATAGAATACAATTATATAGAATACAAATTTGAATCAAAACCAGTAAATGGTTGCCACGGTGGTGGTTTAAGTTGACCGCAATGTGGCTGTCTATCAGTCTTATCAACAGCAGACAGAAACTGAAGTCTGTCTGATTGATGGGCATAGCTGTGAAAAAGCTCATAATTTCCTGACAGTTGACAAACACTGGATGTTTTATTTTATTATGCATCTTAAAGCCAGGCTCACTTCATCAAGTGTTTTTAGTTGGGGTTAGAGATATTTGAATAATGTCCACTCAGAAGATGCAAAAAAGATGCTATGAGAAGATAATCTACTGCTATCAAGGTATAATACAAAAACAGATTACCATTACCAGCAAAGCAGAAAATCAAGACACAAACACATATTTCAGTAAAATTAAGGCCTACTGTACAGAAATGTTTCATATACAGAATCGGTCAGTTATTTTGAGAAACACATGTCAAGATCCTTGTTCTCTGTGGCTGTACTTAAAATAATTTTATTTCATTCAGTCACATTATAGAGTGCATTAAAATCTCAATCATAATCATATTAGTTCACTTTACATAGTTTCCACAAAAATGGGCACTTATTAAAATGAATGTCATATTATTAGACAACAAAATATAACACAAATGCTGCAAGACATTTTAATAGTTGTTTTCTAGAATTCAATTATTAATTAAGAAGTGACATTTATCCCCAAATCACAAACCTCAAGGTCCTTGCTCAGTTGGGGACACTTAATTTCTAGTGTTTATTGTCAATTTGATTTCGCAGATAGTATTTAAACTAAACTGATCTAGACAATGACATCTCTGAATTATGAATAATGAAATGTCTTTAACTGAACATTAAGTGTTTAATCTAATTTTTAAACATTACTGACACTCTATCCTCCAATTTGATACTGTTAAGTGCTTTGACACAATCTGTATTGTTAAAAGCGCTAAATAAATAAAGGTGACTTGACTTGACTTCATTGTGGAAAATGTTGCTCAAATGTTGATGGGTGTCATGTGGAAAGGAATTCAACTTGTTAAAGCTGATTGAATACACAAGATGCTCTGCAATATCTGGGATCATCCCAGATCTGTGTGTCTGAATATTACTGTTTCTATCCTTCCTAGTAAACACAACCTGTTCAAGAGTCTTTCATCTTACAGAATTCAAGGCCAACCAGTCTGAGAGATGATAAGCTGCTTACAAAAACCATTCTGAATGTGGAGGTGTGGCATCAGTAACCTGGACACTGAGATCAGGAGAGATCCAGTCCTCCAGAACCGCAGCCGAGAGCTTTCATTACGATCACAAACAACGCACATATGGATCTGTCTGTGACGAGCAATGTGATGCAATAAGACAAATAACAAATATGAACTCTTGAAAAAAACACTTCAGACAGAGAACAAAAACTGTTCAAACTCCACAGTGCAAATAATACAAAAAAAACTTCAAATCAACAATATTGTGAGTTTATGTGGTGAGAGTCTTAAAATATTGAGGTCATGGATCTGTTTAATATAGCATAAGAAGGTTGTCATATGTGACATCTGTCAACTCCCCATTTAAATAAGAGCAGAAAATCTGTATATATTATATTTAACCGCTCAAATCTGCTTCTGACAAGACCTGGAATAAAGTGCAATGGATCAAATCTGCAATCTCGATTCACTTTGGGATGGGCATCCGGGATTGGTTTCCCTAGGGAGAAAATGAAAAGCAAATGGAGAATAATAAGTGTAACTGCTGTTCATTACATTTCAAACACAATACAATCATGTGTATTTAATCCAAAATATAGTACAAAGTACAAGGTTATGTACAAAGTTATGAGATGAATTATGTGAATGCTTGGTTAAAGAGATGTGTCTTTAATCTAGATTTAAACAGAGAGAATGTGTCTGAGCCCCGAACTTTACCAGGAAGGCTGATCCACAGTCCAGGACACAGATCCGAAAATGCTAGGTAAGTAAACCCGTAAATGCCTGTCTATTAAGTGGCTTTTGACCAGTTTCTGAGATGTTTTTATTCACCAGACAAGCAGGTAGCAGTATAGACAGATTCTAATGCTTACAATTGTGAGCACTCACCGGCCGTCATGGACGCCAACACTCTGGACACCAGCACTGACGAGAGAATTCTCAGAATCCATTAGCACTTGCTAGAAAACACTTTTCAGGGCATTTTCATCTGAGAACAGCCGTCCAATACTGAGTCTGAGTCAAAGCCATTTAACCCTCAGAGGCCTTGTTCCTTACATAGACATTATTTCCCCTGTAAATGTCAGTCATATCTCACATAACAGATACCAAAACATGATGAGCATATGAATACAATGGCTAATCAGATAGAATTTTAATGTAAATTTCATCAATCTTTCTTTAAAATGTATTAATTTCACAATACATTGTTTCAAAGCAGCTTCAAAGCAGAACATCATGCTATTATGTCTATAATGCCTGAAAGCTTTAACCTAAAGCAGTTTTAGGACTAGGTGATATGACAGTACGGATGACATATAAATGTATTGAATTATTATTTTATCTAGCAGATATACAGCTGTGCTTACAGGTTTACATACATTGAGGACAACTAAGGAACTCATACACAACTATTACAAAAGGTGAAAACTTTTGCTGTTGCTCAAGAAGGAAACACGATGCATGAAGAGTCGAATGATGTAAACTTTTTGAATTGGATGATTACAGTAAACTGTACTTATTTTGTCTTCTGGGAAACATATAAGTATTTTATAGAGTTTCTGAAAGGCAGTGCTAAATATGATCTTTAAACAAAATAATAAAAACAAAATCATAACATGCACTTTTCCCTCTTGGAGTATGTAAACTTCTGAGCAGAACTGAAGAGCAATCAACAACAATAACGATTATGATGTCAAAGGCAATTTTCTGCAATTACGATTGTTGTCATAACCATGCAAACCTAATGCAAGTGCGATCATCGTTTTTTTAACATGAATTGGTAAAGATGTTCAGATATCAATTCTCCAGACCCTGTTCTGAGAGACACATTAGTACAGGGCTGTCCAAACTCGGTCCTGGAGGGCTGGTGTCCTGCAGAGTTTAGCTCCAACTTGCCTCAACACACCTGCATGGAAGTTTCTAGTATGCCTAGTAAGAGCATGATTAGCTGCTTTAGGTGTGTTTAATCAGGGTTGGAGCTAAACTCTGCAGGACACCGGCCTTCCAGGACCGAGTTTGGACAGCCCTACATTAGTATAACATCAATACCTGCTTACAGGAGTCCATATAAACTTGATTTTCATCATATCAAATAAAAAGCTTAAGTCTCTGTGACTCACACAGTGAACACTTTCCATACAGTGAATCCAGTGACAACGAACAGGACACACATATATTGATTTTGACATGTTCTTCTATTATGTAAGCATTTTTGCACATTTGATATTTCAAAATGATTGTACAAATGATTAGTCTTTTTAGTCCATGTAAGTGGATAACAGAAAATAAACATCTTACACCTTCAAGATGATCACAAAGTTATATAACCCAGTATAAACCCCTGAGACGGCACAAGTCTCACTGTTATCCAAGACTTCAGTCTCTATGACAGAGAATACAAGCTTCTGGTGGGATTTGGTGTCCAGCCAGTGACACCTCGGAAACGCTTAACAGAACAAGCAGCCTCCTGAAGCTCAACCCTCAAATCCTCTTAAACACCCTAATGATTCCTGACGATTCTATTAATACTGCACTCTTGCCGTGCCATGGTTGAAGGAGCCACTTTAACTGCAATCTAAGGCTAGAAGACGCTGCCAAGCACCTGTGTTAGTGATGCCAGCTAAATCAGTAAGGCTGCCGTTTCCAGACAAACATCCAGCTTTTCTCCTGCATATGTTTTTTGGTGCTCAGAAGTGCAGCGCTGCCTTTAGCTCTCTCAGTACCAGTGTCGATCTCTCTCAACAAATGCACACTTTTTTTAAACATCAGATTGGTTTATCTAATGCAGTGGTTCCCAACCATATTCCTGGTAAAGATTAAACTACACATAATCCTCAAAGATTAAATAGTGCAAATACTATACACATGATGTACTGTACTATACTGTTTGTGTAGTGTGTTTGCAGCCCAGTTTATTTGATCTCATCTCAATCACTGGATCACTGAGAGGGAATGATGGGGTTTTTGTAGTTCATCATGTTTGGGGTCATGGTGAACTCTTGCTATTATAAATCATGGCATATTAGTCAAGAAGGGGGAAAATGCAATTTACTGAGACATCAGTTTCTGAATGTTCTTGTTCCATTTCATCAGATAAAAAGCAACATTTCACCTATAATTCAGAGCCTTAATGACATGGAATTTAATCAAATGATGTTATTACTGGTTAAAGCAATCTCTGTCGTCGCTAATAACCGCCTTGCAGGCGAAATTAAAAGAAGTGCAGGTTAAAGTGAGCCACATGCCACAAGTCAGGATATCAGTCTTGGTTAGGTCAGTGAGGTGGAGGGAAGAACGGGGAATTCATTCACCTTCCAGCATCAGGGACATTAGAATTATTGTCCATAGTAGAGCATATTCAGCTTTCCATTAGAGGTAATTAAAGATCACGGCCTTTTCAGCACAGCAGCTCATGTTGTATGCAGAGATTAAAAGAACAATTAACCAAAATTACAAAATTACAATTCTGCCATTATTTACTCATCCTTACAAATCTGTATGCTGTTATTTTGTCAGCGTACAGCACAGAATGATTCTTCGAAGTAAAATATGAGAAGGATACAAGTTGTGTGCTATAGTTCAGGATTTCTAAATTTAGACAATAGTTTAAATAAAAAAATATATATTTTCTGTTCCACAGACACACACACACACACACACACACACACACACACACAACACACACACACACAGAGCAAGTGGAACCACTTGAGGGTAAATAAATAATGACAGATGTTTGGGGGTAAATTATTATTTTCTTTTTTTTTAAGAAAGGGAGGTCAGAAAAGAAGGACAAACCTAAAGATCAAAGAGGGTTAGACAGGAAGCAGCTGGTCCAGATAAAATCAGAGTGATATGAGAGAGTGAGAGTAATTATGATAAGAGAAGACAAGCCCAGGTAAGGGCACATCATCACATCTAGATGTGGAAAATGCAAATACCGTCACAGCAGGAAAAACAGCTGTGAGCAAAACATTCATCATGTCAAGTCAAGTCAAGTCAAGTCTGCTTTATTGTCAATTCTTCCACATGTACAGCACATACATACAGAGAATTGAAATTGCGTTACCCTCAGACCCTTTCGGTAAACAGTTAACATTAAACACGTTCAAATACAGATAATACGGTTTAAACATATGTACATACAACTCTATAGCTATACAAGTAAGGACATTGTAGAAAAAAAATAAAGAAATAGATAAAGTGGCATAAGGCGCATGGCAGATAGTGCAAACCAGTTAAATAAAAACAACACTGTGCAGATATATTTGTAGTGCAAAAAGAGCTTGTCAGTCTGAGGACATTGTAGAAAAATAAAAAAGATAGATAAAGTGACATAAGGCACATGGCTGAATAGATAGAGTGCAAACCAGTTAAATAAAACAAAAACTGTGCAGATATGTGTGTAGTGCAAAAAGAGCTTGTCAGTCTGTTAAATTGACAGGAGAACAGTCTTTTTATGAGACTATCCGAGGAGGTAGTTTGCAGTCAATGCTGGATGAGGTAGTGATCAGTCCAATGCTGCACAAGTGAGAGGTGCTGTCACAGTTTGTAAGTAGGTGGGGGTGGCTGGTTCTGGGGGTGTGGGGAGCCGTGGGGGGGGGGGGGGGGTCTCAGTGTCAGAATTCAGTGTTGTATGGGGTAAAAAGAGGGGAGGGGGGGCAGGGACGGGAGGGAGTTCAGCTTCCTGACAGCCTGATGTATGAAGCTGTCCTTCAGTCTGCTGGTCCTCGCCTGGAGACTCCGCAGTCTCCTCCCTGATGGCAGCAGACTGAAGAAGCTGTGTGTCGGGTGGGTGGGATCACCTGCAATGCGGAGGGCTTTGCGGGTGAGACGGGTGCTGTAGATGTCTTGGAGGGAGGGGAGAGAGACACCAATGATCTTCTCAGCTGCTCTCACTATTCGCTGAAGTGACTTGCGGCAGGATGCGTTGCAAGCACCATACCACACAGTGATGCAGCTGGTTAGGATGCTCTCGATGGTGCCTCTGTAGAAGGTGCAAATGATGGGGGTCGGGGCTCTGGCTCTTCTGAGTTTGCGGAGGAAGTAGAGACGCTGCTGTGCTTTCTTGGCCAGTGCTACAGTGTTGTTAGTCCAGGAGAGGTCCTCTGTGATGTACACACCCAGGAACTTGGTGCTGCTCACTCTCTCCACAGTCGCACTGTTGATGGTCAGAGGGGCATGCTGAGTGTGTACTCTCCTGAAGTCAACAACAATCTCCTTCGTCTTCTCCACATTCAGAGAGAGATTGTTGTCACTGCACCACCCGTCCAGGCGGCTCACCTCGCTCCTGTAGTTTGTCTCATCTCTGTTGCTGATGAGACCCAGCACAGTTGTGTCATCCGCAAACTTAATGATCAGGTTAGAGTTGTGTGACGGTGTGCAGTCGTGGGTCAGTAGAGTGAAGAGGAGGGGGCTCAGCACACATCCTTGGGGGGCCCCAGTGTTCAGTGTGATGGTGCTGGATGTGTTACTGCCAACCCGTACTGCTTGAGGTCTCCCGGTCAGGAAGTCCAACAGCCAGTTGCACAGAGAGGTGTTGAGCCCCAGCTGGACCAGTTTGTGTGTGAGCTGTTGAGGGATGATTGTGTTGAATGCTGAACTGAAGTCTATGAACAGCATCCTGACATATGAGTCTTTTTTGTCCAGATGTGTGAGGGCTGGGTGGAGGGCAGTGGCGATGGCATCATCGGTCGAGCGGTTGGACCTATATGCAAACTGGAAGGGGTCAAGTGAGGGGGGGAGGACAGACTTGATGTGGTGCATGACTAGCCGTTCAAAGCACTTCATGAGAATAGGAGTGAGTGCTATTGGACGGTAGTCATTGAAACAGGATGGAGATGACTTCTTCAGGACTGGAATGATGGTGGTAGCTTTGAAGCATGTGGGGACAACGGCCTGATTTAGCGAGATGTTGAAGATGTCTGTGAAGACATCAGTGAGTTCCACTGCACAGTCTCTCAGTACACGCCCAGGAATGTTGTCAGGACCCGGAGCTTTGCGTGAATTGATCCTGCTGAGGGACCTCCTCACGCTGTCCGGGGACAGCGTCATCACCTGGTCACCGGGAGGAGGTGGAGTCTTCTGTGCAGTGGTGCTGTTTTGTGCCTCAAAGCGAGCAAAGAAGGCATTCAGCTCGTTCAGCAGGGGGATGGTGCTGTCACAGGTCTGTGGTGGGGGCATGTAGTCCGTAATGGTCTGTATCCCCTGCCACAAGCTCCGAGAGTCTCTGCTGTCGCTGAAACGATGGGCTATCCTCCTGGAGTACTGTCTCTTGGCCTCTCTGATGCCGCTGGATAGGTTGGCCCTAGCTGTCTTCAGGCCCTCCTCATCTCCAGCTCTAAAGGCAGCGTTCCGAGCCTTCAGCAGTCTGTAGACTTCCCCTGTCATCCACGGCTTCTGGTTGGCCCGGACAGTGATGGACTTTGTGACTGTTACATCATCAATGCACTTGGAGATGTAGGCAGTGACAGTCTCCGAGTACTCTTGGAGGTCTGTAGTGTTGTTGTATGTGGCAGCCTGTTTAAACATATTCCAGTCAGTGGTGTCAAAACAGTCCTGAAGTGCCTCTGACGACCCTTCCGGCCACACTTGAATCTGTTTGTGTATTGGTTTGATGACTTTGACGAGCGGTCTGTATGCAGGCATTAGCATGACAGTGATGTGACACATGCTCGCTCGCACAGAGCAAAACAAATGAAATCTCCATCACATCAAGCCCTGGGTAGATAATATGCGGCACAGACACATTTATTATGATCCTTTAATTAGGAGCTCAGTCAGTGTTTGAAGGAGAAGGAGAGAATAAACTGCAGAACACGACAACGTGTTTTTCTGGACACAGCATCATTTGTCACTTCAGCAGTAGCCTCCTAAATGACTGGTCTACTGATGATCTATTGCTTTTCATATTAAATATAGGCAGCGGCTATTTACACTAAGCGAAAATAACAGTATTTTTAGTGATACGCTATTTACACAAAGTGCAAATAGCTATAGATTCTATATACACTGTTGAAATAGCATGATTTTCTGATATTTATGCTACTTGTTGCAAATAGTGGCAATTATCTGCACTTCAGTATTGTATTACATTATAAAACAGTATTCAATAATAATGTATTAAGTGTAAATTATCATTTTAATTCAAATGATTAAATGGATGCCACCTTATTGGTACAATAAAGCCCTCCCTACATCTACCCTAATCTACCCGATACTTTATTTTCAACTTTTTGGTAATTTCCTTAATTTTTATTGAAAATAAATTATGTTTTATTAACAAAGTTCGGGAGGAGCGTGTCAGATACTTAGCCTAATTAACACAAGAGGATCGCACTCAAGTTAATCAACAACATAGGTATAAATACAGCTGACATACCTCTATCCTTTGACAGTTTAATCAGCATCCCTCCACCACTCCTTCTCCACACTTTGAGTTCTTACTACACTTAGACATTAACTGAAAATTGAGTGTTTAATCTTGTCATTTTACATCATTGACACACTATATTACTATTTTGATATTGTGCAGTTGCTTTGACAAAATTTGTATTGTTAAAAGCACTATATAAATAAAGGTGAATTGACTTGACTTATACGGGGGGTACTCTGGGTTCATGCCATTCGCGAGCTCGAAGCCCTTCCCCAGACAGCACGCCAAATGCGCATTACTACAGATCCTTTTAGGGCCGACATCACAGTGCTAGCTGGAGGCAAAACAAAGGGAAAACTGGAGGCGGCCAATTCAAAACAGTGCAGATTCAGCTACATAAGGAGCTTAAAATATCATCTTGTTGGGATGTTAGGTGCCAGAATTGATGTAGTAGATGCCTCAATTTGAAATTTTAATGCATACCTGCTGCCACTGCCAGACAAAAAAAACTGATGACAGCTTTAAACAAGATAAAACACGCGGACTGGACAGAAACGATCGTCAAAAATGTTTGCGTTTGCAGCACACTCTTCTTGTCAGAAATAAAGTCAATAAAGTAGTGTCTTTTGTTGTTATGAGTGCGTCTAAAGATTTCTTATGCATCTCACCACTATGTCTTGTATGAAATAATGTCTGTGCACATGTGTAAAACAACAAACTGACGATGTATATGCTTAATCATTTGTAATTGTATATACATTGTTGTGATTAATTGTGGCTGGAATAAAGGGTTAGGGTTAGGGTGACCGTCTTCCTTCTGAGGAGGGTGGGTGACCTTCAGGCCCTATCTTCGGCCCCTTCTCATATTGACTTTGCGCCCAGTTCGGCGAAAGTATTTCTCTATCCTCGTGCGGGGTATGTACCTAAAGTTCCGATGGTCGTACAACAGCCGGTCGTACTTCAGGCCTTCTGACCTCCTCCTGTCAGGGAGCCCGACCAGGAAAAGCACCACTGTGTGTGTCCAGTGCGAGCACTGGTGCATACATCCACAGAGCTGCCCTGTGGAGAAAGTCGGACCAGTTGCTGGTGTGCTTTGGTCCGCCTAAGAGGGGTCTTCCTGCTACGAAGCCCACTTTTAGTAGGTGGATTGTGGATACTGTCAATCTTGCTTACGAGGCCTCTGGGCTTGCCCATCCGTTGGGAGTCAGAGCGCACTCAACCAGAGGTATGGCGGCCTCCAAGGCCCTTTGGGCAGGTGTCTCTATCCAAGACATCTGCGACGCTGCTGGGTGGTCCACGCCCCTGACATTCGCCAGGTTCTATGACCTCGACATTCGAGCCACTCCAGGCTCCTCTGTTCTCTCGTCCTGACATCAGGCAGGGACTTGTCAGTCTGGCGGCGTGGGCATAGCATTCCCATAGCGTCTTCCGACCCAGGTTAACACTTAACCCAGGTTAACACTTAACCCAGGTTCCCTGAAGGGAACGAGAGCTGCGTCTCGAAGCCATACTTCCATACTGGTCGTGACGTCACCCCGCCCGTGACGCGTCGCCCTTCTATTGGACTGATGACATAGGATGTTCAGAGCGGAATGACGCTGAAGGCGTTCCCATAGCGTCTTCCGACGCAGCTGTCGTTCCCTTCAGGGAACCTGGGTTACATACGTAACCTGGGTCGATTTCTCAGAGGTGGGGTTTCAAGTTTATTTGTTTATGATTTTCTTAAGGCCATTCTAGCATCTATGGCTATATTCATGGCGAGAACTAGTTAATCCATACACAAGTCAATCTATACAAAAGTCTGTTATACACACACAAGTCAGGGGCGGAGGACAATTTAGAATCTTCAATTCACCTAACCTGCATGCCTTTGGGAGGAAATCAGAGTATCCGGTGTAAACCCACGCTGACACAGGGAAAGCATGCAAACTCCACACAGAAAGGCCTACTGACCCTGCTGGGGCTCGAACCTTCTTGCTGTGAGACAACAGTGCTAACCACCGAGCCACTGTGCTGCGCTGTTGGGATTCAAGTATAATTTCTTGGAAGCAATGATGCTTCATATAATGTTATCCTGAGAAACAAGTGTTAATGATAAATCACTTGTGACATTTCTACTGGCTACTGCATACAGGCCACCAGGGCACCAGACAGACTTTATCAAAGAATTTGCTGATTTTCTATCTGAGTTAGTGCTAGGCACAGATAAAGTCCTTATTGTTGGTGATTTTAATATCCATGTTGATTAGATTAGATAGATTAGATTCAACTTTATTGTCACTGTGCAGAGTACAAGTACAGAGCCAATGAAATGCAGTTAGCATCTAACCAGAAGTGCAAATAACAAAGTATATAAATAGATATAAAAATGTGTATATACATTGTTTTTATGACATATAGTGCAAGTTATGAGGTAGATGGGGAGAGACTAGCTCAGTGCAAATGACTGTACATACAACTTAGGTTGCAAGGAAATATAAACAGAAGGTACATTATAAAGAGAGGTATGTAAGTAGCATATGTTTGTATATGGCCAATGACCTTAACGGCCTCCGGAGGTAGAAATGTGCAAGGGAATGTGCAAAATGTCAGAAAATGTGCAAAACAGCAGGAATAAAAGAACATTGTGAGTGAGGAGTGCAGACAGGTTATTGAACAGTGCAGTATTTTTTTACTTTTTTTATATAACCATTAGGTGGTCCATCTTGGGTGTAGTGTTCAGCGCCTGAGATTGGAGTTCAGTAGGCTGACAGCTGAGGGAAAGAAACTGTTCCTGAGTCAGTTGGTGCGACAACGAAGACTCCTATAGCGTTTCCCAGATGGGAGAGGTAACAATACAGATTGTGTCAAAGCACTTAACAGAATCAAATTGAAGGATAGAGTGTCAGTAATGTATAATAATAAGATTAATCACTCATTTTCAGTTAAAGGCATTTCATTATTGAATTCAGAGATGTCATTGTTTAGCTAAGTTTAGTTTAAATAGTATCTGTGAAATCAAATTGACAATAATCACTAGAAATGAAGTGTCCCCAATTGAGCAAGCCAGAGGTGACAGCGGCAAGAAACCAAAACTCCTTCTGTGACAGAATGGAGAAAAAAAAAACCTTGGGAGAAACCAGGCTCAGTCGGGGGGCCAGTTCTCCTCTGGCCAGGATATTATTGTTTATTTATTGTTTACTTATTGTTTTAATTAAAATTTTAAATGTATAAATGTATTATATTTTTATTTTTATATTGTTGCAATTTCTAATAATAATAGTATTATGTAGTTTGGTATTTTATTATATTTTTTGTTATTTGTTTTATTTTACATTTTATTGTATTTTAAGTTGAGGTCTTCACTGGGGATATGTCCCCGGGGCTCATCCAGGTGTCCGACCTCCACCGACGATCAGGGCCACATACATCATCTCCCGGCGCCGATCCACTATCTGATCTGGACATGGACTGAGAAACAGAATAAGAAAGAAACAGACAAATAGTAGCGTCGATGCCATTCTTCTTATGATGTAATGAGTACATCATGTTTTATGGGGAGTGTCCCTGGTTCTAGTTGATCTAATTAAAGTGAAAATGAAAGTGAAGTGACATACGGCCAAGTATGGTGACCCAGTGGGCAGCCGAAGCATGCTGCGGCGCCCGGGAGCAGTTGGGGGTTCGGTGCCTTGCTCAAGGGCACCTCAGTCGTGGTATTGAGGGTGGAGAGAGCGCTGGACATTCACTCCCCCCACCTACAATCCCTGCCGGCCCGAGACTCGAACCCGCAACCTTTGGATTACGAGTCCAACTCTCTAACCATTAGGCCACGACTTCCCATGCAGTCTAACGATCCTTTAGTGTATTATGTATTATTATTAGTGTATTATGTGTAAGCCAGGTTGAAGAAATGTGTCTTTAATCTAGATTTAAACTGACAGAGTGTGTCTTTCTCCCGAACAGTATTAGGTAGATTGTTCCAGAGTTTCGGTGCTAAATAGGAAAAGGATCTGCCGCCCGCAGTCGATTTTGATATTCTAGATATTATCAAATGGCCAGAGTTTTTAGAACGCAGCGGATGTAGAGAAATCGAGCGTTAGCGTTAATTCTGGCAGGTCACGTGAGTCAAGCTTGCATCAGCTGATTCTCAGCCGATCACATCTACCTATAGGAATACGACACCTATTGCGGCATTCCTATATAAGCTCTATTCAGTTTGAATCGGCAGCTTTTCCCGCTTGCTCAGGAGCAAATTAGACAGCAAATGCCATCTCTATGGGAAAGCATCAATCAGTTATTTTCATGGGTTCATTTCTCACAGAGTTCTCACCAGATTCAAGTTTGTGAACTTGAACGCGAATTCGCCGTGATTGATATACGCTGATAGACTCGGAAGTGACCTGAGCAAGCCCTGCTTCTCACAACGATATATCATTGATATAGACTCTTGCCTGCAATGCCCGCAATTCGCTGAAGTTGTGCTAATGTGACTGCATCAACAACACTTTTACAAGAGATCTGCTTTCCCTGCTGGAAGAAGCAAAGATATCACGGAGGGTTAAAGCATACGTAACAACTGAACATTTAACCCTTTATTCATCTCACTCTGAATGTCTTCACGAAGCTAAGCGAAGTTCTTTTTCATTCTCATTGCCTTATGCTATGTTGGCAATTATGCTATCAAATATTGCTCGTTGTTTAAGGCAGTTGTTCAGTAACATGTTTGTTTGCTAGGCATGCTGTTGCTTTAGGCTCATTGGTGTATCTTGACACACTGGTAACATTACCCAGTTAAACTTACCACAGCCAGGCTTATTTTTAATCTGTTTAAGACTATCTGATATGACACAGGCTTGCTGCTTAAGGCTCATCTAGTATTGGGAATTATGTTTCATTAAACTTATCCTACCATTATTTTCAAAACGCTGTATTTTAAGTTAGTGATATGCTGTTGCTTTAATTAGTGTACCTGTAACATGCTTGATACTAATGGGCAGTATGTAGATTTTGCTACCAAAGGTTATTAATGTTAACGGTTATCTGGATAAGGGCTACATCAGGGGTTCTCAAAGTCTACATTCAAAGGTCCAAATCTGAATTTTCATCAGTGTCAAAGGTCCGGAACAATTGGTTATTACAAACATGTTTTTAATAAACATACATAACATATAACAAATAAACACTAATTAAAAAAAAAAAAAAAAAAAAAAAGGTTCCCTTTGCATTCAAAATACTTTAATAACAAGTGCAAAAGTGGCAAAACAATTAATTTAAGTGTCAGCAGTAGAAGTCGACCTATAATGTTTTTTCTCTGGCCAATGCTGATATTTAGAAATCAGGGCAGCCTATGGCCGATATATGATGCTGATTTTTTGGGCCGATTTTCTCTTTTTTTCCCTTTATATCAAAAGAGAGTTTGCGTAAATGGTTATTGCAGGGCACTAGATAGTAATAGTAGTAGTAGTAGTAGCCTAATTCATAGTAATAATACATGGCTCAAAACTTAAGCACTTTCTCAAAACAGTTCTGAAGCATGCTTTTTTGTTTATGTTTGCTGACAGACACCAGTGTTTCCCGCAGACTAGCAAATGCAAGTTGATTCTCTGCCAGCAGGAGGCGCTGTTGGAGCGTGATATAGCTGTTTCCCCGGTAACGACTGTAATCAAATAAGCGCTACTTTATCAGCCATTACAGGAAAGACCAAATGAAAATTGACATCAAAGCTTTTCTGAAGAAACTGGATGTCGTGATGACAACAAATGTCATGAAGGAAAAGTTTCAATATCTCGCCTGCAATTTCGGACCTTCTCCAAAAAGACAAAAAAAAAAAATAAAAATAAGAATAAATAAACAAATGATTTACAAGTTTAACTTGAGTTTATCAAAGTGGGAAATATAATTAGTGTTCTTGAAATATGAAATAGAAGCGGGTCCGGATTGAATTCCCTCCGGGTCCGGATCCGGACCGGAGTCCGGACTTTGAGAAGCACTGGGCTACATGGTGTTGCCTAAACTTCGGCTATTGACCATATGCTGTAGCTACTGCAATAAAGGGGCATGCTGCTCTTCTCAGCTGCTTATTAAAGAAGAGCACCCCTTCGCTGCTTCTCTTCTTCTTAAAGGGCTTGCTGCCCCAGTCTATGCTATTTCAGAAGGTATTTGCTTTAAAGCTGTTAGGGTATAGGGATTTCGCTTGCTTTTAGGGCTTATCTAGTGCTCAGTATCATGTTTGTTGCTAGACCTGCTTGTTGCTTTAAACTATTGGTGTTACTGCAAGTGCTGGTACTTCGTTAAATTTGCAACAGCAAGAAGCTAATGTTTTGCTGTTGTTTAGACCATCTGATTGTTCTCGAAATATGCTGTTGCTTATGGCTCATCTAGTATTGGGACTGCTATTTCCTTAAGTTTCTTGACTACTGCAACATGCTGTGATTTAAGCAAGCAATATGCTTGCTGCAAGCTATCGAGTGTATTGGTAAGGTTTTTTGTCTTTGCTCATGTGGGTTGTCAAGATTGAGGACACGTAACACAACGAGCACAATGTCAGTGGGAGACGACACACTTGTAAACTGATGAGTTGATTTGAGTTGTTATATGCTGTTTTATAGAGTTTTTAAATGGATGCTGAATCTTTTAGGCCATGTAGAACCGGCGATCTCTTGAACCATTTATGTTTGCTCATATGGCTGCAGTACGCTGTGTTTGCTGCAGATTAGGCTGCCAATTCTAGTGCGTTTTCTGCATCTTTTTCAGGTATTGCAAATTATTAAAGGGGCTTGCTGCTCTTCTTAGCTGCTTATAAAGAAGAGCACCCCTTTGCTGCTACTCTCCTCCGGTAAGGGGCTGCTGCTCTTCTTAACTGCTTATAAAGAAGAGCACCCCTTCACTGCCTTCTTCCTGCTGCCCCAGTCTCTGCTATTTTAAGAAGGCTATGCTTCTTTCAGAATGCCATCAGTTGTGGTTTGGGCGGTTCTGGCCTATCGTGTGTTGGGGGTTCTGGCCTTTCGTTTGTGTTGGGGGGGGTTATTATTATTATTATTGCTGCTCTCCCTGCTCATTCATGACAGGCTGCATGGATGGACAGGGAGTTTTGCCCAGAACAGAACCATACCGCCAAACCAAACTTTATGCTGAGTATCTATAATTTTGACGATAGTGGTCCTGACAGAAATCGAGCGTTAGCGTTAATTCTGGCAGGTCACATGAGTCAAGCTTGCATCAGCTGATTCTCAGCCGATCACATCTACCTATAGGAATACGACACCTATTGCGGCATTCCTATATAAGCTCTATTCAGTTTGAATCGGCAGCTTTTCCCGCTTGCTCAGGAGCAAATTACCCTCCTCCATCCCCAACTCCTCCTTTCGCACAGTCAGGACTTGGCTTTCTGATTTTACTTGCTGAATCAGACTTCTTGAATAATGTTACACTTAAATATCATTGAGTACATCAATGATATCTGCTTTGTTCTGTTCTGTTAACCCTTGGGGGGTTATTATTATTATTATTGCTGCTCTCCCTGCTCATTCATGACAGGCTGCATGGATGTAGGGGTGGGCGATATGGGAAAAATATCATATCACGATTTTTTATAGAAATATCACGATTCACGATTTTTATCACGATTCTTTGTTAGTTTTACTATTTTGGTTTTACAAGTTGTCTGAGCATTACAGCCAAACTAGAAAGACAAAGATGCATGGCAGATATTTAGGCCAAAGTGGGCGAAGATAAAAAATCTGTCATTATTTTATTTTTCTTATTAAAAAATAAGAACAAAGATACACATTACAAATACACATAATATACAAATAAAACAAACAGTGCTTTATTTCCAGGTACAATAGGTGTATTTAGCAGAGCATTCAATGAAATTGAATGAACAAATATAAAAATAAAACACTAGATAGACTGATTCCTAAAGCAACTGTATTAAAGTTTTTCAGTCAAGAATAGTGAGTGATTTTTCTCTTTTGCGTTTTGTTGTTTTGTTAACGTTAAATGAATAGTTCCCCCACAAATTAATATTCTGTCATCTGTCTGTCAATTCTGTCATAATGTTGTATTTTTATATCATCATTTACTCAAAAGTTGTTTTAAACCGGAATGAGTTTCTTTCTTCTGCTGAACATAAATGCTATTTTGAAGAAGGTGGAAAACCAAACAGTTGCTGGTCCTCAGTGACTTCCATAGGATTTTTCTTTCCTGCTATCAAAGTCAATGTGGACCAGCAACTGTTTGGTTTTCCACTGAGTAAATAATGACAGAAATTTAATTTTAGGGTGAACTATCCCTTTAATGACAGTCGACAGCACGTTTAGTGTCCTGTCCCTTTAAGAGCTGCACGCATCTAATAAACAGGCACACATCCGTTTCTCTCTTAACTATTTACTTTCATTTTAGAGATAACCAACTCAGTCTGTATGTAAACCTTGTGTGTTTTGACAGTATTAGCGCAAAATATAACTTAGTTGAGTAATCAGGCGCTGTTAGACAGGCGTTTTAGTGCGCGTGCTTCAGGTGTATGCGCTCAGAACAAGCGCACGTCAGACCAGCGCGCGAATGAAACATTTAACCAGCAAGGCTTGTATGCAAATAATGTACTTTTGCGAACGCGAATAAGTGCAGTGTCCTGTCTGAGTAACTCTACTGCTGTATGTCGTGTTGTACAGTATATAGAGACGGCGGCGCCAGAACTGTATTTGACAATGTGTGCGGTAGCGCGATACTACGATATTTCTTCAAAAGCAGATCGTGGAGACATTTTTATCGTCCACGATCAAAAATCGTCATATCGCACACCCCTACATGGATGGACACAGGGAGTTTTGCCCAGAACAGAACCATACCGCCAAACCAAACTTTATGCTGAGTATCTATCATTTTGACGATAGTGGTCCTGACAGAACTATAATGTGATAAGAGCTTGCTCAAGTACTGAGGAGCTAAGCCATTCAGGGCTTTATAAGTAATTAACAAGATTTTAAAATCTATACGATGTTTGATAGGGAGCCAATGCAGTGTTGACAGAACCGGGCTAATATGGTCGTACTTCCTGGTTCTAGTAAGGACTCTAGCTGCTGCATTTTGGACCAACTGTAATTTGTTGATCAAGTGTGCAGAACAGTCATACCTTGTCTAACCTTGAGGTCATAAATGCATGAATTAGTATTTCTGCATTTGACGTTGAGAGCATAGGTCGCAAATTAGATATGTTTTTGAGATGGAAAAACGCAGTTTTATAGATGACAGAAACATGGCTTTCAAATGAAAAATTGCTATCAAACAGCACACCTAGGTTCCTAACTGATGAAGAAGAATTGACAGAGCAGCCGTCAAGTGTTAGATAGTGTTCTAGGTTATTATATGTGGGGTTTTTAGGTCTGATAATTAACACCTGTTTTTTCAGAATTTAGCAGTAAGAAGTTACTCGTCATCCAGTTTTTTATATTGACTATGCATTCCGTTAGTTTCTCAATTTGGTGTGTTTCACTTGGCCGCAAAGAAATACAGAGATGAGTATCATCAGCATAACAGTGAAAGATAACACTATGTCTCATGATAATATCTCCCAAGGGTAACATGTAAAGCATGAAAAGTAACGACCCTAGTACTGAGCCTTGAGGTATTCAATACTGCACTTGTGATCGATATACCTCTTCATTCACTGCTACGAACTGATGGCGTTCAGATAAGCACGATTTGAACCATGCTAATGCACTTTCACTAATGCCAACAAAGTGTTCTAGTCTATTTAAAAGAATGTTGTGGTCGATAATGTCGAACGCAGCGCTAAGATCCAGTAGAACTAATAAAGAGATACAACCACGATCAGATGATAGAAGCAGGTCATTTGTAACTCTAATGAGAGCAGTCTTAGTACTATCATACGGTCTAAATCCTGACTGGAATTCCTCACAAATACAATTTTTCTTAAGAAGGAATATAATTGCGAGGATACTACCTTTTCTAGTATCTTTGACAGAAAAGGGAGATTTGAGATCGGTCTGTAATTAACTAGATCTTTGGGGTCAAGTTGTGGTTTCTTTAATGAGAGGCTTAATAACAGCCAATTTTAAGGTTTTGGGGACATATCTTAATGACAGTGATTAATAAATAATAGCTAAAAGAGGATCTGTGACTTCTGGAAGCAGCTCTTTTAGTAGATTAGATTCAAGATTTTCAAGATTTTTATTTGTCACATACACAATTATACAGAGTATAACCAGCAGTGAAATGTAAGTAAGTAAGTTCGAACAGGGTCTAACATACATGTTGTTGGTTTAGATGATTTAACAAGTTTATAAAATTCTTCCTCTCCTATAGTAGAGAATGAGTGGAATTGTTCCTCAGGGGATCTATAGTGCAGATCTATCTGATGCGATACTGTAACTAACGTCTGCATGGTTACAATTTTATCTCTGATAGAATCGATCTTGGAAGTAAAGTAGTTCATAAAGTCATTACTGCTGTGCTCTTAGGAAATGCCAACACCTGTTGATGCTTTATTTTTCATTAATTTAGTGACTGTATTGAATAAATATCGGGGGTTATGCTTGTTTTCTTCTAGAAGAGAGAAAAGTAATCAGATATAGCAGTTTTTAATGCTTTTCTGTAGGATAGGGTATTTTCCCACCAGGCTATAGCAAATACCTCTAGTTTTGTTTTCCTCCATCTGCGCTCCATTTTCTGGGCTGCTCTCTTTAAGGTGTGAGTGTGCTCATTATACCACGGAGTCGGACTGTTTTCTTTGATCTTCCTTAAGCGTAAAGGAGTAACTTTATCTAAAGTGCTACAAAAGAGACAGTCCATAGTTTCTGTTACATCATCAAGTTTTTTTGCACTGTTGGATATGCTGAGGAATTGAGATAAATAAGGAAAGATTACTTACAAAGCAGTCGTTTGTGGTAGAGGTGATGGTTCTACCATACTTGTAACAAGGAGTAGAATTTACAGTTTTAGCTATATGAAGTTTACACAAGACTAGATAATGATCTGAGATATCATCGCTTTGCTGCAGAATTTCAATACCACTAACATTAATTCCATGTGACATTATTAAATCTAGAGTATGATTTCGACAATGAGTAGGTCCGGAAACGTGTTGTCTAACCCCAATAGAGTTCAGAATATCTATGAATGCTAATCTTAATGCATCTTTTTCATTATCGACATGGATATTAAAATCACCAACAATTAAGACTTTATCTGCAGCCAGTACTAACTCAGATAGAAAATCAGCAAATTCTTTAATAAAGTCTGTGTGGTGCCCTGGTGGCCTGTATACAGTAGCCAGTATATTACCCACCCCTATAAACAGTTTTTGTAAAACCTTGCATCTTGTTCACACTGCAGTTCAAGACAGAGTGACTCTTTGAACTCATTCTGCTGAGACTTCAGTTATTGAGAAGGGACACCTGCATTCAACTCGTCACTCACTCAATCACTGTAACGTGAACTGAATGGAATGGAACGGAGCAAGTTGTTTATACAATAATATCAACCTTTCTTAAACACTGACGGCAAAAAACAAAAAAACAAAAAAACAAAAGCAACCACTAACAGAGGGACGTGTCTACAAATGTTGATGCAGTCTCTTTCCATTGAAGTGTCTGTCCTGTAGTCGAGGAAACGCATACATTATGGTCCAGTGAGAGCAGCTGTATAAAACTGCAGCTTAATGACTATAAATCACAGCTTACTAATAATCACCTTATGAGATTACATATCTCTTTACATCTCTCTTACTGATATTACTTCAATTACCATCAAATGGGTTAAACCAGAGGTCTTCAATCCTGCTCCCGGAGACCCATGGTCATGCAGAGCTCAGCTCCACTCCTAATCGAACACACCTTAACCAGCTAATTAAGCATGATCACTTGACCGTACACAGGCAGGTGTGCTGAAGCAGGTTGGAAATAAACTTTGCAGGATGGTGGGTCCACAGGAGCAGGTTAGACTGTTGCCATTCAACTACTGCAATTATTAAAATACTTTAGGGGGATCACTGACATACTTCAACGTGATTTTAAGATATGCTTTGGAAGATAAAGTGAGCTCAGAAGCTGTCTTACATAAAGGTTACCCTGTGTAAACATTGTCTATGTCTGTACATAAAAACCAGTGGCAAGTGGTGACGTTTGTTTAACCAGATATGCTGAGTGCTAAGGTTATGACCCCCATCGGCTTTAGGATACACTCAGAGGGAAACACCGTGGCAGGTGTCAAATTAAAAGTATGCACATTTCCTACCTTATTTGTAAATGAAATTACACTCCAATCCTTCTTCTATAATTTCAGGTTTATCCATAGTTATTCGAATGCTAGAAAAAACAAATAACTGCTTTCCAAGTAAAAACTGCCAAATAACGTTTACACGTAGTTACGTTATGATATGTAATATTCAGAGGGTGGGGAAATGGGGGATTCACTGCATCGGAATGATTATTTCATTCCCAGTGAAAAGGAGTTAAAACTCCCTCCCGGGAGACACTACTCCAATAACAGACCATGCAAAATACCACAAATAATCTCTTTAAAATATTACCAAGTAACATTGTAAACAACAATAAATTAGAGAAGGACTTTAACCCTCTGGGGTCTGAGGTAATTTTGGGGCCCTTGAGATGTGTTGACATGCCCTGATATTTGTGCTTATTTCAGCTACTTATAATATACTATTGACTAACATGCATTTTTTTTGTATTCAGCACAAACTATGCTACAATAATATGTGACCAAGGTGGATGTACATGTTTGCATTTGTTAGAAAAAAAATATTATGCGTGGTTAGTAAGTTTTGGGGAAAAAAAAGTAGCTGAAATAAGGCATAAAAGCCACACTAAATCGTCCTGAATAAGACTTTTGTGTAATCAGTCTTCTAGGCTCGAATATTTACTTCACAATTATGTGAAAATCATTCAGCTTACTCATTCACAGAAAACAATATATTGATTTAAATTTTTAAAGACATGTTTTGTGATAGAAAGCGTATATGCGAGGGAGTGGTAATAGCCTTGAATATTAAGTGATTCTCACCTGAGAGACAAAGGGCCCTCCCCTAAAGCTGCTAATGGGCCATCAGTGTGACTGTGACTGAGGCAGGTAAGACAGAGAGTGTGAGGAGACTGAAAAAATGGGGTTTTTAAATAATTTGTATTTTATTTACAACACAGTATAATCAAAGCATACATAATGAAGGTCAAAGACACATTATTGTGCACACTGATCTAACCACAGAGATGTGAACAGACTTTGAGTCGTTCCTGCAACAGATTCTGTTCAACAACATTTACTTATTTCCATGGATTCAAGAAGAAAAAAACATAATCAGTAGTCAAGGATCTTGTTTTACCATAGAATATCAGTGTAGTTGACCATCTGATGTTGGTACAGCGCTCTCAGAGGAAAACAGTTTGAAGAAAGTCATCAGGATTCATCTGTGGTTCAGGCACCTGATTCAATAAAATACAAACAACCAAAAAAAAAAAAACACATTTGTGAGCATAGACTCATGCATGCTTTGTACTATCGTACACAAAAAAAGACATTTTATATATGAGAAACTAATTATTATTGTTTAGCACGTTATTAAAATCTATTTTTGAACAGAGTAGGCTAAATAATAAACATGTTGTAAACATACTTAGACTTGTAGCATTCATCTGTAAGTGATCATTCATTACTGTAAGTGACACAAGCCTACGGAAAACAAAGTCAAAAAATAATATCTTCCAAATGTTCAAAATGTTCTGAGGATTATATTGTTTCCTCTTTTTTCCTGATGTTTGTTATCATTTAAAATTTTAATAAACATTTTTATAAACCTTTTTTATTTTTTTATTTACCACTGTTACCATGTTGACAATAACGTATATTTTCAACATTGTCTATGACCAAATATGTAAGATATGTTTTCAGTGAACTTTCAAAATTTGCTTTGCTTGAGAAAGCATAAAAATTTGCTTTGCTTGAGAAAGCATGAAAATATATAGTTACCATGTTTTTTCAATTTATTTAATCAAGTTAGTTTTGCGGCAATCAAGATCTGGCTGCAACAGCGAAAATTACCGTTGTTTGTCAAATAAATAATTTTACTTACTTATTCTCAACAATTTATTAAGCTTTAAGTTACATCTCAAATCACAATGGTTCAATTTATAATCATGTTTATATTAACTAACCCGTGAACTCGTTCTCGGCCTGGGTGTGTGGAGCGTTCGCAGCTTATATGGATGGAATGCCACTGATAAAAATCCAATACAGTACTTTATACAATACAGTAATAATCAGGAAAATAGCAAATCAGGAGTGGACTACTTTCTTATCGCCAGCTGTAAGCACAATTATTGTGCTTCTTGTTTAAATCTGCATTGCAGTCCTCGCTGGTCGAGGTGTGATGGGTTCGTAGCTGGTCATTGGGATCTTTGCCGAGGGCTTGTCAAGACGACTTACAGTGAAAGAATGAAGTGAAAGACGCAACAGATGGTATCAGAGACTGATCAAGCTGCAGCTTCTCCATCCAGAATTAAAGTCTCTTTACATTCGGAACACATCATTACGTGTTTATTTTGTTTGATTTCTTTTGGACTAAAAGACCGCTGAGACACAAAAGATACAACAACAACATGCCAAATAAAGACATCTACATGCTTCTAAATGTCATTGTGTTTACAGTGAACTAGCATCGGTTTAAACTTCACTGCATGGTTGCACATCTGTGAACTTCACACCACGCGACAGCCTCAGCTAATACACCAGGGATATCAGTTACTGACCTACATCTGACATTTATTCAGATCCCATCAGGCAGTGGCCACGAATACATCACTGGGAAAAGCTGTTTTAAATTTTCCCAACATGCACATTCATTTGAGAAACTACAGAGAGTTACAGAACTCTGTTGTCTACAGAGTTAATATGAGCTCGGCACGGCTCTGATGACAGCTGGCAAGGCAAATGGCCCAGAGTGCAAACATATAAGGTAATTAGATCATAATTACCCACAACTCTCACCATATGGAGATGAGCACATGCAATATTTCTTCTCATAAAGCCTGTTGTGAGAGTGACTCTGGTGAGACCATTTACCTTCATATTCAATGAGGGAAAAACACTTCAAAACATTATTTAAGCATGAGCTGCTGTGAAGCATTTCTCACTGTGACATTCACATGGTCACCCTGCTGTTGTGAATTAATGGATTTTAAGCCCATTTGAGTCCTATACTGTTGAACAGATCATACATGTAAATCAAAAAATTAAAAGTAAAAGAAATAACGGATCTTTACTTAATATCCTAAGGATTTTTGGCATAAAAGAAAAATGGAATAGATAATTCTGAGCCATATAATGTATTGCTACAAATATACCTGTGCTACTTATGACTGCTTTTGTGGTCCAGCGTCACAAAAAGGTGGAAAGGTTTTACAGTCAACCGCCTGCTTAGACAGAAAGTAGTGCCCAACTAACAGGTAAATCAACCAACTAGGAACAGACATGGCCTGTAAAAACACAAAAGAAATCAGCAGAAATGTGTGCAAAACTCTAAATTCATGTCTAATGTCAAATCTAAAACAATAAGGTTTATTTCACACATAGAGCAAAATAAACAGGTGTGTGGATGTCTAATTTTCTTGTTACTCAGCACCTCTGGTTCTTCCTCAGCCCTGCTCATTATATCAGAATTTAAACAGGATAACAGACTTATTTAAGCCTGTGAAAACTGACTTCCAAAAGTTGAGCAATCTGATTTGAGCTTGCGGTTTTCAGAAACTTTTTATTTTAATGTGGAAATTAGCAATCCAAAGATAACCAGTATGTTTCATAATGACTAACATCACTTCCGCCAAGGCTCTTCCTTAGGTTTCCCTGCTATATTGGAGCTGTATAATTGGACAGATGCTGCTTTGAAGCACACTTCATTTCAGACAGTTTACACTTTAGACCTGACTGGTGTGTATACCGAACATGTTACCATTCTCAACATGAAAACCTGTCAGAGAGGAAGCTGCTTTATAAATTACCATGTACTGCAGTCCTCCTTCATTAGAATCGCAGTGTGCCAAGTTTAAATTGCTCTCACACTGAGACTGCATTGACAGTTCAGGTTTACAAGCTGTTCCGGCACATCATGAAAGAGAAAGTACAAGACTCAAGGTTAACAGGAGAAACAAAACAATCATCAACTAATGTCCACCCAAGCATTAACTATAAAAATATCATGCATAAATGAAAGGAAGAGTTGCAATCTAACATAAATATAATGTTCCCATCAATAAAAAACCCATTTACCATAACCATGTTAGCATTCAGTACTTTGGAAGCACTGACACACATTTACACATTTACAATATGTTGTATGTTAATTTTTTTTTAAAAAGCTCTACTTTTTTATGCACTGTTTAATAAGCTTGGACACTTTGGAATCAATCCAAGTGTGTATGTGTTATCGGATGCTAATGGCTCCAGCTGTGATTTACTCCACAATTAACCACAGAAGACAAGATCACAGTAAGATCATATCTCAATTCAATGCTTTTGTCCAATATCTCATTTTCTGCCCTGAAACAGTGGTGTGTGTGTGTGTGTGTGAGAGAGAGAGAGTGAGATGTGTTGCAGTTGAACTGCCCTAACCCAGCACAGCACACCTCTACAGGGGGAGAAATCACCTGATTCAGCCAAACCAACACAAAATCTTATCTTGTATATGCTTGTCACCCTAGCACTGTACACACACACACACTGCAGTTTACTGCACACTTTCCACCCACACACTCCAAACACACTCTCATGAAACCTAACTCTCTACCATCACCAGCACTCGTGTCATTCTGAAACTTCACCTACTGATATTTCTTGTCCTGAGATGATCCTGAATAACTTAATCATCTGATGTATTTACACTCTATGTAAAAGAAGAAAAAAATTCAATTAAATTAACGAGTTTGTTTGCCCATATAATCATTAGGAAATAGAGTAAACTTATTTGGCTTGCTGTCCACTGATGAGGAGCTCGATGAAGCAGCTTCCGCTCGAGCTCTGATATACCCCCCAGGGACTTGATATAAGGTGACTACTAAGGGCAAGGTAGCTAAGAAGAAGGTGGAGATTGGGGAGGTGGAGGGATGCTGAAACTGCTGAGACTGGAGAGAGGTAAGCAGCTGCTTATATACTCTGGCTGTTGATTGAAAGATTAGATGGGCTTGCTCCTCCCTAACTTACATTTAGGAACTTCATTTAGAGCTGCAATTACAAACAAATTATATGAGAAGTGGAGAGGCACCTTTCCCCATGGCTTTATAATAGTTTTAATGATTCTATCAATGATAAATGCTGTCTATAATTCCACAGTGTAATGAACAGTTACGGTGTCTCATGCAGGGGAAAAATCACTTTGAAGACAAATTACACTTCGTTTTGTTCCGAGCAACACTTCCCTCAAGGTCATAAAATCACAGCCTTCCAGAGCTGCTGTGGAGAGAAATGTGTTTCTTCTCATTATGACAACCAACCAGTTCTTCTGTACAGATTGACAATCCTGCTTGTGTTCATCTTGGATAAATTATTGGAAATGCAATATGACAATAAACAAATTGTTGTTGAAGATAAATGACAAGCCAGTGAGTTATATTTGTCACAGCGCATTTAATCCACTATTAAAGAGCCATTAAATGATTAATTGCTAGGTTTGTTCTCCCTGCTGAGCAATTAAGTGCAATTAAGATGTAAATATAACCAGTGAGTTGATTACACAGACATGTTTTCTGTGTTAGTCTTAGTACGTATGAGATGTTAAACAAGCACTTAAGACGGATCAAATCTCATCAGAGACTCGTGTTAGTCAGACTCAGATGTGTTCAAATATTACAAGATTACACTTATTTCAATAATACACATTTTCAATAATAATGACAATATTTAATCAACCAAACAGACGTTCCTGAATATTTTTCAGGGAAACCTTCTATCACTTCTACTTCAGAATCACAAGAGCTTTTTAGTGCTCTTACACAGAAAATGACAGACGTTGCTGATCCTGGACCAGTATTGAATAAGAAATAAAGAAAGTATAAGAAAAAAGGGGGGTACTACCGTCATCAGATACGTACATAAATGCAGAAAAATAGGAAACACTTTGTGTTGTAAGGAGCTTCTGTCTATCCTCACACATGCTCTTCCGTTCCGATCAAACAGGTTCTCCCCACTCAGTGAAGCACCTGCTGAGAAACCTGATGAAAGTGTTCTAGTAATTGGCGATTCTATTGTACAGAATGTGAAAATAGAGACACCAGCCACCAATGTTTAATTTAAAAGTGCTGGCTAATGCTAAACGTAAATTCAGTAAGATTGTTATCCACGTCGGCACTAATGATGTTCGACTTCGCCAGTCGGAGATCACTAAAAATAATGTTAAAGAGGTGTTTGAACTTGCAAGTACGATGTCAGACACTGTAATATGCTCTGGCCCCCTCCCTGCTTACTGGAGTGATGAGATACATAGCAGGCTGCTGTCACTCAATGGCTGGATGTGTAAGTGGTGCCCGCAGAATAAAATAGACTTTATGGACAATCGGACGAGATTTTGTGACAAACCTGACCTGTTGAAAAGAGATGGTCTTCATCCCTCCTGGTGGTGCCACTCTTCTATCTAGAAATATGGCACATAGTCTTAGAGTTTGTACTTGACTAACTGGGGCCCAGGTCAGGAAGCAGACAGACTGGCTAAACCAACCGTCTGCTAGCCGCCTCACATCACACAAGTCAGTTAATTCTCAGCACATGGAGACTCCTTCACCTAGATATCACACTATAGAGACTGTGTCTGTTCCCCGAACTAGAAAATACAAAAAACATCCAAACCAAATTAAGAGTAACAATTTAATCGATGTTCAACAAATAAAAAATGTTTACAATACAGAGAAACAATTGATAAAACTTGGCTTACTGAATATCAGGTCCCTTTCTACAAAAGCACTTTATGTAAATGATTTGATCAATGATCATAACCTAGATTTGCTCTGTTTGACAGAAACATGGCTAAACCCAGATGAATACGTTACTTTAAATGAGTCTACCCCCCAAGATTACTGCTATAAAAATGAGCCACATCCAAAAGATAAAAGGGGAGGTGTTGCTACAATTTATAGCAATATTCTCAGTATTTCTCAGAGGGCAGGCTTTAAGTATAACTCGTTTGAAGTTATGGTGCTGTGTATAACATTATCTAGAGAAACACGTGTTAGTGATAAATCCCCTGTGATGTTTTTACTGGCTACTGTATACAGGCCACCAGGCCACCACACAGACTTTAAGATCAAAGAAAACAGTCTAACTCTGTGGTAAAATGAGCACATTCGCACCCTAAAGAGAGCAGCCCTGAAAATGGAGCGCAGCTGGAGGAATTACAAAACTAGAGGTGTTTCGTATAGCTTGGAGGGAATGTACCCTATCCTACAGAAAAGCATTAAAAACTGCTAGATCTAATTACTTTTCGTCTCTTCTAGAAGAAAACAAACATAACCCCCAGTATTTATTCAATACAGTCACTAAATTAACGAAAAATAAAGCATCAACAGGTGTTGGCATTTCCCAAGAGCACAGCAGTAATGACTTTATGAACTACTTTACTTCCAAGATCGATACTATCAGAGATAAAATGGTAACCATGCAGCCGTCAGCTACAGCATCGCATCAGATGCACTATACTGTAGATCCCCTGAGTAACAATTCCACTCATACTGTACTATTTTTTTATTAGTAGGAGTGCAAAACATACAACATATGGTGAACACAAAACACACAAAAAACAAAAAAACAGCAATGACAATAACAGCGATGAAAGCAAACAGTCATGACAATCTGAATAATAGTAGTAGTATTTAAGTAATATTAACATGCATAAAAATAATAATAATAATAATGAAAATACTAAAGATGGTTGTCACGGTTGGTGGTTGTAGAGAAGGGAGCACTCGACAAAGAATAACAAAAGAGATTTTATTTAGCATCAACACACATTACCATTACTAACTTAAGATCCGACAACTAAACAAGGAGAACTGAGGACGGGTGGCCTGGGTAAGCCGCGACAGGCAGCCCAACATCCCACGCAGAACGGGCAGGGGCGAGCAGCGAACGGCAGCGAGAACCCCCGCAAACGACGGGAACCAGCTCGAGCATTCCGAGCGGTGATCTCGTCTTTGGTTGGCGGTCGGATCTTCTGTCACGGTTGGTGGTTGTAGAGAAGGGAGCGCTCGACAAAGAATAACAAAAGAGATTTTATTTAGCATCAACACACATTACCATTACTAACTTAAGATCCGACAACTAAACAAGGAGAACTGAGGACCTTTAAAGGGTGAGGAACAAATGAGGAAACAAGATGATTAATCAGACACAGGTGATGGGGATAATTAATTAACAGAACTAGGTCAGAAACTAAAACAGGAAGAACCAAATAAGGAAGAAACAGAAAAAAACCAAAACCGACATATTACAGTATCCCCCCCCCCCCCCCCCCCTGGAAGGTGCGTCCCGTAACACCTAACGTCCACCGTAACAGTAACATCGGGGAGGGGGGGCGGGCGTCCTGGAGGCTGGAGCAGGACCAGGATAGGATCCGGAGCCTTGGGAGGCCATGGCAGGACTGGAGATTCGGGAGGCCATGGCGGATCTGGAGACTCGGGAGTCCTTGGCGGATCGGGGTCCTCGGGCGGCCTTGGCGGATCGGGATCCTTGGGCGGCCTTGGCGGATCGGGATCCTTTGTGGCATTGGCCTTTGGCCTGGCCACACAAACTGAGGCTATATGCCCCCCCCCAAAAAATTTCTTTGGGAACGTTCCCCTCAGGTGGCCATATTGGAGGAGAGGGCTCTTGGGGGCGCTCTGGAGGAGCGGGCACATGAGGGCACTCTGGAGGAGCGGGCACTTGAGGGCGCTCTGGAGGAGCGGGCACTTGAGGGCGCTCGGGAGGCGCGAAGCTGGATAGAACCAGCGGAGACGAAGGAGAGCTGGACGGGACCAGCGGAGACGCAGGAGGGCGCTCTTGCAGCGCGGACACTTGGGGGCGCTCTGGCAGCGCGGACACTTGGGGGCACTCTGGCAGCAGGTGGGCTGGACGGGACCAGCGGGAACTCAGGTGGGCTGGACGGGACCAGCGGGAACTCAGGCGGGCTGGACGGGACCAGCGGGAACTCAGGCGGGCTGGACGGGACCCTCTTGCGAGGTGCAGGGATAGGAGGGCACAGACGAGGAGCAGGCACAGGATGTCACTGGCGAGGAGCAGGCACTGGAGGGAATGACATGCCCTCAAACTCAATTAAAATTCCCACCGGCACCTGTTTTTCCCCCCTCGGTGGTTCGGGGTGAACCGTTATTGGCGGCGGAACCCTTTTCCTCGCGGACGGCGCAACGTTCATCGCCACTTGCGGCGGAATCCTCCTCGCCGTGGGCGGAACATTCATCGCCGTGTACGGCGGAATCCTTTTCGTCGCGGACGGCGCAACGTTCATCGCCCCTTGTGGCGGAATCCTCGTCGCCGCGGGCGGAACATTCATCGCCGTCTCAGGCGGAACGAATTTCTCTTGGGCGGTGGGTATGGGCGAGCGGCGAATGGCGACCCGTTCTCCCCAAAACGGGTGGCCTGGGTAAGCCGCGACAGGCAGCCCAACATCCCACGCAGAACGGGCAGGGGCGAGCAGCGAACGGCAGCGAGAACCCCCGCAAACGACGGGAACCAGCTCGAGCATTCCGAGCGGTGATCTCGTCTTCGGTTGGCGGTCGGATCTTCTGTCACGGTTGGTGGTTGTAGAGAAGGGAGCGCTCGACAAAGAATAACAAAAGAGATTTTATTTAGCATCAACACACATTACCATTACTAACTTAAGATCCGACAACTAAACAAGGAGAACTGAGGACCTTTAAAGGGTGAGGAACAAATGAGGAAACAAGATGATTAATCAGACACAGGTGATGGGGATAATTAATTAACAGAACTAGGTCAGAAACTAAAACAGGAAGAACCAAATAAGGAAGAAACAGAAAAAAACCAAAACCGACATATTACAATGGTGATGATAACAATATTCTGTGATGACGGCAACAGTAATATCAATTGAGATAAAAGTAATAATAATAGTAACAATAGTAATAATAATGTAATAATGGCAAATACCCAACACATACCACACCTATTCTAACTTCTGTGTCAGTGTATTTTTATTATAATATTTTAATTTTTTTCAATTTATTTATTTTTTTTTCTTCCTTCTCTCCTCCCATTCACGATGAGATAACTATATGTCTAAGCTGAGGTGGTGCATTAAAAGAAGGGGTGTGGTGCATTAAAATCAGCATGCGGTGCATTAAAAACGTATGGTATATGTTGGTATATATACACAACATTCTTTTAAATAGACTAGAACACTTTGTTGGCATTAGTGGAAGGTTAGACTATTGTAATGCTTTACTGGGTGGTTGTTCTGCATGCTTGATCAACAAACTACAGTTGGTCCAAAATGCAGCAGCTAGAGTCCTTTCTAGAACCAGGAAGTATGACCATATTAGCCTGGTTCCATGAACACTGCACTGGATCCCTATCAAACATCGTATAGATTTTAAAATCTTGTTAATTACTTATAAAGCCCTGAATGGCTTAGCTCCTCAGTACCTGAGCGAGCTCTTATCACATTATAGTCCTCCACGTCCGCTGCGTTCTTAAAACTCTGGCCGTTTGATAATACCTAGAATATCAAAATCGACTGCGGGCGGCAGATCCTTTTCCTATTTAGCACCCAAACTCTGGAACAGCCTACCTACACATTTCTTTAACCTGGCTTACACATAACACACTAATGCACTTCTATTATTCAAATCTGTTAAAGGATTGTTAGGCTGCATTAATTAGATCAACTGGAACCGGAAAAATCCTCATAACACACGATGTACTCATTACATCGTAAAAAGGATGGCATCTACGCTAATACTTGTCTGTTTCTTTCTTATTCTGTTTCTCAGTCGTTGTCCGGATCAGATGGTGGATCGGCGCCGGGAGATGATTTCTGCGGCCCTGATCGTCGGCGGAGCCCGGACACCTGGATGAGCACCGGGGACATATCTCCAGTGAAGACCTTGACTAAAAATACAATAAAACTACAAATAAAACAAAATAAATAAAATACATAACTACATAATACTATTATTGTTAGAAATTGCACCAATATAAAAATAGAAATATAATACATTTATACATTTCAAATTTTAATTAAAACAACAAGTAAACAATAAATCAACAATAATATCCTGGCCAGAGGAGAACTGGCCCCCCGACTGAGACAGGTTTCTCCAAAGGTTTTCTTCTCCATTCTGTCACAGAGGGAGTTTTGGTTCCTTGCCACTGTCGCCTCTGGCTTTCTCAGTTGGGAACACTTAATTTCAAGCGATTATCGTCAATTTGATTTCACAGATACTATTTAAACTAAACTGAGCTAGACAATGACATCTCTGAATAATGAATTCAATAATGAAATGCCTTTAACTGAAAATTGAGTGTTCCTCTTCAGGAACTCGAGCTGCGTCAAACGACGCTTTGGGGAACGCCTACAGCGTAACCGGCTCTGAATACCAATCAAATCTGTCCAGAAATGGGAAGGGACGTCACGGGCGAGGTGACGTAATGGCCAGCTGGTACAAAAGCACGTGCGGTGAAATCAGCTTTTTGTCATTCAGCGAAGCGCTCTGTGACTGGTGAGTCCAATTTACCGTTGTCTGTCCGTTTGTAAACATGTCAAAGCGAAGTGGGGAGAGGAGTGAGGCGCAATACGGGCTGTGTGTTCCTCCGTGCAAACGCTATTTGTGTGCGGAGGATACACACAGTCTGTGTGTGCTTTGCTTGGGAGCGAGGCATGCGGAGGCAGCCCTCGAGGGGGTTGACTGTCCGCACTGCTAGGGTTTTTCTCTGCGTGTGCTTCGCTCCCGAAAGGCTCTTTTCTCCGGAGAGGGCTCTTTCACTAGCGTTCCCCGCGGCACTGACCCGCTTCCGCTGAGGCGGAGCGGAGACGGCGTTCGTGGGGTTCGCAACGGGACCTGGCAGAGGGATCGGAGACGAGCGAGTCTCTTTCTCCATCCGCACCTGCCGGATCCCGCGACCGCTCACGAGTTCGGAAGCACGCGTGGCGGTTTCTTCCCCTCGGGCAGCGGCATCGGTGCTTCTCGCGTCTTCCTCCGAGGAGGTTGACATGGGAGGCGTCGAGCATGTTGCACCCACTCTGTCGTCCCATATGAGGAGCCTGTGGAGTGTTTTGTCGAACCGCAGAGAGGGTTATACTGCGTTCTCTGCGGTTTCAGACTCACCTCCACATCTGAGCCTGCCCTTTTTTTCCCCGATATTTCGGCCCGCCTCTTCGTCCCCTCATTCTGTTACTTCGGTAGTGTGATGGAGACGAGTGAGCACGGTTACAGAGCGATGCCGCGGGTGGAACAGACGCTTGCGAGCTATCTGTCCCCTGACGCTGCGTCGTCTCTGAAGGCAAGGGGTACGCGACAGCAGGTCGGGCTGGCTTATGTCTGCACATCATGGTGGCATGCCAGGCTGACCTGCTCAAGGAGTTGGATGAGGGCGGGGGATTAGTGCGGAGCACATCCGTGAACTCCGCAAAACCGCTGATTTGTCTCTCCGCGCCGCCAGGGAGACCGTCAAGGTGATCTATGGCAGCCCTGGTGGTGGCGGAGAGGCATCTTTGGTTGACCCTGTCGGATTTATGGAAAACCGTGACAGGGCCTTCCTTCTGGACACCCCACTTTGCCGTCTAGCCTTTTTTGGTTCGGGAGGCAGGTGGCGGCGTTCCAGCGGTTTCTCCCTCGCCGCTCTCTAGCTCATGGGGCTGCTGGGCGAGAGCAGCCCCTGCCGCGTGCTGGCTCCTCGTATAGGCAGGCGTGCCCCCGCGGGAGCGGGTTGGGGCGGTAAGAAGGGTGCACGGTCAAAGACCTCCCAGCCAAGCAGGCGAAGACGTCTTCGGCCAAGAAGCCCTGATGTGAGTGGAATCAGGGCTTATGAGGGTAGCCCCCGCTGGGGTAGAGCGACGATCGCACAGCGATCCCTCAGGAGATCGTTCTGCCAACCCTGCCACCTATGGTGCTTCAGGGCGCAGCGGTCTCCAGCGAGCGCATATCTCAGTCTCTTCCGCCCGGTATCGTAGCGGAGCTGAGCAGCTAGTTCGGCCGTTCCCTGCCGGGGTTCCGCTTCAGGGCACCAAACTAGCCGCTCCGGGTTACACCAGAGGCCAGTCTCGAGAGACTGGTTCCCTTAGTAGACTATTTCGCAGCGTGGATAGTACTGCCAAATGTATCTCGATGGGTCCTGCGCACTGTAGAGAGAGGCTACAGAATCCAGTTTGATTCTCGTCCGCCTCAATTCAATGGGGTGAATTCCACGTTGTGGGCCCCGAGCAGGCTCTGGTAATGGAACAAGAGGTAGATACTCTCTTAAGGAAAGATGCCATCGAGGTGGGTCTTCCTTCCGAAGATAGTCCGGGTACTACAGCCGGTACTTCCTAGTTCCAAGGAGGATGGAGGTTTGCGTCCCTTTTTTAGATCTGCATCAATTGAACCGCTCAGTCTGCAAGACTGAAGTTCAAGATGCTCAGGTAAGTACTCAGATCAAGTCCGAGGACTGGTCTGATAGCAGGTAAGTATCTGAGATCAAGTCCGAGGACTGGTTTGACACGTAGATCTAAAAGACGCATACTTCCATGTCTCCGTCCTTCCCACTCACAGGAAGTTCCTGAGGTTTGCTTTTGGGGGCAAAAGCTTACCAATATCGGGTACTTCCCTTTGGCCTAGCACTCTCACCCCACACTTTTACGAGTGTGTGGGCGCCGCGTTAGCTACGGGGCGCCCGCATACTCAATTACATCGACCTTTGGTTGATTCTCGCTCTATCAGAGCGGAGGGCGGCTCAACATTGAGGTGTTGTTCTCGCTCACTTAAAAGTGTTGGGGTTAAGACTGAACCCCAAGGAAAGTGTGCTTTCTCCATTACAGAAAACTACTTATCTGGGGGTGGTGGGGATTTGACCACGGTGCAGGCACGTATGTCTCCTGCTCGGATCGAGTCAATCCTCACGAAAGTCAGGAGGGTGAAAGAAGGCCAGTCACTCACTGTCAAGCAGTTTCAGATACTGCTGGGTCTGGTGGCAGCTGCGTCCAACGGGATACCTTTTGGCCTGCTGTACATGAGACCCCTACAGTGGTGGCTCAAGACCAAGGGGTTCTCCCCAAGGGGAAACCCGCTTCGCATGATCAAGGTCACGCGGCGGTGCCTACGTGCCTTGGACATGTGGAGACAACCTTGGTTCTTGTCCCAGGGCCTGGTGTTGGAAGCTCCTTGTTGCCGCGTACGCTAGCGACGGACGCATCCCTCACCGGTTGGGGAGCGGTCATGAGTGGCCACCCAGCCCACGGTCCGTGGAGGGGTCATCATCTCACCTGGCACATCAACAGGCTTGAGATGCTGGCCGTGTTTCAGGCTCTGAAATACTTCTCCTAGACCTAAGAGGTTGCCATGTGTTAGTTCGCACCGACAACACATCGGTGGTCTCTTATAGCAACCACCAAGGAGGTCTGCGGTTCGCACCCCCTGTACAGGCTGGCACACCAGATCCTTGTGTGGGCTATGAGGCCGAGCTCTCCTGGTTGGTCGAGCTGGCATTGCTCCCCTCAACTTTGAGGGTCACCTTTGAGCATGCCGCTCCCTTCTGAGTGTCTGAGTTCCCTCTCATGCAGAGAGTTAAGTGCTCCGCTCTCCAGAGCTCTGCCTTGGTAGAGCTAGCATTGCTCCCCTCACCATGAGGTCACCTATGAGCATGCTGCTCCCTCCAGGCTCTCCTGCTGGTCGAGCTGGCACTGTTCCCCTCAACTTAGAGGGCCACCTTGAGCATGCCGCTCCCTTCTGAGCATCTGAGTTAGTATCTCAATGGGGAGCAGACACCCTGTCGAGGCAGGGGCTGTTATCCGGGGAATGAATGCTTCACACCGAGGTGGTGAAGCAGATCTAGAGAGTGTTTGGCCAGGCTCAGGTGGACCTCTTCGCTACTCAGGCAGCGCAATGTCCCCTCTGGTACTCTGTACATCATCCAGCTCCGAGGGGCTGGATGCTGTGGTACAACCGTGGCCGAGGCTTCGTCTTTATGCCTTTCCCCCGATTGCTCTGCTCCCCGGAGTTCTGGAGAGAGTGTGCCGGGACGGACACCGGCTGCTATTGGTAGCCCCGTTCTGGTCGGGCCGAGTATGGTTCTTGGACCTGATTTTCCTCCTCGACGGCTCCCCATGGGAGATTCCAGTCAGGAGGGATCTCCTCTCACAGGCAGCAGGCACCCTTGTGCACCCCTGCCTGGAGTTATAGAAGCTGTGGGTGTGGCCCCTGAGGGGGCACAGCTGATAGCTTCTGGTCTCTCAACCGAGGTTGTTGAGACCATTCTCCAGTCCAGAGCTCCCTCTACGAGGAAACTGTATGCCCTGAAGTGGAGACTCTTCACTTCATGGTGCGGAGATCGCCAGCTCGACCCAGTTAACTGCCCAGTAGGTGCAGTGCTGGAGTTCCTGCAGGCTCGACTCTCCGCAGGGTTAGCCCACTCCACATTGAAGGTCTACCTGTATGTGGTGGCAATTTCTGCTTACCACACCAGTGGAGTCACAGTGGGCGCACAACCCCTAGTTACATGTTTCCTCCGTGGTGCACTGAGGCTTAGTCCTCCTCCCTTTCGGGAGCCTGACCAGCTGAAGCTAAACTGTATGTGTCCAGTGCGAGCACTGGACGCGTACGTCCACAGAGCTGCCACGTGGAGAAGGACGGACCAGTTGCTAGGGTGCTACGGTCCTCCTAAGAGGGGTCTGCCTGCTTCCAAGCAGACCCTCAGTCGGTGGATTGTGGAGCCATTCACATGGCTTATGAGTCTTCTGACCTCCCCTCGCCGATGGGAGTCAGGGCTCATTCCACTAGGATTGTGGCGGCCTCCAAGGCCTTTCTCGCAGTTGTCCCTATTCAGGACATCTGCAACGCTGCGGGTTGGTCCACGCCTCTGGCCTTCATCAGATCGTTGGCCTGGACATGCGAGCCACTCCAGGTTCTTCCGTTCTCTTGCCCTAGCTGTGCGCCTCTTTTGGACACACAGGGCAGGGGTACGGAAGTCTGGAGCCATTGGTATCTCGTTCCCCAAAGCGTCGTTTGACGCAGCTCGAGTTCCTGAAGAGGAACGTCTGGGTTACTTGTGTAACCTCAGTTCCTCGAGGGAACGAGACGCTGCGTCACGGGGCCACACTTCCAGGCTTCCCTACCAGCGCTTGCTTCATTCTAGAAGCTGATGCCGGTTTCACTGCACGTGCTTTTGTACCAGCTGGTCATTACGTCACCTCGCCCGTGACGTCCCTTTCCATTTCTGGACAGATTTGATTGGTATTCAGTGCCGGTTACGCTGTAGGCGTTCCCCAAAGCGTCGTTTGACGCAGCGTCTCGTTCCCTCGAGGAACTGAGGCTACACAAGTAACCCAGACGTTTAATCTTATTATTATACATTACTGACACGCTATCCTCCAATTTAGTACTGTTAAGTGCTTTGACACAGTCTGTATTGTTAAAAGCGCTATATAAATAAAGGTGACTTGACATGACATGACACATCTTCTGGACACAGAGCAGTCTCATGATTAGGTTTTCAGGTCGTCAGCACTGGAAATGATCACTGTGCTCTTTAAATACATCAGTGAAATTTACTGATCTCTGCAGTGGAAACAAGTGTGTCTGAATCACTTCACAGACCCGCTAAAGAGAGCAGAGTATGGCAATATTCAGTAATACAGCGTACGACAGAAATATATTATTTATTTTATTCTTTTATTTATTTATTTGGTCCATACAACAAACGTCAGTGGGGTACAATGTTTTTCTAACCTCAAAATGGTTTAAATATCCTCTTCTGAACAGCATGAGGGTGTGTAAACGATGACAAAATTTTCATTTGTGGGTGAACTATTCCTTAAACAAAAACCATCTTTTTTATCACACGCTATTAATTCTTGTGAGTGGGTAATGACAGATCAAGCAGCATTTGAATATGCAGAAAGGGTCATATGGGTTTGAAACAATGTGACAGTGATTAAATGATGACAGAATATACATTTATGGATGAACTCACCTTTCAATGAATCCTCCAAATTGCACTAATAATAGCACAATACGAAGAATGTCTCTTGTTTCTCAGTGCTGTTAGTGAGCAGACAGAAACGAGGGAGACGCAGGGAACATAAACACAAAGAGCCTCTCTGACCCAATCACATCACAGGACTGGAAACATGCTTGATGAAAAAAAAAGACGCATGTTTATAGACTACATGTTTAAACACTGTTTATGATTTAACATTATATTTCAAAAGTTTTTTTTTTTGTCACACTAATTCTTTAAAGTCAACAAATAAGCGTTAGAAAATACAAAGTTTATCACTATAGATCACTATAAACTTATGCCCATCAACCTTATAAAGAGTAGCCTATGAATTTCAAGTGATTTTGGATTTTGTGTGCAGTCTGCATCAGATGGTCATTGACTGCACTGTGGGTTTGCATCTGAAGCTAAGACTGTGTGTGGGTAGATATTTTTAAAAGGAACAGCACTGTATCGGTAGGCAATGGAAACACAGTTTCATAATAATAATAATAATAATAAAATAAAAAAGTAGTTTCATAAGTGTGATGAAGTCAGTTTAGCCAGACGCAGTGAAGATTCTCAGCAGAAGGCAGAGTGACAGAGTTAGACTGTTGTTTCCTCCTCCATCTCTCTGTCTCGAGCTGAAGGTCATCCATCTCCTGAAAGAGATCTGGAAAGACTATTACCTGTGGCCACTTATTAGCAGCTCTGTTTAGCAAATGCCATCTAATTCAGAGAGAAAAGAGCTTATGGAAAGTTGGTGTAATAACTTGTGAAATCCTGTACCATACATGTTGTTTCAGAAAGCTCTTAGGTGTCATTGTAGTCCCACGCACTGGAACCACATCTCACAAGAAAACAGCCATTATCTGAGACGCATGACACCGCTGTATCCTTTCTGAAGGGGTTTACCAAAAACCCCCCCCAAAAAACAGACAAACCCAGCTGATATAAAGCATAACAAAATGACTATTATACAAACATCTACAGCACTGGTTAAAGAAAAATGTTTACTGCATAAGTAAGCTATGTATGTCATTTTGTACACCAGCTGATTAATTTTATTTACAAATTTATTCTTATTAATGTGGAAAATGTATTTTAAAATACTTATTATGTAAAAGGTATTCTTATTATTCCAAGCATATTTTATAATGTATAATCCTATTCATTATTTATTTAAATCTCCTGTTTAAAAATAAGAAAATACACGCTGCAGTTGTATATAATTATACGTGATATATATCCGTTTATAATACACATTTTAAAATTGTATTGCATACCTCCTGCTGCCATAATAAAGACCCATTTCGAATATTTACGTGCTTTTATTCTCTTTCTGCTCTGACTCGCTGCGGTGGAGCAGTTATGAAGAATTGTTCTTTTAAATACTTTCCAGCATTTCAGAAATAAATATCTATGCAAATTAAACACCGATGTACAACAGTTACCGTATGGTGTTCGGGAGTGTTTAAAAAGGGTTTAAACGCTGAATTTTGAATCAATTTTTTCTTGTAAACTCAGAGATGTGGATTCGGACGGTTATTAAATAACCAGGAGACTCGAGGGACCGTGGCGGGTCAGGGGTCTCAGGCGGCCATGGCAGATCAGGGGATTCAGGCGGCCATGGCAGGTCAGGGGTCTCAGGCAGCCATGGCGAGTCAGGGGTCTCAGGCAGCCACAGCAGATCAGGGGATTCAGGCGGCCATGTCGGATCAGGGGATTCAGGCGGCCATGGCGGGTCTTGGCCTTCGGCCCAGGCACTATGGCCATAGCTATATGGCGACCCCCTCAAAATTTTATTGGGCGTGAATTTCCCTGCGGACGACGGGCTTGTGTTGGCCGCGAACGGCGGAGTGAATTTCCCCGCGGACGGCGGGCTTGCGTTCGCTGCGAAAGGTAGCGGGTTTGATTGCGGAGCCGCGGATGGCGGTGGACATGACTTCCCTGCGAAACAGCGGGCTTGAGAGAGCGGCGGCAGGCGAGCTTGGCTTCTCCGCGAATGGCGGGCATGAGAGAGCAGAGGACGACGGCAGGCTGGTTCTGGCTCGGGCCCGGACACTTCCCAGGGAGGTCTGGGAGGTCCACGGAGCGATGATAATTGGTCCTGAGCCAGAACAGATGATTGAGTGTGGCTTCACCCCACGCCGTCACCGCGGTGAGCTTGCAGAACTCCCCGGCGTAATCATAAAAGGGGAGAACTCGATGGGCTAGGGAGGCAAATTGTGCGGCAGATTCCATGCCGCAGGTGAAAACAAAAGACTTGTCAAAAAAATTAAAACAAAAGGGGAGAGGGGTCGCCGCTTACTTTTGTTAGGTCTGCTGTTCTGTCACGGTCACCAGGAACAAGGAGCGAGGAGACTCAGGAAATAACGTTCACAACATCTTTAATAGAAACCAAATGCCAAGGAACACAGGAACACGGAGATATGATGCACACAAATGACATATAACAGCAGACAAAGACTAAGGGAGAACACAGGACTAAACGATGATTAACTAATGACAGGATAAACCAAATAAGGGCAAAACGGAACTAAACGGGAACACACGCCTAACGCATCCTTTGTTTTATGAGTTTGAGTTATTGCCTTTGGGTCAGAGATTAAGGATGCCAGTGTTTTTTAAATGAAAGATAATGTTAGTGTGTTTGTGTGTTGTTGTTGTTCGTTTTTGTGTGAATGCATGATAAAACACACTGAAACAAAATTTCCCCAAAAAGTCACTACTCACTATTGTATTATTATGCATATATATATCTGTGGTTGAAGAAAGACGTATAAATTACACCTTGTTGTCTGGATTTCCAACCATAACAAGTATAAATGAAGTGGAAAATATAAAGTGAGCAGTCCGGTGTGGGCTGGAATTGATTTTGCATCATTGCTGACATAAAAACAGAGATGGAATAATAAGGCCAAGTCCTCAGGGATTGTGGGACAAGTGCAATGATCCCATTCTGCAATCTGAGGATTGAATGCTAATAAACTCTTTTTCTGCTCAAGATTAAGTGCATGTGTTTTCATACTTTACAACACATTTAAGGTTAGGGTTAGAATCACTATAAAGTCAGACATTCTTGCAGGAGCTGTTAGTAGAAAGTGAAAGAACTAACTCCAGTTTTATTTCTATAGAGCTTAAAGGCCCATTTACACCAAGCACGATAACTATAAAGATAAAGATACAGTTCTAAAAATTGTTCTCAGTATTAAAGAATAGCAGCGTCCACACCACAACTATAACGATAAAGGCACAAAGAAACAATATCGTTGGAATCACTTCCAAAACTATTTTTTTCCAGCTGATGAATGATAAAAACACTGACAGCCAATCAGAATCTATCCTGCTATAACGAGCTTGAGAATTTAAAGCAGCAGACGCATGTGCACTTAGAATAAAAAGACGATATCGTTTGCTGGTGTGGACGCTAATATCGTTATCTTTATAGTTATCTTTATCATTATTGTTCTTGGTGTGAACGGGGCTTTATACAAAAAATATAATCTCAAAACAGTTTCACAGTGAGTCCCTTGACTGAGTCTGGTTTCTTTCAAGGTTTCTTCTCCATTTCTGTCTCCTGACGGAGTTTGGGTTCCTTGTCATTATCACCTTCTGGCTCATTTATTTGGGATTTAAAAGACGCTTAATATTTAGTAATGTCATGTTTTGACTGCACTGACACCACTGGATGAAAACAAAACCGCATTGAATCACTCTATTATCTTCTGTAGAGCTGCTTTACAGCTGAAACTGAATTATATCAACATTGATCTGATTCAAGCTGAATAATGACACCATTGTCTTAAAATATTTTTTACAGCAAGATTTGAATTTGTCTCCCATTTGATGAAGTTTGATCATCAATTCTGTTGTTTTCGAGAAGCTGCTTTGAAACAATCTTTAGTGTACAGTATAAAGCGCTATAGAAATAAAGGTGACTTGACAGTAATAAACAGGAAGAAATGAGTGTTAACATTTCAGAATTCATTATTTACCAATTTCAGCTGTAAAGCAGCTCTACTAAAGACAACAGAGTCATTATTCAGATCAGTTTACTTCAATGTCAATCAGAGGTGGGTAGAGTACCCAAAAACTCTACTCAAGTAAAAGTAAGTAATACTCTGAATAGTTACTTGAGTAAGAGTAAAAAAGTATTGGATAAAACAAAACTACTCAAGTAGTTAGTTACTAGTTACTTTGGATCATTTACTAAATATAGTCTATTTATATATATATATATATATATATATATATATACACACACACACATATACATATTATATATACACACACACTGCCGTTCAAAATACTTTTAATGGTTTCTTTAATGTAATTTATTTCAGTGATGCAAATCAGAATTTTTATCAGCCTGATTTATTATCAATGCTGTTCTTTTTTTTAGCTTTCTATTCATAAAAGGATCCTGAACAAAATCTCACAGTTTCCAAAAAATATTAAGCAGCAAAACTGTTCCCTGTTGGAAACACCAACATATGCTGGTAAGGTATGTTTTGAAGCATGGGATGCTGGTTTGAGCTAATTTAAGCTGGTCCTTTGCTGGTTTATGCTGGTCCTTAGCTGGTTTAAGCTGGTCATGTGCTGGTCCTAAAATGGTCCGACCAGCTTAAGACCAGCACATGACCAGCTAAGGACCAGCATAAACCACAATCCCATCTTCAAAACATACATAACCTGCATATGCTGTTTTTTTTCAACAGCACTGGTAATAAATCAATATATTTGAATGATTTCTGAAGGATCATATGAGTCTGAAAACTGGAGTAACATCTGATAAAAATTATGATTTGCATCACTGAATTAAATTAAATATATTTTAAAATATATTAAGGGGAGACACTGCAGGAAAAAACCCTGCTTTTCTGTCTAAGTATTTTCTGAATTATGGAGTGACAAAATGAGATACCCAAAATTCCCTCTGTAAATATTTATATGTCAATTTATATGTCAATAAAATGAAATAAGAATTTTTAAACCAACTTCATCCAGTGTTTGTATTTTTTGTTCTAGAAATGTATGCACATTAGTGCATATTTCATTACATAATGCATCATTTGCATATTTAAACCTAACATTTTAGAAAGCTTGTAATACAACAAATGTTTGCAATCATCAATGTAATCAATCAACTAGGTAAGTAAGGTGATAACTATTAGTTAATTTTTTTACCCTATTCACCTGCAGTCTCTCGCCTTAATTATATATTTTATATGTATATAACCTCTGACACGGAGAAGAGTGAAAACTCCTCACATGACCGCTACAGAACATCTGAACATAAAGAAACAAATGCATATTGACGGATCTTATTCCGTCTGTTCTGCAAAATGTAAACAAATGTAGCCTTTTTTTCTGCAAGTGTAAATATTGGGAAAATATCAATATTAATTGTGCCTAGGCAAAGGCAATCCTCCAGGAACTAACACGGGTTTGGCGGTTGTTCATTTCATACTATGTGACAGCTTATTTAAATGCATAAGGTACATGTACAACAAACTGGTAAAGTGGTATCGTGTACTGTGATCGAATCTATATCTGTGGAACCGACAGCACACGTGGTGTTCTTCTAATAAAGATCTTCACAGCTTGCAAACCATAGCCTTTGCAGATTTGCTTTCAAATAACTGTAGATCCAAAGTCACGTCTTCAGATGACTCAGCGTGTGCGGCAGGAAACTGAACGAATCATTCAAACTGATTCGCGAACCAATTCACTGGTTTGCCAACTGGTTTGATCAACCCTGCGAACAGAATTGACTCAAAAGAATTAATCATTTGCGAATGGGCATCACTCATTGCCCAGAAAAAACAGTAGACGGCGCATTTAGAATAAATTGAAGGATTTTTAACGAGTAACGAGAGGAGCGTTGCGTACTTATGAAGTAAAAGTACAGTTTTTTCACTAAAAATTTACTTGAATAAGTGTAAAAGTACCCGGTTTTTAAAAATACTCTAAAAGTATTAGTTACCCAAAAAATTTACTCAAGTAAATGTAACTCGTTACTACCCACCTCTGGTGTCAATGATACAAAGTTAGTGTCATTGTCCAGCTTAATTCACTTCGAAATTTTGTCCACATCCAGTAGTGTAAGTGTAGTTAAATCAATAATATCAATAATATTAATATTTTCTTTCACAGTACACCAAACTGGATGCTAAACAGTCAGGTTTCAGGAGTGGCCATTCAACAGAGACTGCGCTACTCTCAGTCACTGAAGCCCTGCGAATTGCAAAGGCCGATTCCAAATCATCAGTCCTCATTCTGCTGGATCTTTCTGCTGCTTTTGACACTGTCAATCATCAGATTCTCCTGTCTACCCTCTCATCACTGGGATTCCACTTTGCTGGTTTGAATCCTATCTCACCAGTAGATCTTTCAGGGTGGCCTGGGGAGGGGAGGTATCCAAACCACATCAACTGGTCACTGGAGTTCCTCAGGGATCGGTTCTTGGACCCCTCCTCTTCTTCACATACACTACATCGCTCAGTCCCATCATACATGCACATGGCTTCTCCTATCACTGCTACGCCGATGACACGCAGCTCTATCTCTCTTTTCAACCAGATGACCCAACGGTAGCTGCACGGATCTCAGGCTGCCTGGCGGACATCTCGGCATGGATGAAAGAACATCACCTACAGCTCAACCTGGCAAAGACAGAACTTCTTGTCTTCCCTGCCACTCCGACTCTACAGCATGACTTCACGATTCAGTTAGGCTCATCAATGATTACCCCATCAACTTCGGTCAGAAATCTTGGTGTAATCTTTGATGACCAGCTGACCTTCAAAGAGCACATTGCAAAGACTGCTCGATCCTGCAGGTTTGCACTACACAACATCAGAAAGATCAGGCCCTTTCTGACAAAGCATGCTGCACAACTTCTTGTCCAGGACCTTGTCGTTTCTAGACTGGACTACTGCAATGCTCATCTGGCTGGTCTACCATCAAACACAATCAAACCTCTACAAATGATTCAGAATGCAGCGGCACGACTGATCTTCAACGAGCCCAAAAGAGCGCATGTTACACCTCTCGTCATCTCCTCCCAGTGGCAGCTCGCATCAAGTTCAAGACACTGATGCTTGCATACAGAACTACCACAGGCTTAGCACCCTCCTACTTTCACTCACTATTACGAACCTACATCCCCTCCAGAAGTCTGAGATCTGCTAGTGAGTGACGCCTTGTGGTACCATCACAGAGAGGCTCAAAATCACTCTCCAGAACATTCTCATTCACCATTCCTGGCTGGTGGAATAATCTTCCCACCCCTATCCGGAATGCCGGATCCCTGTCAATCTTCAAGCAACAACTGAAAACTCATCTCTTTCGGCAGTACTTGACTTCATCCTAAACTCAAAAAAAAAAAAACTCACTCTTTCCCTCTATCTTTCTCTCCCTCCCTTACTAGCTTGTACTTATTTGAACAATGACTGAGACTTGGTGTTACGAGTACTTCCTCTGTCTGAGTGCCTCTTCAAGATGAATCGCTTTTTGTATTCCCCAATTGTAAGTCGCTTTGGATAAAAGTGTCTGCCAAATGACTAAATGTAAATGTAAATTACTGATTGTTAATTGTCTTTTAAGTTGTGCACGCTTCACATCATCTTTCACCCGCTTTCTATACATTTCAATAGAGAATAGACTTTTTTTATGTACATTTTGCTATGATGATGTTGCCACAGAGCACACTATATCCTTAGCCATCCATGGAGCTGAACTCATGTAAACCAGCATCAAACTCTCTGGAAATATTCAGCAGTGCATTTGTATTCACAAATTGTAATTTGTAATAAATTAGATTGTAATAAATCTTGCTTGGCCATTTGTAGTTGATAAACAGGAAAGTGGGTTCAAGCGCCAGCAGAAGGCAGTGTAATGGAAGTGGTCTTTAAGAGAAGCAGTCTATCAGCGGAAGTTTAAAATCAGCTCGTAAGTGTATTTACTTGTCTCAGTGTTTAGCACATTTGCCGTTGCTAGGAAACGCTTATTTTGTTTACTAGGATGAGAGTTGCTGAAATCGCGTTTGGTCTCGTACTGTATCGTGTATCTTGTCAGTGTGTGCACTTGCTTGGCCATTTGTAGTTGATAAACAGGAAAGTGGGTTCAAGCGCCAGCAGAAGGCAGTGTAATGGAAGTGGTCTTTAAGAGAAGCAGTCTATCAGCGGAAGTTTAAAATCAGCTCGTAAGTGTATTTACTTGTCTCAGTGTTTAGCGCATTTGCCGTTGCTAGGAAACGCTTATTTTGTTTACTAGGATGAGAGTTGCTGAAATCGCGTTTGGTCTCGTACTGTATCGTGTATCTTGTCAGTGTGTGCACTTGCTTGGCCATTTGTAGTTGATAAACAGGAAAGTGGGTTCAAGCGCCAGCAGAAGGCAGTGTAATGGAAGTGGTCTTTAAGAGAAGCAGTCTATCAGCGGAAGTTTAAAATCAGCTCGTAAGTGTATTTACTTGTCTCAGTGTTTAGCGCATTTGCCGTTGCTAGGAAACGCTTATTTTGTTTACTAGGATGAGAGTTGCTGAAATCGCGTTTGGTCTCGTACTGTATCGTGTATCTTGTCAGTGTGTGCACTTGCTTGGCCATTTGTAGTTGATAAACAGGAAAGTGGGTCCAGCTGAATTGAAACGATCATTTGTTAGATTGGTATAATAAAGGTTATTATACCGCGGCAGCGGTCGCGGCAGTCGTCGTGTGAAGCCCTCTTAGTGTGAAGACCAAAGAGTGTAAAGACCATCGACTCTACCGTGCGACTCCACCGGGCAGGGACACCGGCAAGGGATAGTAGTAGCTTTTTATTTAATTTTTTCATTGATATGTTTATTATTGAAATGTTGTTGTTATATGCATGTGTTAATTTTATTTAATTTCTTTATTTTCTTAAATATGTGGGTAGATAGTATTTATAGAGTTGTAACTTTTTAGTTTTAGTTACTTTTTCTTATTTGTAAGTCGCTTTGGACAAAAGCGTCTGCTAAATGACAAAAGTAAAAAAGTAAAGAGTGTAAAGACCATCGACTCTACCGTGCGACTCCACCGGGCAGGGACACCGGCAAGGGATAGTAGTAGCTTTTTATTTAATTTTTTCATTGATATGTTTATTATTGAAATGTTGTTGTTATATGCATGTGTTAATTTTATTTAATTTCTTTATTTTCTTAAATATGTGGGTAGATAGTATTTATAGAGTTGTAACTTTTTAGTTTTAGTTACTTTTTCTTATTTGTAAGTCGCTTTGGACAAAAGCGTCTGCTAAATGACAAAAGTAAAAAAGTAAAGAGTGTAAAGACCATCGACTCTACCGTGCGACTCCACCGGGCAGGGACACCGGCAAGGGATAGTAGTAGCTTTTTATTTAATTTTTTCATTGATATGTTTATTATTGAAATGTTGTTGTTATATGCATGTGTTAATTTTATTTAATTTCTTTATTTTCTTAAATATGTGGGTAGATAGTATTTATAGAGTTGTAACTTTTTAGTTTTAGTTACTTTTTCTTATTTGTAAGTCGCTTTGGACAAAAGCGTCTGCTAAATGACAAAAGTAAAAAAGTAAAGAGTGTAAAGACCATCGACTCTACCGTGCGACTCCACCGGGCAGGGACACCGGCAAGGGATAGTAGTAGCTTTTTATTTAATTTTTTCATTGATATGTTTATTATTGAAATGTTGTTGTTATATGCATGTGTTAATTTTATTTAATTTCTTTATTTTCTTAAATATGTGGGTAGATAGTATTTATAGAGTTGTAACTTTTTAGTTTTAGTTACTTTTTCTTATTTGTAAGTCGCTTTGGACAAAAGCGTCTGCTAAATGACAAAAGTAAAAAAGTAAAGAGTGTAAAGACCATCGACTCTACCGTGCGACTCCACCGGGCAGGGACACCGGCAAGGGATAGTAGTAGCTTTTTATTTAATTTTTTCATTGATATGTTTATTATTGAAATGTTGTTGTTATATGCATGTGTTAATTTTATTTAATTTCTTTATTTTCTTAAATATGTGGGTAGATAGTATTTATAGAGTTGTAACTTTTTAGTTTTAGTTACTTTTTCTTATTTGTAAGTCGCTTTGGACAAAAGCGTCTGCTAAATGACAAAAGTAAGTAAAGTAAAGTAAGTATTCATGTTGAAAACAAAATCCCTGTAAAATATGCAATATTGATGGTGGTGATCTGGCACTTGGGTGTTCATGTCTTCATGTCCATGTTCTGTTGATTTTAATAATAAAGTGATCAGCCAATAAAGTGAAGAGCCATTCTGTCAGGACCACTGTCATCAAAGATGACTGACAATTAGCATACAGTTTGGATTGGTGGTATGGTTCTATTCTGGGCAAGAACTCCCTGCGCATCCATGCAGCCTAGCGTGGATAAGAGCAGGGAGAGCAGCAATAACCCCCCAACACAAAATGACAGCAACAATCTCAAGCCTTAAGCAACAAGCATGTAGCCCTTACCCAATGAATGAACAAGAATGTTGCCAAACCCACATACGCCATGCCACAGGATACTTCCCTGGCAGGGGAGACACCATGATCAAGAAGGCGGTTCACCCAGACGAGGCTAGGTCATTGCACTCCGGTCGTGCTGACCCCTGCGAATGGCCCTGGGGCCGTACGACGTGCAAATAGTGCTTTGGACGTGTAAACAAACGTGTGAGGGGATTGGTTGATTAGTTTTCAAGCAAAGTATGAATGAAGTGACATCATTTCCGGCGGGACCAAAACAATAACACGTGTTACCATTCATGAATGAATGGGAACACCATGAGGTGTCATTTGTTAACATTAATGTATTAATTAACACGACCAAACATTTATTGCACTGTTGATTAATCGTTGCTAATGATAATTAATGAAAATACAGTTGTTCATTGTTTATTCATGTTAGTTCACAGTGCATTAATGTTAACAAACACAACTTGTGATTTTTATAATGCATTAGTAAATGCTGTTGAAGTATTGTTGTTCTTAGTTCATGTTTACTAATGTTTTTTAACTAATATTAACTAATGAACTGAATGAATGAATGCAACATTGTTTCACTTAAAAGCAGGCTGCTTGTGAGATTAACCCACAACTGTTGTGTTGCTTCTGCAATTAAAGTATAATCTTAGCTACATCAATTTGTTTGCTGTCAATATGTTGTGACCGTAGTACATGATGCAGATAATTTAGGAAAAATTGTCTCTTGAGGCTGTACTACCACAACTCATGTGTAATTGATGGTATATGCAAACAATGTATACGAAAACCTTTTTTACGCCATAATATCCAAGTGGTATGTGTGTGTTGTATGTGGTGTGTGATGGTGTGAACAATGGAACCACCTGTACCAGACTGTACTTACTGGGGGACATTATTATAAAAATGGACAGCATATTATTGTCATGAATTTCGATGATGTCTTGCTGAATAAAAATAAAGATCAGACAAAATCAGAAAATAGAAGTTGTACAAATTGTTTAATTTGTCATTTTCGCATTTAGAAAAACAAACACCAGAATGTTCTGAATTACCTGAACTAACTTTGTTAAAAGTGCAAAGGAAATAGTTCTGAACATGTTGTCTGACCTGCTTGACATAAAAGCTAACACAGTAAAGTGCAAAGGGAATACTTCTGAACGTGTTGTTTGACCTGCTTGACATAAAAGCCAACACAGTAGATGCATTTAGTGTTCCTACTGAAAAATAGCACCCTATTATTATTATTAGTTACATTGTTATTGATGCCAGCAACAGTTATAGGAATATAGAGAGATTAATTAAAGTGCTGCCAGGTTAGGTATTCAAGGTCAGTCATTCAATAAACATACATTTGTCTTAGCAGCAACAACAACACTATTATAAAAGTCAAGTATTATGCACAGCAACGTGTACAGTGGTATAAGCACTTGGGGATGTCTGCTTAGACAGACTCAGAGGCCTGAGACTGAGAGCCCAAGAGAATGTCCACTGCCTTTTTAAAGTCTGCAAAATTCTCAAAAGTCTGTCCTGTAAGGTCTTTGGACGTGGATGATTTTGAACTTTCACAGTAGCTCTTTTTTCTGTACTTTTTGTGGCCTTGAGTGGGTTGGCCACATCTTGCACAGATGTACACTTTAACTGTGGTCGGCTGTCCCATGCCACTGCGCTCTGCTTTTTTCCTCTTGTAGAACGTCGATCTTGCTGGTGACGCTTGTGGAACGGATGCCTGCGGCAGGGAAACGGCAGGAGGACCTGTTAGGGGTGCACCCATCAGCTGAGTGGACGTGCGTGTGGGCTGGAGTCCTGCTGGAGTGGTCTGGACTGGTGCAGGTAAGAGCTGAGTGGGAGGAGCGGGGGGCACAGGTAAGGGATGCGGGAGTCTCTGTTTAAGCTTTCTGGTCCCTGCCAAAGACGCAGTGACCTGATATTGAACTGCAGGCCTTCTGGTGTGTGGTCTTTCATCAGGAAGCTCAGTCGCTGGGGGCTGGCTGGTGCTGGTTCTAGAAACACTCTGATGACGACGGAGGACAGCCAAACCTTGGTCTGTCACATTTGTGGCTGACAAGGCCTCCTGCCTCCTGATGAACTCGCTTACACACTTTGAATTAATTTTGAGGATCGGAATGCCAAGTTTGCTGAGTTCAGCGTCATCCACAGTCACCCTCTGCTGCACACGCTGGTACATTTTGTTAATCATATGTTTTACCGGTGACCCTTTAGCCTTTCCTCCACAACCAGGATGAAGCCACAGCTGTTTAATAAGGCAGTACATCAGACGGTTCTTTCTGGAGTCAACCAAGTGGGCGGCAGAGTAGCGCTTACTAAACTTTAGCTTTTGGACCAAAGATGCCTCGGATGGATCTCCACTTGTGCGGCCGAACAATGCATTGCCCCAACGTGCTGAGTAAAGGCTGTCAAACTGTTGGATGCTGCGATCGTGGAGGTCAAGCTTGCTCCAGGCACTGATGACCCTCTGTCTGGTCGAGTCACTTATCGCAAGCTTTCCCTCCTCCAAGGCGATCTCAACAAGGACTTTGCACAGATCCTCTACGTGTTGGTACCCAGGGAGGTGATTTGGTCCACACACATCCTCCACACAGGGATCAAACTCCGCAGCCGCTACCTGGTCAGTGAGGCACAGATTGTGCCTCAGAGGAATCAGACCCTCACTGCCAGAGTTGTAGCCGACATCCTCCTCCTCCTCCTCCTCCTCCCCACCCTCCGCCTCGGCAGCAGAAACCTCCTCATCTTCATCCTCATCTGCTCGAAGTTTCTCTCTGGTCTGAACGTAATGGTCAGGAGCACTGAAAGGCTCTGATGACTGAGCGAACAGATACTCCAAACCTATCCGCTCGTCACCAGCAGGAACTGGAGGCCTGTAGTTTGCCTCCTCCACGTCTCCAAACAGTTCCTGACACCTTTGGTTGAGCCGATGTACCAGAGGAGACGCGTACACCATGTGCTTTCTCCCTTTTTGGCCTTTGACGCTGGCTGACTCCCTGTCTGAGTTCCAGCGTGCAATGCTTGCCAGGAGATACACCTGGAAGGGGACAGCAGCACAGTGGGGCCCAGGGATCATGTTGGGCAGAAACGAGTGAAAGCCTTCCAGGCTATTGCTCCCTCTCACCGTGCTGTACCGCGGAAGACGCACACCGTTACGGGTCACGTACTTTGTGATGGTGTACATGTTTCTCCCTGGTGGATCCTGGATGCATTCCAGGTGCTTCTGTTGGTTCTCCCAGACGTGGTCGATGGCCGCAGCGTCCTTGAACAGATGCACCTGGTTCTCATCCATCCCAGCTGCTCCCTTCAGGATATCAATGGCACTCTGGACACGTGCATAGGTTTCCTGGGCACCAACTGTGATCCTCCTGACATGATGGCTGAGGTCTGACTTGCTGACATGCAGTTCGACGAGCTGGCTGTCAGTCAGGGAAGCATAGCTCGTTGGGTGACCGGCGCGTATCGCCTGTACAAGAAGAGCCACGTCGTCCTTGTTGTAAGCGAAGACCGCAGCGGAGAGGGCGGACTTGAACAGGGCATACTTTGGATGGTGATCCGTCCGTAGGGCTGCATCAAATCGATGGATCCAATGAAAGATGTCAAGCCGGACCAGCATACCCCTGTCTGTCCACTCACTGAAGAGCTGTTCCACAGAAGACACGCCGTGGATGCGACAGCAGCCACGATCCACGTACATGAGCTCAGGAGGTGCCTCGTCAGCTCTTCTGTACCTCTCCATGAGGCCTTCAGCCATAGGCCTCATTTTATCCAGCGACTCCTCACAGGTCAGGACCGATGTGAGGATCTGGCCCAGCTCGTTGGCCACGTTGGTGCACCATTCCGCCGTGCCCTTTCCGTCCCCAGAAAGTTTTTTGCAGATCTGAAAACGAATACAAAACAAAGAGATGCAAACATTTATAAAAAACATTTTCATTCATCCGTAACTTTTCACAGCTTATTAGGTTCGTCGAGGGCCAGTTGCTCAAAAGTAATCTGATCGGATTTTGTTGAAAAGAAGAAAAAATTTGGATTAGATCATAAAAGACTATCTTGGTTTTGATATGGATGGATTAAGTCCTTGGTGATGTTAAAAAAAAAACTGGATTATTCTTTAATAAATCTATATATATATATATATATATATATATATATATATATATATAATATAAACCTAAAATGCAAAACACTCTAAGGGTTCCGTAGAGCGCTAGATATAAATTTTTTTAAATCTAAAAAAATCCTATCCAATTTAGCTTTTTTTTAAGAATTGGCCCCAGGTGTTGGTTCTGTTATTACCATAATAGTTATTACTATTTATTAATGATTACAATTTCACATGATGCAAAAGTGGAGAATAATCATGTTTATTTGTAAGACTGTTAAATTTACCTTCTTGGTGGAGTCGTACTTGAGGACTTTGCCGAAAGTGGACATAATCTGTGTGCGGTAGTCCTCAATGTTATCTGCTTCTGCAATGAGAAAGGCCTTCCTCAGCAGCTTTGGAGATGGCAGCTCTCTCCTTGCTGGTGGTCGCTGGAATTGTTGGCACAAATTCACTGAAAGCAGAGAAAACAGACACACAGACTTCATTATTGGTGGTGAAAAACAAAAAACCTGTAGATGGAGGGGAGATTTGTTCCTATTACAGTGAGAAAACAAACTCAGCCTTACGAGTGATCTTCCCAGGTTGTTTGTACTGGCTGAGGAGGGTGGTATATAAATCCTTCCTTTGTAGATATTCCTCGCAGTGGCTCTCCAGGGCCTGCCTCCACACCTTGGCCATTGTGTTGCCCTCGGTGCGATCCCTCGTCAGGCGGATCACCTGCTTGTCTACACCACGCCTAAAATTAAAGCACAATAATTTGATGCCTGTGAATCTGTTTTTTTTTTTGTTTTTTTTTGTCAGAATCTATTTGAAATCAAATCATTGTGAAATTATGCAGAGACTCACCGTAACGTCAAGACAGCAGGGAAGACAGCTCTGTGAGCTGGACTGAGCTGGTTAAGGATGCACGACTCCCATGACAGAAACCGACCGATGACGTGTTCCTCTGAGTCCTTTGCAGCCTTTCTGCAAGCGTTGCATGCCAGGACTTCTGTCAGCATGGAGTACCAGCCAGACATGTGGCAGATTTGCCTGACAGTTTTCGAATACCCACAGCGGTAGAGAAAGGCCTTCTGATTGGAGCGGGCTGGGCAGTCAGACCTTGGGCACCGAAGACTGTAACGCCACACTCCGACTGGTCTCCAGAAAAAAACGGAGCTATGAAAAAAAGAGTCTGCTGAGGGGACTTTCCCTTCTGGGACTCCAGGAAATTCAAGAGGGTGAAACCACATCCTGTCGTCCTTCAGGACTTTCCTCCACTTTGTGCTGCCGTGCTTGTCTTTGTAAGACATTGTCCTCTGAAAAAGCCCCCTTTCAGCATTCTCCTTTAGCCACGTTATGTCAGCGCTGGGGAGCCCGTTAGAACCAGACTCCCACATTTTATGCCAACCCTCAAGTGTCACCTGGTAGTTAGTATAACAGAGACAAAGCTTTAAGTAACAACCTCTTAGACAGTTTCCTTATCTAACATTACTTAGACCCGCTTAGACTATTACCTCAGGATGTGCTGTGTCTGCTGCTGACGTTGCAGTGCTCAGGCATGGCTGAGGACTAGCAGCAGTCACATTAGATGTCCTCCTGGGTTCGACGTCAGGGGCAGATGCAGGAGCCTTAAACATAAGAGTATTAGTGAAAACCTTTTCTATTTACTTAAGCATACTATTGCATGGCCTCCCCATTTATGGTTCCCCACCTGGATTCAGGGGTATGTAACAGGTAATTGTGATATAACAAACTAGGGACTTACAGCAGAAGGTGGAATAGAGTGTGTGTGTGGCCTGAGTGGCTTCTGCGGAGGATCTGGATGGGTCTCTCTTTCTGGAGACCTTTTTCTACCCCCTGCTTCCCCAGCTGCTAAATAAAGACAGCTGTCATCGTCAGCACTCAGTGTCTTTCTGACAGACTATGCATTATTACAAGGTTCATGCTATGATAACATAATTAATTCAAGACATTAATAAAGTGATATACCTTGTCTTTCAAAGGAGGTGAGAGCTTCCACTAGCAGAGCGTCATCCGCCCAACTGTCATCACCTTTGGGCCCTGATGAGCTAGAGCTGGCCGCTGCTGCGGGAGGGGCCCTGTCCTGTGGAGGTTTCTGTGAGGTACAGGTAGGTGAAGTTTGTATTAAGTGTTGCGGCGTGATTTTTATTAAAGGCCCTTTTAAAAAACAAAACCAAAAAAAAAAGGCTACCTCTTTGTCAAGAATGTACCGCCTGAAGCGCTTCATTGACTTGGTAATGATGTCCTCCTCCTTCATCACCAGCCACTGCTGCACAGAGCAGTACGCCTCCTGTGCCATTTTCCTCTCGTGGTCGGTCCCAGCTTGCGGGTCAGCCTGAATAGTCTTGTGCAGGCTGTACCACTGCCACATCTCCAGGAACGTAAATGACTTGAAGCGGCCCTGCCCATAAAGGGCCCTGTCCACATTGATCTCGAGGTGGCAGGAGACCTGTGGAAACAGCTGCACATACCGTAGCAGGAGATCCTTCACCCACTCGTCAGGGTTCGCTTTTCTTTCAGGATGGCGGTGTTCTTTTATGTGCAGATCAAGCAGACTAAAATATCACACAGATAAATAATTTGTGGAAAAATATCACACAGATAAATAATTTGTGGAAAAAGAAGTTATGAAAATGTTCATTCTTTTTAGCAGCATACTTACTACTTAATGTAGCCTACATCATTTTCCACCAGCCATTTAAAACTTTGGCCATTGTATTTGCCAAAGGTTAGATTGAGCTGGCCAAGGTACTGCACCTCCGATGGAGTTGAGGTAAAGGGCTGGCATCTCTTTATAGCTGAAGACATAGAAACCATAATGACCTTAATGATAAGCTCAAAAAAGCAGTGTAAACATAGGATGTAAACACATGATCGAGATATTACCTTCCTCACAAGCCGTGTTTTTATCTTTGATCGTATTCCTATCATAGCATGTGTTGCGAGATGCCAGAGCCTTGGCCTCCTTTGAAGCCCTAAGAAGGCATTGTTGCCTATTTTGTGGCATGCTTGTGTCTAAAATGCACAAGGGATCAGTGGATCCATGTCTAACACCTGTAGGAAACAGTCTCTTATAAACTTCATAACACACACAGAGAGATTAGTGAAAAATTTGTTTTACAATGGCAAATATGTTTGCATTCCCCCACTGTACATTATTTTACACAACTATAAAAATACATATGTATATGTGTAAACAGACTGTAAACATAAACTGATGGTTGCCACTTTAAGTTAATCTTTAAAAATGGTTAATAACTTATTGTGCATTCCCACACTATGCATTATTTTACACACATATATATATACATATATATATATATATATATATATATATATATATATATATATATATATATATATATATATGCATGCATGTATGTATGTACGTACGTATGTAACGGTATGTATGTATGTATGTATGGCCTTATGAATTAATTGAAATTAAGCAGTTTTTTTCCATGTAAATTATCATATGGTCTTATGAATTGGTCTTAATTAAAATTAAGCAGATTTTTTCCATTTATCACATGGTCTTATGAATTGGTCTTAATTAAAATTAAGCAGATTTTTTCCATTTATCACATGGTCTTATGAATTGGTCTTAATTAAAATTAAGCAGATTTTTTTCGATGTAAATTATAATACGGTCTTATGAATTGGTCTTAATTACAATTAAGCAGTTTTTTCCATCTAAATTATCATAAGTCCTTCTAATAATAATTGCCATTTACTAGAAAAAAAAGGTTGTTTGTGAAATTGTCTTTCGCCGTGTGTACAACAGACACGAGTGGCGCGACGCGACATAATACTGTGCAAAAAGTAACACATTTCAAACTTTGTGCGAGCGAGCGAACGAAATTAACTTTGCGTGCTGCGTGAATATATTATTATAATATTATAATAACTTACCAAACTCCGGAGCTTGTTGACGTGAGCGATGGCGTAGAGTCCTGAGCGCCGCGATTGGTGGAAACCGTTCTCCCTTCCGATTGGCCGCCTCGGGGTCTAAACTGTAAACAGGTCGGCCTTCCGATTGGTCTACAGTCCGCGGCGACTTTAGACTCTCGACCAATCGGAAGGGAGAAGCGTCTACAGTCTACAGCGGCCATTGCACGGAGATCGGTCTCACATCTGCATAATTTATGGTAGTGGGGGACTGCGTTCGCGCTCTCCCCTGAATTTGGGGAAGTCGTGGCCTAATGGTTAGAGAGTCGGACTCGTAATCCAAAGGTTGCGGGTTCGAGTCTCGGGCCGGCAGGGATTGTAGGTGGGGGGGAGTGAATGTCCAGCGCTCTCTCCACCCTCAATACCACGACTGAGGTGCCCTTGAGCAAGGCACCGAACCCCCAACTGCTCCCCAGGCGCCACAGCATAAATGGCTGCCCACTGCTCCGAGTGTGTGTTCACGGTGTGTGTGTGTGTGTTCACTGCTGTGTGTGTGCACGTTGGATGGGTTAAATGCAGAGCACGAATTCCGAGTATGGGTCACCATACTTGGCCGTATGTCACTTCACTTATACACTCACTTAAGCATGTTGCCCTTAACCAGATGACCTAAAGAGTATGCTGCCAATACCTGAAAAGCTTAAGCAACATGTTCTCACTTACGACCAGATAGCCTTAAGAACAAGCGTGCTCCAATAACAACCAGACAGCTTAGGAACAAGCGTGCTCCCAATAACAACCAGACAGCTTAGGAACAAGCGTGTTCCCAACAACCAGAAAGTAAGGCACATTGTCAGTATCACATAAGCTTAGCACGAGCACTTCACTGAAAACAACTAAATAAGTCTAAGTAATGCAGATAGCCTTAGCAAGCATGTTGCCAATAATCTGAGAGCAATTAAAAAGAATTTAGCTTAGCTTCTTGAAGACCTTCAGAGATGAATGGAGAATGAAACATAGCCAACTGGGATGTGAATGCTTGATCTCTTAATACTTCTTCCCGTGGGGAATAAAGATCCCATCTGAACTTATTCTTAGTCAGTCACATAACTCATGGAGTCCATATAAATAATATAACAATGCGTGAAGCAATGCTAACTTCCGAATCAGGCATCAATACGCAAAAAACTTGCACTTTCCCCACGGTCCCTTGCTTACGGTTCACTAAGAGCGATCTCTACCAGCTTAATGCTCGTTACACAACTTGTGAGGGGCAGTGCCTATTATATCAAGTGAAATAATGATGAGAAACATTATCAGCTTTGCCCTTTTGGCAGTAATACTGTTTTAGATTTTTTTAGGGCAAGTTTTATGGAAGTTATTGCCTGACAGTTATTGCCGTTTATCCATGAATGTGTGAGGAAAATCGAACACAAACTTAACCCTGCTGCGAAAGCAAGTGTTCAAGTTAACAAACTTGAATGAATTGAGATAAAATCCATAAGGGGAACGAATCATCTCCCTAAATCCCCGATTGCACAGTTCCTAGTACTGAGATGATAGTGTTTGCCTGGTGAATTCGCCATTAATTAGTTATTGAGCAATGTGAAGCTGGTGATAATACTGATGGACCTTATATATGAGTGCTGTGATAGGTGTTGCATCCCTATAGATAGATGTGGATCAGCTGAGAGTCACCTGATGCAAGCCTGACTAACGTGACCTGCCAGAACTAACGCTGACACTAGATTTGTACTGTTGAGGTACATCATTGCACATGCTCTCAGTCATTGGCCTAGGTGTCTGTTTTATTATTCTGTCTTTATGAAGTATGAAGCTGAAAGAACAGTTTGTCCAGAATGTCACTTATAATGAAGAACAGTAATGCTAACATGTTTGTTTAGTGAAGTGAAGTGACATACTGCCAAGTATGGTGACCCATACTCAGAATTCGTGCTCTGAATTTAACCCATCCAAAGTGCACACACACAGCAGTGAAGACACACACACCGTGAACACACACCCGGAGCAGTGGGCAGCCATTTATGTTGGGGTTGGGGGTTCGGTGCCTTGCTCAAGGGCACCTCAGTCGTGGTATTGAGGGTGGAGAGAGCGCTGGACATTCACTCCCCCCACCTACAATCCCTGCCGGCCCGAGACGCGAACCCGCAACCTTTGGATTACGAGGCCGACTCCTAACCATTAGTCAAGTCAAGTCACCTTTATTTATATAGCGCTTTTTACAATGCAAATTGTGTCAAAGCACTGCACAATATCAAAAAAAGGAAAATAATGTGTCAATAAGTTTAAATAGTGTCTTTGCAATAAGGTCGGCGATATCGCTGGAAATGAAGCGTCCCCAACTAAGCAAGCCAGAGGTGACAGCGGCAAGGAACCAAAACTCCATCGGTGACAGAATGGAGAAAAAACCTTGGGAGAAACCAGGCTCAGTCGGGGGGCCAATTCTCCTCTGGCCAAACAAACCAGCAGTTCAATTCCAAACTGCAGCAAGTCAGATTGAATGGGCTCAGCTGGTTCCAGTGGTCTTTTCCGATGGCTGTCTAAGTGGCGGGGTCCTCAATGGGGATCTGTCTCTGGCGTTCATCCAGGTGTTTGGCCTCTGCCTACGATCAGGGACACATACGTCATCTCCCGGCGCTGATCCTCCATCTCAGGTGTTCGGTCATCTCAGATCATGTAATGGTTGGATCCAGACTGAAGTTCTGTAATTCCAGAAACGTAGAGACAAGCAGAGACATGATTAGCGTAGCTGCTGTTCCATTTAAGCAAAAATAAATTGTTCAACCCAAGCTAAAGAATAATAATAATGTACATTTGATCAGATATAACTGCAGTACAAGATTATAAAATGCATTATGTGTATGCTTGGCTAAACAGATGTGTCTTTAATCTAGATTTAAACAGAGAGAGTGTGTCTGAACCCCGAATGTTATCAGGAAGGCTATTCCAGAGTTTGGGAGCCAAATGTGAAAAAGCTCTACCTCCTTTAGTGGACTTTGCTATCCTAGGTACTACCAAAAGTCCAGAGTTTTGCGACCTTAGGGAGCGGGTTGGATTATAGCGTGGTAGAAGACAAGTTAGGTACGCAGGTGCTAAACCCTTTAGGGCCTTATAGGCAAGTAATAATAATTTGTAAATGGTACGGAACTTAATAGGTAGCTAGTGCAGAGACTGTAAAATTGGAGTAATATGATCATATTTTCTTGATCTGGTAAGAACTCTAGCCGCTGCATTTTGGACTATCTGTAGCTTGTTTATTGAAGATGCAGGACAACCACCTAGCAGTGCATTACAATAGTCCAGTCTAGAGGTCATGAATGCATGAACTAGCTTTTCTGCATCAGAAACAGATAGCATGTTTCGAAGCTTGGCAATGTTTCTAAGATGGAAGAATGCTGTTTTTGTAACATGGGAAATATGATTTTCAAAGAACAAGTTGCTGTCTAAAATAACACCCAGATTTTTGACTTTAGAGGACGTAACAGTACATCCGTCTAGTTGCAAATTATAATCCACGAGATTCTGTTTACTGTTTTTTGGTCCAATAAGTAATATCTCTGTCTTATCTGAATTTAATAGGAGGAAATTATTGGTCATCCAATCTTTTACACTTTTTACACAATCTATTAGCTTAGATAGTTGAGAAGTTTCATCTGGTCTTGTTGAGATATATAATTGAGTATCATCAGCATAGCAATGAAAACTTATCCCATGTTTTCTAATAATATTTCCAAGGGGCAACATGTAAATTGAAAATAGCAGAGGACCTAGGACAGATCCTTGTGGTACTCCATACTTTACTGGTGATAATTGAGATGACTCCCCATTTAAATGAACAAAGTGGTAGCGATCGGACAGGTAGGATCTAAACCATCTTAAAGCCTGTCCTTGAATACCAATATAGTTTTGTAATCGATCTATGAGTATATTATGGTCTATAGTGTCAAACGCAGCACTAAGATCAAGTAATACTAGCAATGAGGTGCAGCCTTGATCTGAAGCAAGTAGTAAGTCATTCGTAATTTTAACAAGTGCAGTTTCTGTACTATGATTGGGCCTGAAACCTGATTGAAATTCTTCATAGAGATCATTTTTTTGCAAAAAGGAGCATAATTGAGCAGACACAACTTTTTCTAAAATTTTTGACATAAACGGAAGATTTGAAATGGGTCTGTAATTTGCCAGTTCATTTGAATCTAGTTGTGGTTTCTTAATAAGAGGCTTAATAATCGCCACCTTGAATGGTTTTGGGACGTGACCTAAATATAACGATGAGTTAATAATATTGAGAAGCGGTTTTTCTGCTACGGGTAACAACTCTTTCAGTAATTTAGTAGGTACAGGATCTAATAAACACGTTGTTGGTTTAGATGCACTGATAAGTTTATTTAGCTCTTCCTGTCTTATAGTTGTAAAGCACTGCAGTTTTTCTTTGTGTGCGATGAATGAAGCTGAAATAGTAGACGCAGTAGAATCTACATTTGATATTGTATTTCTGACGTTATCTATTTTATCAGAAAAGAAATTCATAAAATCATTACTATTAAATTGTGAGGGAATATTTAGATCGGGTGGTGTCTGTTTATTTGTTAGTCTAGCCACTGTGCTAAATAAGAACCTTGGATTGTTTTGGTTATTATCTATGAGTTTGCGGATATGCTCTACCCTGGCAGCTTTTAGAGCCTGCCTATAGCTGGACATACTGTTTTTCCACGCAATTCTAAAAACTTCTAATTTAGTTTTTCTCCATTTGCGCTCAAGAATGCGAGTTTCTTTCTTGAGAGAATGGGTATAACTGTTGTACCATGGCGCAGTACGTTTTTCTCTAACCTTTTTCAATTTGAGGGGGGCAACAGCTTCTAATGTATTAGAGAAGATAGTGCCCATGTTGCTAGTCATTTCGTCTAGTTCATGCGTATTTATGGGTACACAGAGCAGTTGAGATAAATCAGGCAGGTTATTTGTGAATCTGTCTTTGGTGGCTGGAACAATAGTTCTGCCCACACGATAACGCGGAGCCATATAACTAATATCAGTAATAGGCAGCATGCACGATACAAGGAAATGATCAGTAACATCGTCACTTTGAGGTACGATATCTATATCAGTAAGATCAAGTCCATGCGATATAATTAAATCTAGCGTATGATTAAAACGATGAGTGGGCCCGGTGACGTTTTGCTTGACTCCAAGAGAGTTTATTAGGTCAGTAAACGCAAGTCCTAACGCATCATTTGTATTATCAACGTGAATGTTAAAATCTCCGACAATTAGCAGTTTATCAACATTAACTAGTAGATCTGAGAGGAAATCTGCAAATTCTTTTAGGAAATCTGTATATGGCCCTGGCGGTCTATACACAGTAGCCAGAGCAAGAGATAGGAGAGATTTCTTTTGCATATCTAACAGTGTAACATTAAGCAGAAGTAGTTCGAATGAGTTAAACCTCCTGTATCCTGTTTTGTGAGTAACATTGAGAGTATTACTATATATTGTTGCCACACCGCCGCCACGACCAGTCTGACGGGGCTCATGTTTATAACAGTAGCTTGGTGGAGTAGACTCATTTAGACCAAAATATTAATTTGGTTTAAGCCAGGTTTCAGTCAGGCAGAGTACATCAAAATGATTGTGACGCTATGTTCCATATAACAAATGTGGAAGCAAAATGGCCAGGATCAGTGCATGACTCAAGAATTTTCAGAGAGTCACATTTATGCACATTATTTGAACGTGGTAAGGGAACATATAAATGTCAAGCTCACAGTATTACACACACTTATGCTGAGCCTAACAAAAATCTTTCCATTATACAGGGGATTTTGACGGGATCCTGCTTGGAGACAGGGGCTATGCCTGCAGGCAGCATTTTATGACGCCCTTCCCTGACCCAAACCCTGGACCACAAACCCGTTACAATGCAGCTCTAGCCAGGACAAGGGCACGCATTGAAATGACCTTTGGGAAACTAAAGGAAAGATTTCAGTGTCTGAAGGGTCTGAGGGTTGCACCTGACAGGGCCTGTGACATAATTGTTTTAATTTTTTATAAAGAAAAGCCAGCAAGTCATCTTTTGCCTGCAATAAGAGATAGTTATGTAAAGTCAGCAATACTACTATGTGTCAAATGATGTATTAGCACTTACTCTGAAGATCCTTTTGAAGCAACTCTAGTGCAATTTTTCTCTTTTTCAAGTTGTCGAGTTCAATTTCTCCTCTTAATGTGTTTTTTTTTTCAGGTCAAAATACTCTATTTTTTGTTGAAGATGCCATTTATATAGGGAACGGATGTCACCGTGTGTCATTTTCTGAAAGAAAAAAAAGGGTCAAAACATGCCTCATGCAACAAAAGTAAAAAGTACAACACTGTCCACCTCTGTATCAGTTCTTTGTGCAGACTCTTCTGCAAGCCTTTCTGTAGGCCTTTCTCTAGGTGTGGACTCCTGCAACTCATATTGCAGACAGAAAGAATAGGTACACAAGTATATACAAATTAGTGTAAAGTTATTTATGCACTTACAGGGTCTTCCTCCAAAGGACAGTCATCTGAGAGGGTTTCTTCACTGTCCTGTGCAATGGAAATAAATGGGTATTCCAAAGTGTTGCACTCTCTTCCCTTTATGCAAGTTAGAAAAAGTACACAACTTACTGCATATGCTTCAGCCACCACTTGCTTGGGAACAGGTAAAAGTGTTGGTGTATTATGTAAAACTGCACAAAAGAGGGGAAAAAAAATTGTCATTACAATTAACTACACTGTAAAAAATATAATGTGATCAATAACTCATGGCAACATTTTATATTAACTAAAAGTGTAGAAGTCTTCACTTTCACAAATGGTTGAAATGTCTGTACCAGCCATTTGGATTATACTTCATTTAATGCAGCAACAAATAATTTTACAGTGTACTAAGAGAATTGAAAGCTCATTTAGCCTACCAGTAATGAAGGTGTTGCTGCTACTGGTCCCTGGCTTTGGGTCTGAGGAAGAGCTGCCCCCAGGGATGCCCACCACAATGGTTCGGTTTTCATTCAACCCAAGGGCCAGCTCCTCTGCTGGGGTATATTGTGGTGGTGCAGGACCACCACCTGTTTTTTTTTTTTCAGCCTTTTTCTTGGTGGCTGTTATAAACAGACAAACACATTATTTAACAGTGGCTTTTAAAAAGGAAAAAAGTGGCTTTTTAAAATAAAGACAGTATAACAATTAAAGGCTACCATTTTGTAGAATATTATTGTACTTCACTTTTACTTGTCCCCATGTTCTAGTGGGTCCCGTGGTGGCTCTGACATAAAAGAACAAAGTAAATATGAAATTATTAAAATGCAAAAATACACACTGTAGAAAGTAATAGAAACATCTACCATGGACAGCACTTACGCATTTAATTTGTCTGTTACTTTTTGCCAGCCCTCTCTCCTGGCTTTTGCAGACTTTGAGGTGTTTCCTGTCGTTTTAATTAAAGACTCAAATTCGGCATAACCTTCCATTAAAAGCTCTTGTTCTGCTTGGGAGAAAAACTGGGCACGTTCTTTGGCCATGCTGAACAGCCAATAACAGCGTTGCTAATCATTGTTTCTACTATCGATACATATCCCCTTTTAAACCAACGCATGAACGCGCAATTATCTCAGATAACTCAATCCAGTGATACTAATCATAAACAGCAGGTGTGTTCGAAGAACCCAATTAGCCGGATCATGATTAGCACGATGAAATCATCTCGGATGTCTCATTTGATCTCGGATGTTTTAAGCAACGTACGAAGAACGAGCCCCAGGTCAGGTTCTACACATGTTTACACCGAGGTACTTGAAGTTGCTCACCCTCTCCACAGGGGTCCCACTGATCATAAGAGGAGTGTAGGGCTGCTGCTGTCTATGCAGGACATCTACCTCAAACGCTGCAGAAATAGAGCTGTCAAAATCATCAAGGACTCAAATCACCCTGGTAACCGTCTATTCACTTTGCTGCCATCTGGTAAGCACTTCCGTAGCCTGATGGCAAAAACTGAGAGACTTAGGAGGAGCTTCTTCCCCCAGGCCATCAGGCTCCTAAACTCTAACTGTGTGTCATAACATCACTTGACTCCATGGCAATATCAATATATCAATAAGCTATTCATAATTTTCTACCTCATATTGCTGCTATTTAAATACCCTGTAACTTGTTTGCACATTCCTGTTATATTACTATTTATGTCAACAACATATTGACCTGCACATTTATATTTTTTTATCTTTTATTTTATTCTTTTATTTTTTTCTACGTTTCTTTTTCCTTAATATTTGTATTCTATACAAGTGCACTGTCCTTGGAGCTGACCGGATTTACATTTCACTGCTGGTTATACTCTGTATAATTGTGTATGTGATGAATACAAAAATCTTGAATCTTTGACACAATCTGTACTGTTAAAAGTGCTATATAAATAAAGGTGACTTGACTAATGATTATTGTTTAGTAATATTTATTCAAGACAAATATTCATATGAGCCTAAAGCTTCCTAAAGCATGTAATATATTTTATGGATTCAAGCTTTGTGCTTCGATCCGTTTACTGTGTAGGTGATGTTGATGTTATCTATGACTGAAGTGGTCTTATATTTCTGTGATCAGAAAAAAAATACATTTACAATTCAAGTCCTTAAGAGTCTTTATCAAAGCTCAGGATTCTTTATATTATGACTTTAAATAATTTGTGTACTTTGGTAGAATGTATTAAAGAAAATAAAGATTACATTACGAATTCTTCTCAGCTGTTAAAGTGAAGGACGTTTGAGAAACACATGAACACTGAGCACTCAGTTGGGCCTGATGCCACAAATACAGGATCTAAGTAGAGAATCATTTCCCAAGCCACTGAGCCATACTAACCTGCATCACCTCATCTCTTGGATGTTACTTTGAAGGGTTCAACAGATTTCTAACATGTACTGATTAAAATACTCTTCACAACACAAAAGATCTTTGATGTCTATTTTATTCTTCCCACAACTGTATATATACACACACAGGTGCAAAAACCCAATGAATAAAGCATAAGTCAATTTAAATGTTCTTTGTCCTTTAACTGAGTCAATGAGGTGAGATAAACTTATCATTCCATGATCAGCTGAAGTACGAGGATTGAAGAGAGATGAGCATGTTTTAAGATATTTGAGTGCGATGCAATGTTATTAAATCCCCAGCGTCGTTGGTGTTCGGCGTGTTGCTGTACTGTGTGCTGCATTGGAAGAACCCACACGCGGTAGTTTCACTACCGGCCTGGATCGTCGTTGTACACCTCTATCCAGAGGTGATTTAAGATGCTTATGATCAATGGCATACGAATCATTTGAAGAACAAAACAGGTGTAGGCATAGGCAAACAGAGTCAGATGAGCAAAAACTCGTGGGGCTGGTTTCACAGACAGGGTTTAGACTAAGCCAGGATTAGGCCATAGTTCAATTAGGACATTTAAGTAATATTTATAAACGTGCCTTAGAAAAACACATTACTGGTGTCCATCTTGAGACAAAACAAAGGCACTGATATATTTTAAGATCAGTCAGTGCAAGCTTCTTTCAGTTTAAACAGCTCAGACTTACATTTTAGTCTGGAACTAGGCTTAAGCCTTGTCTGTGAAACCGGGGGAAAGAGTTCTCAACCAAGAACTTAAAGAGCAAACTGGTAGCATGAATTCCACCAAATGGTTTCCCTCTACCAAACGAACTGACTTACTCTATGGTGATCGAGCTTATATGCCCGGTTACCTCTAGGCTATAGAGCCCTCCAGCTGCTCCTAGTGGTACTACATGTGACCCAACTACATCACACTCTGAAAGCAACAAAAATAGAGGGACTAAAGTACAAAAATAAAATAAAACCAAGTAATGCTCTGTCCATTACATACCCCTCCCTTTGGTGTCAAAATTTGACACATGGCAAATTTTTAAGTTTTGGGTATGGTAACTGTCAATCTGGCTAGGATCAGACAACATCGACACCTTGTAGTTTACTGGACCTAGCTTTTTGACTACTCTAGCTGGCCCTCACCATTTTGGGGAAATTTTAGCCATGAAACCATCATCTGCACGAGATAGAGGATGAGTACGCACCCAAAATATATCACCCTCCTGGAAGTCTTGGGTCCTTCTGTTGAGGTTGTAATACTTTTTCTGTTTAGTTTGTGCTTTCTCAATGTTTTCTCTGACAGTTTCGTACAGTAATTTCTGGCGATCAATGGTATTGTAGCTTGGTTGATCTGGATCGGGCGGATGCTGTAGAGCTATTTGTAGCAGTCCTTTCAACTGGCGTCCAAGGGCTATTTCAGCAGGTGAAAATCCTGTGCTTTCATGCCATGCTGTATTCAAAGCAAATCTAAATTCATAGATCCACTGATCCCAAGTATGGTGATTATTGTCAACATAGGATGCAATCATGGTTTTTAGATTTCGATTGATGCGTTCGGTCAGGTTTGATTGTGGATGATAGGCAGTTGTGAGTTTTTGGGTTACCTGCCACTGCTTGCATAACTGATCCAGGAGATTTGAGGTGAATTGAGTGCCTCTATCAGAAACAATGAAGGCTGGAGTTCCCCACCTTGTGAATATCTCTTCGATGAGAATACGAACGATGGAAGTAGATTTGGATGATCTCATGGGGAAGACCTCTATCCACTTAGAGAAATAGTCTACCACAACTAGAAGATATTCATTTTGACAGGTACTCCGTGGGAACGGTCCCATAATGTCCATACCGAGCATGTATCCAGGCTCAACGATAGGCATGCCTCAGGTATGTGGGCTTATGCTGCTGACATTTTCCACAGTGTTTGCAATGTTGCCATACGTCAGTACGTACGGATGGCCAATAAGCAAATTCTAGAAGTCTCATTAAAGTTTTAAATTTGCCTAAATGTCCAATGAGGGGGCTGTCATGGGCATAAGTTAAAAATATGTCCTTCAAACTAGCAGGTACCACAATCTGGAATCTTTGACCTCCTTTAGCGACTGGCACACTCCTGAATAAGATATAATCTTTAAAAACATAGCGAGTTCTCATAAGATCAGTGGTATTTCGATTTTTGGCTTTTACCATGATTTCTTGGCACTCTGTGTCTTTATTCTGCTCAGCAGCAATCTGAAACAAGTCCGTTGGCAGGTCACAGGTGATAGGATTAAGAACTTGTTTTGCTGGTGTGTGCATCATCATGGCCATTGGTTCAGCTGCATTTCTCCGTTACAAAACATCAGGAACCACATTACATTGTCCCTTTCTGTAATGAATTGTGAAGTGATAGCCTTGAAGTCTAATAGTCCACCTTTCCAATCTCGACGAAGGTTTTGGGTGCTGGAAAAGCCAAACCAAAGAGGCATGGTCAGTGATAACCTCAAATGCTCTGCCTTCAAGGTAATGATGCCAATTTTCCACCGCCCAGACTACCGCTAGACATTCCTTCTCAGATGCCGAATACAATCTTTCAGCACCTCTCAGCAATCTGGATGCATAAGCTATTACTTTCTCTTGTCCATCCACATCCTGTGTCAGCACTGCTCCTAGACCAACGTTGCTGGCATCTGTTTGCACTTTAAAAGAACAATCAAAATTGGGTGTATTTAACATGGGGGCTTTGGTCAGATCATCTTTGAGGAGTTCAAATGATCTCTGGCACTCATCTGTCCACATCCACTTAGCTCCTTTTTTCTTTAGTGCATGTAATGGTGCTGTTTTAGTGGAGAAATCTGAAATGAAATGGATGTGTTTCAAGCCGCCAGACCTAGGAACCGTTGTAATTCTTTTATGGAAGTTGGTGTTGGAAATGATTTGACCGCATCAACTTTGTCAGAATTCACTTTGACTCCGTCAGCAGTGACTGTGTGACCCAAGTAGTCCAGTGCAGAGTCCTGCACGGGTCCTGTTTGATAAACCCGCACCCGCAGTATTTAACCGAATACCCGACCCGTTATCCGACAGCAACACTAATTTAATTCTGAACCCGACCCGACCCGTTTGACATAAAAACCGTGACCCGAACCGCACCCGCATTAAATCTACATAAGACAGTCAAAACACCTTTATTTTATTTTTAATGTAACAAGCAGTTAACAAGTCATTCTGAGTTAATGCGTTAATGTGTTTAAAAATTAATAATAGCATTTAACATATTATATTTGATATTATGAACCAAGATGGCGCCGAGCATGGCAGCCGTGTTGCGAGCTCCAAGAAAACTCTGCAGTTTTTCTTATGTTTCTTATGTTTTATTTGTTATTTTGTTGTTTCACGTGTTAGATGTTGTCAGTATAACTGTCTACGATAGACACACGCTTTTAAACATTGGTTCCTTCGTCGCGCAACGCAAACCGGACTTTGAGTTCCTGAACGCCGGCGCCTTGTTTACAGACACCGCATCAGAGCCCTTTGTCTGGGCTGCACGATCGCGACCGAAGAAACGCCGCCGGAAAAGGGGGAAGAGAGCCGGTGTCCTTGTCAGACTCAGACGCCGTCCCCTCCGACCTCCTTTCCCAACTATTTTGCTGGCTAACGTTCAGTCACTGGACAACAAACTCTGTGAACTGCGGGCACGCATCTCATACCAACGGGAAACAAGGGACTGCTGCATTATTTGCCTCACAGAAACCTGGATGTCGGCAGTGGTTCCAGACTCAGCCATCGAGCTCACGGGGTTCTCCGTGCACCGCTCGGACAGAACGAAAGAGCTCACAGGGAAAAGCAGAGGCGGGGGCGTCTGTTTCTTTATCAACAACTCGTGGTGTGATGAAAGGAACCTACACTCTATTAAATCCTCCTGCTCCCCTGATCTGGAATTTCATATGCTTCTGTGTCGACCATTCTGGCTACCGAGGGAATTTACAGCGATCATAATCACAGCTGTTTACATTCCCCCTCAAGCCAACACAGACCAGGCACTTAAGGAACTGTATGGGAATATAAGCGAGCAGGAAACCGCGTACCCAGATGCAGCGTTTATTGTCACGGGGGACTTCAACAAAGCCAACTTCAGAACAATAGCTCCAAAATACTTTCAACACATCACCATCAACACGCGTGGTGATCGTGTACTGGACCACTGCTACTCTCCATTCCGGGACGCCCACAAATCGCTCCCCCGCCCACCTTTCGGCAAATCGGACCACACTTCCGTTCTGCTCCTGCCTGCTTATAGGCAGAAACTGAAACGAGAAGCACCCGCCCTCAGGACAATTCAATGCTGGTCGGACCAATCAGACGCTATACTACAGGACTGTTTTGATCACGTGGACTGGGACATGTTCCGGGCAGCGTCTGATGACGACATAGAGGCGTACTCAGATACTGTAACGTGTTTCATCAGGAAGTGTGTAGAGGATGTAGTACCGACAAAAACAATCCGCATCTACCCCAACCAAAAACCGTGGATTAACAGCGATGTTCGAGCAGCCTTGTCAGCGCGGACATCTGCCTTTAAATCCGGAAACTCTGACGATCACAAACAAGCCAGTTACGATCTCAGGAAATCAATCAAAGCTGCCAAACGACAATATAAAAACAAAGTTGAAGAACAATTCAAAACCAACAACGCAAGAAGCATGTGGCAGGGTATCAACAACATCACAGATTTCAGAGGGAATAAACCAGCTACTGTGAACATTGCCGCCTCTGTACCGGACGAACTTAATCACTTTTATGCTCGTTTCGAGGCTCACAACACCGCCCACACAGAGCGCGCTCCCGTGGCTGTAGCAGAAGAGGCGAGCGCACTTTCCTTTTCTGTCGCAGATGTAACCCGATCCTTCCGACGGGTGAACATCCGCAAGGCTGTGGGTCCCGATGGCATCCCAGGCCGTGTGCTCCGAGCATACACATCTGCTCTGTGCTGCCTGACTCACTGGATCCCCTACAATTTGCATATCGCAGAAACCGTTCCACAGACGATGCTATTGCCTTCACCCTGCACACTGCTCTCTCCCACCTGGAAAATAAGAACACCTATGTGAGAATGCTGTTTGTGGACTACAGCTCAGCATTCAATACCATAGTGCCTGCCACACTGGTTGAGAAGCTCCAGCCTCTGGGACTAAACGGATCTCTGTGCAGCTGGATCCTGGACTTCCTGACAGGCAGATGTCAGGTGGTCAGAATGGGCAACAACACTTCATCCCCGCTGACCCTCAACACTGGTGCTCCTCAGGGCTGCGTCCTCAGCCCACTCCTGTACTCCCTGTACACACACGACTGTACAGCAACACACAGCTCCAACGTCATCGTCAAATTTGCTGACGACACAACGGTGATAGGCCTGATCACTGACAACGATGAGACGGCCTACAGAGAGGAGGTGAGAACCCTGACTAAATGGTGTCAAGAGAACCACCTCTCACTCAACATCGACAAGACCAAGGAGCTGGTGGTGGATTTCAGGAGACAGAGCAGAGAACACACACCCATCACCATCGACATGACACCTGTGGAGCGAGTAAACAGCTTCAAATTCCTCGGTGTTCACATCACTGAGGATCTCACATGGTCCGCTCACACAGATGCAGTGCTGAAGAAGACACACCAACGCCTCTTCTTCCTGAGACGGCTGAGGAAGTTTGGAATGAGCCCCAGCATCCTCAGATCATTCTACACCTGCACTGTGGAGAGCATCCTGACCGGCTGCATCACCGCCTGGTTTGGAAACAGCACTGCTGGCAACCGCAAAGCTCTGCAAAGGGTCGTGCGAACTGCCCGTCACATTGTTGGAGGTGAGCTTCCCTCCCTCCAGGACATCTACACCAGGCGGTGTATAAAGAAAGCCCGGAGGATCATCAGTGACTCCAGCCACCCGTCCCACAGACTGCTCTCTCTGCTGCCCTCAGGAAGACGTCTCCGCAGCATCCGATCCCGCACTAGCCGACTGAGGGATAGCTTTTTTTCCTCAGGCTATCAGGCTAATGAACAGTCAAAACTAATACACCCTACAGCACACTCCCACTTTACAATATACCACGCACTGCACTTTAATTCCATACAGTTCAAACTGGACTACCAGTACACTACTGCACAAATACAACAATCTTTTTGCCAGCACTGGATACCATCCAATGCACATCCATGACATTTGCACATCCGGTTTATATATAATCTGCTGCATCTTCGCATATTACTGTGTGTATATAACGTAGAATGTGTACTACATACTGTGTATAATGTGTATCGGTAACTGTATGTCTGTCTAATAGTACACTGTGTGTACTGAGTATATGTATGTGTATATTACACATTGTCATCTGTATAAGTCTGTACGTATGTATGGTAATGTCTATATGTAAATTGTTTTTGCAGTGTCTGGAGCACGCTCTCAAGAATTTCACTCACGAAGGCACACGTGCTGTGGTGATGTGACAATAAAAGTGATTTGATTTGATTTGATTTTAACACACGCAGCCCAACAAGTTAACAGAGAGAAAAGCAAACATTTAACGTGTAAACAATATAAAACTATTGCGTACATGTGAACAATCTATTGTAAACAGGTCAAAGGGCTTAGATTAATTAGCCAAATATGAGCTTTTCCTTCATAACCTACAAAAATATTTTATTCAAACTGTGAATAGATTAACTAGGCTACAGAAACGCGAGCAAAGAGCGTTCCCTTTAATATAATCACTAGACCTACACCTGTCTATCAATGTCAATCTCTTCAGAACATTTAATTCTCTCCTCTGTCCCCCTCCTCCACCTCCCACCACTTTGATAACCGCTGATGACTTTGCCTCTTTTTTCACAGACAAAACTAGAACAATCAGTAACCAGTTCTCAACTCCACAGGACCTCCAATCAACCACATCCACTGCTCGAACTCCCATCTTCTCCTTCTGTCCCATCACCGAGGAAGAAGTATCCAAACTTCTCCTCTCCAGCCATCCTACAACATGTCCTCTCGACCCGATCCCCTCACACCTTCTCCAAACAATCTCTCCCACATTCTTACCGGCACTCACACACATTATCAACACATCTCTCCTCACAGGCATCTTCCCCACAGCATTCAAGCAGGCTCAGGTAACCCCACTGATCAAAAAACCTAAATTAAATGCTTCTCTTTTAGATAACTACAGACCTGTCTCTCTCCTTCCATTCATAGGGAAAACACTCGAACGAGTTGTCTTCAACCAGCTCTCGCGGTTTCTTTCACAGTACAACAAACTGGATGCTAAACAGTCAGGTTTCAGGAGTGGCCATTCAACAGAGACCGCGCTACTCTCAGTCACTGAAGCCCTGCGAACTGCAAAGGCTGATTCCAAATCGTCAGTCCTCATTCTGCTGGATCTTTCTGCTGCTTTTGACACTGTCAATCATCAGATTCTCCTGTCTACCCTCTCATCACTGGGCATCACTGGGATTCCACTTCGCTGGTTTGAATCCTATCTCACCGGTAGATCCTTCAGGGTGGCCTGGGGAGGGGAGGTATCCAAACCACATCAACTGGTCACTGGAGTTCCTCAGGGATCGGTTCTTGGACCCCTCCTCTTCTCCACATACACTACATCGCTGGGTCCCATCATACATGCACATGGCTTCTCCTATCACTGCTATGCCGATGACACGCAGCTCTATCTCTCTTTTCAACCAGATGACCCAATGGTAGCTGCACGGATCTCAGGCTGCCTGGCGGACATCTCGGCGTGGATGAAAGAACATCACCTACAGCTCAACCTGGCAAAGACGGAACTTCTGGTCTTCCCTGCCACTCCGACTCTACGGCATGACTTCACGATTCAGTTAGGCTCATCAATGATTACCCCATCAACTTCGGTCAGAAATCTTGGTGTAATCTTTGATGACCAGCTGACCTTCAAAGAGCACATTGCAAAGACTGCTCGATCCTGCAGGTTTGCACTACACAACATCAGAAAGATCAGGCCCTTTCTGACAGAGCATGCTGCGCAACATCTTGTCCAGGCCCTTGCTGTTTCTAGACTGGACTACTGCAATGCTCTTCTGGCGGGTCTGCCATCAAACACAATCAAACCTCTACAAATGATTCAAAATGCAGCGGCACGACTGATCTTCAACGAGCCCAAAAGAGCGCATGTTACACCTCTCTTCATCTCCTTGCACTGGCTACTGGTTGTGGCTCACATCAAGTTCAAGACACTGATGCTTGCATACAGAACTACCACAGGCTCAGCACCCTCCTACTTCCACTCACTATTACGAACCTACATCCCCTCCAGAAGTCTGAGATCTGCTAGTGAGAGACGCCTTGTGGTACCATCACAGAGAGGCTCAAAATCACTCTCCAGAACATTCTCGTCCACCATTCCTGGCTGGTGGAATAATCTTCCCACCCCTATCCGGAACGCCGGATCCCTGGCAATCTTCAAGCAACAACTGAAAACTCATCTCTTTCGGCAGTACTTGACTTCATAATAAAAAATAAAAAAAAACTCTTTCCCTCTATCTTTCTCTCCGCTTACTAGCTTGTACTTATTTGAACAATGACTGAGACTTAGTGTTATGAGCACTTCCTCTGTCTGATTGCCTCTTCAAGATTAATCGCTTTTTGTATTCCCCAATTGTAAGTCGCTTTGGATAAAAGTGTCTGCCAAATGACTAAATGTAATGTAAATGTAGCAAGCTTCACTCCATAGATTTCACACTCCCAGAGAACCTTTCCCAGAGTTCGCTGGTTTTGACCATTAGCAAGCATAAAAGTTTGGGTACTTTTGATCAGATGCTCATCAACCTCTGCCAAACTTTTTGTTGCAGCAAAGAGAAGGTGCTTCCTGTGTCAATTACAGCGTTAAAATAAGTGTGATTTAAAATTACTGGGGTTTGCAGCACATTATTATATTGAGAGTTGGCAGTTGGATCAAAGAGCATGAGGTGGTTTTGCTGCCGTTTTCCGAGGTACTTGAAGCTACCCACCCTCTCCACAGGGGTCCCGCTGATCATAAGAGGAGTATAGGGCCGCTGCTGTCTCTTCCTAAAATCCATGATCAGCTCTTTAGTTTTTCTCACATTCAGAGAGAGACAGTTGTCCTGGTACCATGATGTGAGTCTCTCTACCTCATCCAAGTATGCGGTCACATCACTGTTGGAAATGAGGCCCAGAACCACAGTATCATCAGCGAATTTGATAATAGATGTGGAGCTGTGAGAGGACACGCAGTCATGCGTGTAGAGAGAGTAGAGCAGGGGACTCAGGACACAGCCCTGTGGGGCTCCTACGTTCAGGGTGATGGAGCTTGAGGTGAACTGGCCAACTTTCACCACTTGAGGTCTGCCGGTGAGGAAGTCTTGAATCCAGTCGCAGAATGAAGAGTTTAGGCCGAGGTCTGTGAGTTTAGAAGCTAGCTTGATGGGGACTATAGTATTGAAAGCTGAGCTATAGTCAATGAATAGCAGCCTTACATAATTCCCATTGTTGCTGTCTATGTGTGTGAGGGAAGAGTGGAGAACGTGAGAGATGGCATCGTCAGGAGATCTATTTGGGCAAACTGAAGAGGGTTCAAAGTAACAGGGATGGAGGAGCAAATGTGGCTCTTTACAAGTCTCTCAAAAACCTTCATGACTATTGATGTGAGGGCAACTGGACGATAGTCATTCAGGCAAGAGGGTTTATTGTTCTTAGGCACAGGGATTATGGACAGATTTTTAAAATCAGGTGGGAACCACGGAGGTAGCAAGGGACTCATTAACCCTCTGGGGTCTGAGGTGATTTTGGGGCCCTTGAGACATTTTGACATGCCCTGATATTTGTGCTTATTTCAGCTACTTATAACATACTATTGACCAACATGTATTTTTTTTGTATTCAGCACAAACTGTGCTACAATAATATGTGACCAAGATGGATGTACATGTTTGCATTTTTTAGAAAAAAAACATGCGTGGTTAGTAAGTTTTGGGAAAAAAATGTAGCTGAAATAAGGCCATAAAACCAACACTAAATAGTCCTGAATAAGACTTTTGTGTAATCAGTCTTGTAGACTAGAATATTTACTTCACAATTATGTGAAAATCATTCTGCTTAATCATTCACAGAAAACAATATATTGATTTAAATTTTTAAAGACTTAATTTTAAAGAATAAGATTTTCACCTGAGAGACAATGGGCCCTACCCTAAAGGCTGCTAATGGGCCATCAGTGTGACTGTGACTGAGGCAGGTAAGACAGATTGTGAGGTGATTGAAAAAATGTTGTTTTTTTTTTTTTTATTATTTGTATTTTATTTACAACAGTATAATCAAAACATACAAAATGAAGGTCAAATACACATAATTGTTCACACTGATCTAACCACAGAGATGTGAACAGACTTTAACTCATTCCTGAAACAGATTCTGTTCAGCAAGTACCTGACATTTACTTATTTTCATGGATTCAAGAAGAAAAAAAAAACAATCAGTAGTCAAGGATCTTGATTTACCATAGAATATCAGTGTAGTTGAACATCAAACTGTGTTCCTCTGAGAGCACTGTACCAACATCAGAAGAAAGTAATCAGGATTCATCTGTGGTTCAGGTACCTGATTCAATAAAATACAAACAAACAAAAACATTTGTGAGCATGTTAACATCAGGAGCATCTATATATATAGGTTTTATAGACTCACGCATACTTTGTACTATCGTAAACAAAAAAATACCTTTTATATCTGAGAAACTAATTATTATTGTTTAGTACGTTATTAAAATCCATTTTTGAACAGAGTAGGCTATTAATAATAAACATGTTCTAAACATACTTAGAACCGTAGCATTCATCAAGTTACAATGTACACTCATATTACTTTTATTGTTTTATATAGAGCATGAAAACATCATCGTGCTGTGAGAAATTTAAATACAATGAATTGCCCACCATATTCAAACATTGTAGTTTGGAATTACAGTTTGGGAAAAAACAACTATGATTTTGAAGTCATATAGCCTAGTATGTATGATTTTATAGGAGCTGTTATGATTCTGCAGCCATAGACTCACGTACGCTGTGAACTACAAAAGGATGTACTTTGTACCATAAAAAAAAGATATTTTATATCTGAGAAACTAATTATTATTGTTTAGCACGCTATTAAAATCTATTTTTGAACAGAGTAGGCTATTAATCATAAACATGTTCTAAACATACTTAGACCCATAGTATTGATCATGTTACAATGTACTCTCATATTACTTTTATTGTTTTATAAAGAGCATGAAAACATCACGTCGAAAGAAATTTAAATACAATGAATTGCCCATCAATTTCAAACATTGTAGTCTGGAATTACAGTTTGGGAAAAAAACAACTATGATTTTGTAGTCATATAGTCTAGTATGTATGATTTTATAGTAGCTGTTATGATTCTGTAGCAATAGACTCACGTATGCTGTGAACTACAAAACGATGTACTTTGTACTATAAAAAAAGGATATTTTATATCTGAGAAACGTCTCAGGTTACGCATGTAACCATGGTTCTCTGAGAGGGAACGAGACACTGCATCCTCTAGAGGTCGCTATGGGGAACTCCATCTACGGGACCTGTGTCTGAAGCATATACAGGTCCTTCTCAAAAAATTAGCATATTGTGATAAAGTTCATTATTTTCTGTAATGTACTGATAAACATTAGACTTTCATAAATTTTAGATTCATTACAACACAACTGAAGTAGTTCAAGCCTTTTATTGTTTTAATATTGATGATTTTGGCATACAGCTCATGAAAACCCAAAATTCCTATCTCAAAAAATTAGCATATTTCATCCGACCAATAAAAGAAAAGTGTTTTTAATACAAAAAAAGTCAACCTTCAAATAATTATGTTCAGTTATGCACTCAATACTTGGTCGGGAATCCTTTTGCAGAAATGACTGCTTCAATGCGGCGTGGCATGGAGGCAATCAGCCTGTGGCACTGCTGAAGTGTTATGGAGGCCCAGGATGCTTCGATAGCGGCCTTAAGCTCATCCAGAGTGTTGGGTCTTGCGTCTCTCAACTTTCTCTTCACAATATCCCACAGATTCTCTATGGGGTTCAGGTCAAGAGAGTTGGCAGGCCAATTGAGCACAGTAATACCATGGTCAGTAAACCATTTACCAGTGGTTTTGGCACTGTGAGCAGGTGCCAGGTCGTGCTGAAAAATGAAATCTTCATCTCCATAAAGCTTTTCAGCAGATGGAAGCATGAAGTGCTCCAAAATCTCCTGATAGCTAGCTGCATTGACCCTGCCCTTGATAAAACACAGTGGACCAACACCAGCATCACTGACTGTGGGTACTTGACACTGGACTTCAGGCATTTTGGCATTTCCCTCTCCCCAGTCTTCCTCCAGACTCTGGCACCTTGATTTCCGAATGACATGCAAAATTTGCTTTCATCTGAAAAAAGTACTTTGGACCACTGAGCAACAGTCCAGTGCTGCTTCTCTGTAGCCCAGGTCAGGCGCTTCTGCCGCTGTTTCTGGTTCAAAAGTGGCTTGACCTGGGGAATGCGGCACCTGTAGCCCATTTCCGGCACACGCCTGTACACGGTGGCTCTGGATGTTTCTACTCCAGACTCAGTCCACTGCTTCCGCAGGTCCCCCAAGGTCTGGAATCGGTCCTTCTCCACAATCTTCCTCAGGGTCCGGTCACCTCTTCTCGTTGTGCTGCGTTTTCTGCCACACTTTTTCCTTCCCACAGACTTCCCACTGAGGTGCCTTGATACAGCACTCTGGGAACAGCCTATTCGTTCAGAAATTTCTTTCTTTGTCTTACCCTCTTGCTTGAGGGTGTCAATGATGGCCTTCTGGACAGCAGTCAGGTCGGTAGTCTTACCCATGATTGCGGTTTTGAGTAATGAACCAGGCTGGGAGTTTTTAAAAGCCTCAGGAATCTTTTGCAGGTGTTTAGAGTTAATTAGTTGATTCAGATGATTAGGTTAATAGCTCGTTTAGAGAACCTTTTCATGATATGCTAATTTTTTGAGAAGGACCTGTATATAAAAACACCAAATATTGGCCGGCGACAGCCTATGACGTCACTCCCGGTGCGACCACAGTATAAAAGAAAGTGTCATCCACTTCTTCGTCTGAAGATGCATCCGAAGCATGGCCTAAAGTCTAGAGGACGCAGTGTCTCGTTCCCTCTCAGGGAACCATGGTTACATGCGTAACCTGAGACGTTCCCTTTCAAGGGAACTTCGAACTGCGTCCTCTAGAGGTCGCTATGGGGAACGATATACCCATGCCGCCATGCTGAGGGGAGTGCATGCCATTCCACAAAGGCGAGCACTAAGCATCAACTCTACCAAAAGGATAAGGGAGTTGTCCCTGGGATGAATTGACGGCTGTCAGTGACATTATCCCCTTCGGCCAAAGGCCTGAGTTGCATACCCCGGAACTCACATGATAGAGGCCGGACCTCCTGGACCCAGGGTAGAGCTCAAGGCTTGGAATCAGAAAAGGGATTCTTTTAAGGGGATACGACCAAGCGCTTAGGATAGTAACTAAGCCTGGCCTGTCACCCAGGGGCTACTGCTTGCTCCTACAAGAGCTCGCTGAAGGAACTGTATCAACAGATCCTTGGTAGTAGCCCCTGTTCAAGTAGTATCACTGGGGATACATAGGTAGAGTGGGGCCCAAGGTGAAAATGGGCCTAACCGACTCAAAGAATGGGTACGAAGCCGCAGCGCGTAACCCATACCATACAGGATTTTAGAAAAGACCGCAAAACACTCGGTGTGCGATTTTACCACGTCGTGGCTTTCAGAAAGTGCACAAAGACTAGTGTGCGCACTTACCATAACATGGATTTGTAAACATCGTTCTTTTCAAATGCTCTGGAGAGAGCAGCATGCTCAAAAGGTGACCCTCTATAGTGAGGGGAGCAATGCTAGCTCTACCAAGGCAGAGCTCTGGAGAGCGGAGAACTCAACTCTCAGCATGAGAGGAAACTCAGACGCTCAAAAAAGGGAGCGGCATGCTCATAGGTGACCCTCTATAACGAGGGCAGCAATGCTAGCTCTGCCAAGACAGAGCTCTGGAGAGCAGAGAACTTAACTCTCAGCATGAGAGGAAACTCAGACGCTCAAAAGGGAGCGGCATGCTCATAGGTGACCTTCTATAACGAGGGGAGCAATGCCAGCTCTACCAAGGCAGAGCTCTGGAGAGCGGAGAACTCAACTCTCAGCATGAGAGGATACTCAGCACATACATAAGTAGAGTGGGGCCCAAGGTGAGAACCGGGGCCTGACCGACTCAAAGAATGGGTACGAAGCCTCAGCGCGTAACCCATACCATACAGGATTTTAGAAAAGACCGCAAAACACTTGGTGTGAGATTTTACCACAGCGTAGCTTTCAGAAGTGCACAGAGATTAGCGTGCGCACTTACCATAACATGGATTTGCAAACTCTGTTTCTCCAAATCCTCTGGAGGGAGCAGCATGCTCATACGTGACCCTCTATAGCGAGGGGAGCAATGCCAGCTCGAACAACCGGGAGAGCTCGTGAGGGAGCAGCATGCTCATAGGTGACCCTCTAAATGAGGGGAGCAATGCTAGTTCTACCAAGACAGAGCTCTGGAGAGCAGAGAATTTAACTCTCAGCATGAGAGGGAACTTAGACGCTCAGAAGGGAGCGGCATGCTCATAGGTGACCCTCTATAAAGAGGGGAGCAGTGCCAGCTCGACCAACAAGGAGAGCTTGTGAGGGAGCAGCATGCTCAAAGGTGACCCTCTATAGTGAGGGGAGCAATGCTAGCTCTACCAAGACAGAGCTCTGGAGAGCGGAGAACTCAACTCTCAGCATGAGAGGATACTCAGCACATACATAAGTAGAGTGGGGCCCAAGGTGAGAACCGGGGCCTGACCGACTCAAAGAATGGGTACGAAGCCTCAGCGCGTAACCCATACCATACAGGATTTTAGAAAAGACCGCAAAACACTTGGTGTGCGATCTTACCACAGCGTGGCTTTCAGAAAGTGCACAGAGACTAGCGTGCGCACTTACCATAACATGGATTTGCTAATTTTATTCTCCAAATGCTCTGGAGGGAGCAGCATGCTCATAGGTGACCCTCAATATTGAGGGGAGCGATGCTAGCTCTACCAAGGCAGGGCTCTGAAGAGCGGAGAACTCAACTCTCAACATGAGAGGGGACTCAGACGCTCATAAGGGAGCGGCATGCTCATATGTGACCCTCTACAGAGAGGAGAGAAATCCCAGCTCGACCCACAAGGAGAGCAGCATGTTCATAGGTGACCCTCTATAATGAGGGGGAGCAATGCTAGTTCCACCAAGGCAGAGCTCTGGAGAGCGGAGAACTCAACTCTCAGCATGAGAGGATACTCAGCACATACATAAGTAGAGTGGGGCCTAAGGTGAAAACCGAGGCCTGACCAACTCAAAGAATGGTACGAAGCCTCAGCGCGTAACCCATACCGTACAGGATTTTAGAAAAGACCGCAAAACACTTGGTGTGCGATCTTACCACAGCGTGGCTTTCAGAAAGTGCACAGAGACTAGCGTGTGCACTTACCATAACATGGATTTTAATAACGTTTCTCTCTATCAGATGCTCTCTGGGGGGAGCAGCATGCTCATAGGTGACCCTCTCTCGAGAGAGAAGCAATGCCAGCTCGACCAACAAGGAGAGCTCGTGAGGGAGCAGCATGTTCATAAGAGACCCTCCATAGTGAGGGGAGCAATGCTAGCTCTACCAAGAAAGAGCTCTGGAGAGCGGAGAACTTAACTCTCAGCATGAGAGGGAACTCAGACGCTCATAAGGGACCGGCATGCTCAAAAGTGACCCTCTAAAAGAGGGGAGCAATGCTATCTCGACCAGCAAAGAGAGCTCCTGAGGGAGCAGCATGCTCACAGGCGACCCTCTAAAATGAGGGGAGCAATGCTAGCTCTACCAAGACAGAGAGGATACTCAGCACATATATATAAGTAGAGTGGGGCCCAAGGTGAAAAACGGGCCTAACCGACTCAAAAAATGGGCACGAAGCCTCAGCGCGTAACCCATACCATACAGGATTTTAGAAAAGACCGCAAAACACTCGGTGTGCGCTCTTACCACAGCGTGGTTTTTAGAAAAGTGCACAGAGACTAGCGTGCGCACTTACCAAATATGGATTTTAGAAACCATATTGTCAGATGCTCTCTGAAGGGAGCAGCATGTTCATAGATGACCCTCTAAAATGAGGGGAGCAATGCTAACTCTACCAAGAAAAAGCTCTGGAGAGCGGAGAACTTAACTCTCAACATGAGAGGGAACTCAGACGCTCAGAAGGGAGCGACACGCTCATAAGTGACCCTCTAAATAAGGGCAGCGATGCCAGCTCAGCCAACAAAGAGAGCTCAAAAAAGCTCTCAACATGCTCATAAATAACCCTCTAAAGTGAGGAGAGCAATGCTAGCTCGACCAACTATGAGAGCAACCTGACAAGGAGGCCTAAAGAAAGGCCTGACGTGCTGAGGTTTCTGAATAACAGAGCTCTGGGAGCGGAGACTCGACTCTCATATGAGAGGAAACTCGGACGCTCAGCAGGGAGCGGCATGCTCATAGGCAACCCTCTATAGTGAGGGGAGCAATGCCAGCTCAACTAACAGGGTAGACCTCGGAGGGGTACAGCAGCAACGAGGAGCAGGTTGTTAAGTAACAAAGCTCTGGGAGCGGAACTCTACTTACAGCAAAAGAGGGAACTCACACACTCATACGAGAGCAGTATACTCAAGGTGACCCTAACAGTGAGGGGAGCAAAAACTAGCTCTACCATGATAAAGCTCTAGAGAGCGGAGAATCTACTCTCAGCATGAGAGCTCAGACACTCAGGAGGGAGCTGCATGCTCATAAATAACCCTCCACATTCTAGGCGAGGGGAGCAAAGCCAGCTCGACCTACAAACAGAGGGATACCTAACAACCCGAACAAGCTGCTGGAAATAGTATCAGGGTAATAGGTAGCTGAACAGAAGGCAACAAGGGCTCAGGGAAACTGCTACTTAAAACCCTAATAAGGGTGGGCAGTTCTAAGCTAAGCCTCTATGCACCTATTATGGCCTCGTTTGAAGAACAAAAGGGCCAGACTTAGAAAATGCTGCTCCTCAGAGACAAAGCATTGTAATAAAGTCGCTCAGCACCACACCTGATACCAGCCTGCTTTAGTATTGGAAGAAAGGTAGTTCGAATGGTATAAAACACACATACCAGCGAATCTGATAAAAATTGGATCGTACTCACCCATCCATGGATCCCGCGCAGAAGAACAGTCCAGTGTAGGGGCTGAAATAAGGGCGCAGGAGGTGCTCACCTAACCTCGGTCAGGTGGTAGAAAACTGAGGTTGAAGGGGAATTAGAGAGGGGAAAATGAGGGCTTTACATGTACAGGCCCCCTGAGGGAAGGAGAGATGTTCAACTCTTACCCTGGCCTGGGCGAGAGCGTTGTAACGTCCCGTCCGGACCACCTCCCTCAGGTCTTGCTACCTCTCTTTGACCCGCGCCACCCTTAAAGCCCTACCCGCAGGCGGGGAAGGGCGCGAGTCGCGACACTAGCCTTCTGTGCCCATCTCTGATCCTCAGATCGGGATGGGCCAGGACCCCTGCGCTGTTTGGGCTCAAACCTGGACCTTCTCGTTTAAATGAAGGTTTTAAAAGCCGCTGAACACGCCTTTGCCTCCCTAAACTTTTGAACCACCGACTCGACGGAGGTACCAAAAAAGTACAGAAGGCTAAACCGGAGCATTGAGAAGAAAGCCCTTCTCTCTCTTCCCAATATCTGCCAGGTTCACCCACAGATGTCTCTCCGTTACCACCCTGGCCGCCATAAAACTGCCCATAGCAGAGGCAGCCTGCTTAGTGGCTCAAAGAGCTAAATCGGCGGTGCGGCACGGCTCAGCAACCTCGACAGGTCCTTTTAAAAAAATTAGCATATTGTGATAAAGTTCATTATTTTCTGTAATGTACTGATAAACATTAGACTTTCATATATTTTAGATTCATTACAACACAACTGAAGTAGTTCAAGCCTTTTATTGTTTTAATATTGATGATTTTGGCATACAGCTCATGAAAACCCAAAATTCCTATCTCAAAAAATTAGCATATCATGAAAAGGTTCTCTAAACGAGCTATTAACCTAATCATCTGAATCAACTAATTAACTCTAAACACCTGCAAAAGATTCCTGAGGCTTTTAAAAACACCCAGCCTGGTTCATTACTCAAAACCGCAATCATGGGTAAGACTGCCGACCTGACTGCTGTCCAGAAGGCCATCATTGACACCCTCAAGCAAGAGGGTAAGACACAGAAAGAAATTTCTGAACGAATAGGCTGTTCCCAGAGTGCTGTATCAAGGCACCTCAGTGGGAAGTCTGTGGGAAGGAAAAAGTGTGGCAGAAAACGCAGCACAACGAGAAGAGGTGACCGGACCCTGAGGAAGATTGTGGAGAAGGACCGATTCCAGACCTTGGGGGACCTGCGGAAGCAGTGGACTGAGTCTGGAGTAGAAACATCCAGAGCCACCGTGTACAGGCATGTGCAGGAAATGGGCTACAGGTGCCGCATTCCCCAGGTCAAGCCACTTTTGAACAGAGAAGCAGCACTGGACTGTTGCTCAGTGGTCCAAAGTACTTTTTTCGGATGAAAGCAAATTTTGCATGTCATTCGGAAATCAAAGTGCCGGAGTCTGGAGGAAGACTGGGGAGAGGAAAATGCCAAAATGCCTGAAGTCCAGTGTCAAGTACCCACAGTCAGTGATGGTCTGGGGTGCCATGTCAGCTGCTGGTGTTGGTCCACTGTGTTTTATCAAGGGCAGGGTCAATGCAGCTAGCTATCAGGAGATTTTGGAGCACTTCATGCTTCCATCTGCTGAAAAGCTTTATGGAGATGATTTCATTTTTCAGCACGACCTGGCACCTGCTCACAGTGCCAAAACCACTGGTAAATGGTTTACTGACCATGGTATTACTGTGCTCAATTGGCCTGCCAACTCTCCTGACCTGAACCCCATAGAGAATCTGTGGGATATTGTGAAGAGAAAGTTGAGAGACGCAAGACCCAACACTCTGGATGAGCTTAAGGCCGCTATCGAAGCATCCTGGGCCTCCATAACACCTCAGCAGTGCCACAGGCTGATTGCCTCCATGCCACGCCGCATTGAAGCAGTCATTTCTGCAAAAGGATTCCCGACCAAGTATTGAGTGCATAACTGAACATAATTATTTGAAGGTTGACTTTTTTTGTATTAAAAACACTTTTCTTTTATTGGTCGGATGAAATATGCTAATTTTTTGAGATAGGAATTTTGGGTTTTCATGAGCTGTATGCCAAAATCATCAATATTAAAACAATAAAAGGCTTGAACTACTTCAGTTGTAATGAATCTAAAATATATGAAAGTCTAATGTTTATCAGTACATTACAGAAAATAATGAACTTTATCACAATATGCTAATTTTTTGAAAAGGACCTGTATTTCTTTTTTTTTTTACAAACCTTTTATACCTTTTTTACAAACCTTTTATCCAGGTCTTTCAACAGATCAGCCTGGTATGCCTGAAACACTGCCATAGTGTGTAATGAGGCGACAGCCTGACCTGCTGCTGCGTATGCATTGCCATTCCAGCGTTTTTTTTTTTTCCTCAGATGACGTCAGCGAAATCGCGTCATTGTCATCCAACAGCTCGCCCTCGCTCGCGACTGATGAGCGCGAGAAGGAAAACTCCTTCTATAACTCATTGGCGAGAACCACCTGCAAACCCCATGAGCACATTTTCCTCCGTGCTTCAGCAGCGGAGGGTCCTGAACCGCGGGAAGCAGACGGCTGCCCCTCTTTCCTCGAAAAGAGAGACAGACGAGAGCAGAGCTTTTAGAAAAACGCTCACAGTACGCGCAGCGCGCAAACAAAAGACGCAAAGATCATGTGAGTCATCAAGCATCAGATAACGTGGATACGGATGCACACATCTCTTAACGCCTTGCTAGTGCTCGCATTACAAAAGTAAACCATATTTATCTCGTAAGATGCACGCTTCAAACAAAACAGTCATTGAAGACGAAGAAGAGGATGACGCTTTCTCCCGGCGCCCTTTTATACAGTGGTCGCACCGGGAGTGATGTCATAGGCTGTCGCCGGCCAATATTTGGTGTTTTTATATATATGCTTCAGACACGGGTCACGTAGATGGAGTTCCCCATAGCGACCTCTAGAGGACGCAGTTCGAAGTTCCCTTGAAAGGGAACTAATTGTTATTGTTTAGCATTAACTATTAAATCTATTTGTGAACATTAAACATTCTTCTAAACATTCTTAGATGCCAACTACCCAACTAAACGCGTTCAAGTTTATGTCACAATAACACGTTAACTAATGCAAAAAAGAAGCATTGCTTACTCATCAGATCTTCTCTTCTGGATGAACTCTTGCTCTTATTTTGAGGGAAATCCAGCATGTCTTCTTCCAGAAACTAACAGTATTGCAGCGATGAACTCTTCACTCCTGACACTTTGTTTATGTTGGGCGTCTCCATGCGCATGTGGATCACGTGGTTATTTACATGTGAACACGAGGGGGTGGGATCGTATTAAAAATAATGAGTTAGACTGGACACACTGAACATCGTGTCGGTTTCATACGGATTACTTTCTCACAGAACGTTTGTTTTCGATATGACTTACTCCATTTGAAAGTAGACGCTTCAGGCTTTCTATAGAGATAACTCTCATGTTTCTGTGTTGAGTATTTGCTGAGTTACAATTCATTTTAGTGACAAGTTACTGAAAACAGATCGCGGAGATGGAGAAGACAGAGAGCGCACCCTGTTGGTTTTCTTTTTTTCCCCAAAACCACAAAGTTTTGTTGTAATCGTGAGTGTACACAAAAAAAAATAGACACTTAACAGTTTCGATTGATGTATAACACTTATTTGTGTATAACACATGAGTTACAATTCATTTTAGTGATGTATTCATTTAGTGATGTATAACACTTATTTGTGTATAACACATGAGTTACAATTCATTTTAGTGACAAGTTACTGAAAACAGATCGCGGAGATGGAGAAGACAGAGAGCGCACCCTGTTGGTTTTCTTTTTTTCCCCAAAACCACAAAGTTACTGAAAACAGATCGCGGAGATGGAGAAGACAGAGAAGACATTTGTGTGACCATAATCAACAGAATATTTTTAGTGTCTTTTGCACTGATCTTAAAAAAACCGAGCTGGTATCACCGGCGATACAGGCAGCCCCAGAGGGTTAAAGATGGAAGTAAACAAACCAGCGAGCTGATCAGCGCAGGACCTCAGAACACGGCCAGTTATCCTATCAGGTCCGGCTGCTTTCCTGACATTCACTTTCTTTAGCACCCTCCGAACCTCATCCTCCGACACGGTGATTACATGATTATCGCTGCTCTGCCTGCTGCTTCCTGACGCGCTGGTTGGCAGAGTCGCGCTGCTGCCATTGCAATCGAAGGGGCCTTAGAAGATGTTTAACTCGTCTGCCAGCAACGGATCTGCTCTCACCTCTGTGGAGGATTTGTTTCCAAAGACACAGATGGTCCTCAGTCCCTGCCACATGCGGCGAGAGCCCTTGAACTGGAAATGAGACTCAATTCTCTCCCTGTATCTGAGTTTTGCGGCTTTTACTGCGCGTCGGAGAGCATAGCATGATGCTTTGTACTCGCTCATATTCCCGGTCAAAAAAGCCTCATTGTAAGCGGCAGTGCGTTTGTTAACCACAGCACGGATTGTTCTGTCCACCCACGGTTTCTGATTAGAGAAGGTCCTTATAGTTATTGTATCTGTAGCTTGCTCAGTTAGCATGTTTACAAAGCTTAATGCTACATCTGTGAACTCCCTGACGTCAGATGAACTCGCCCAGAACATGTCTCAGTCGACGTCGTCAAGAGCCACCTGTAGCATATCTTCTGAGTGGGAGGACCAGCGCGTCACTACTCTCTGCACCGGGGGTTCCTGAACGAGCCTTTGTTTATATTCCGGTGTGAGGAAAATGGCGGCATGGTCCGATTTGCCAAAAGCCAGCAGTGAGCGGGCTTTGTAGGTATTCTTAAACTGAGAATAACAATGATCCAGTGTATTCGATCCTCTAGTTGGACAGGATATGTGTTGATAAAAGTTTGGCATGACCTGCCTGAGGCTGGCTTTGTTAAAGTCTCCCGCGATGATAAAGGCAGCGTCAGGATGTTTGTTAATGTAGCCGCTGATCACATCATGAAGCTTAGACAAAGCCAAGCCGGTGTCTGCCTGTGGTGGAATGTAAACAGCAGTAACAATGATTGATGAAAACTCCCGGGGCAGATAGAATCGGCAGCAAATAATGGAAAGATGTTCCAGATGAGGCAAGCAGGAACGCAACAGAATGGAGATATTCCTGGGATTACACCATTTCTTGTTAATCAAGAAACACACTCCCCCACCCCTGGATTTACCGGCCTCTGCTGTTCTGTCCATCCGTAAAACAGAAAAGTTATCACTCGACATTACAGCAGTGTCCGGGACCGAGGACGTAAGCCATGTTTCAGACAAACAAAAGATGTTACAGTCCCTTATGTCCCATTGGAAACTTATCCTGGCTCCAAGAGCGTTCATCTTATTCTCCAAGAATTGGACATTTGTGAGCAGAATGCTCGGAAGAGGAGGATTATGAGCCCTTTTCCTGAGTCTGTCTCAAATCCTAGCGCGTTTCCCGTTGTGTTTCTTGATCCGTCACCTTGGGGGTTATTCGAGTGGCCATTGTTCATCTCCGCGTTCCGAAGAATCTCCAGTGGCCACGATGGATTCGTGGATAAGGTGTCCTGGAACAGGTTAGTGTAGAAGTTTCCAATGTCCAAAAGTGTTTCTTTGTCATAAGTGATCAGTGCTGACGTTAAATGTGTAAAAAGAGAAAGCAAAAGTAAGTAAAAAAAGTAAATAAAAGCACAATCTAAGCAAAGCGACCTGAACGGCTTCTGAACACAGCGGCGCCATCTTTGTTTTCTAAATTCATGAATTCATGAATTCTTTGAGTCTTCTAAATTCATATGATGGCTTTGTGTGAGACATAGCCCAAACTGAAACCATAATTCAATGCAAATCTCTCATCACACTACATATTCAAACTTGGCCATTTGCTTTTGGACACGGGACAAGAAAGAACACTGACAACATCAAACGTGGCCAAAGGATATTGACTCTTAGCAATTTGAGCTTTACAGTTGGATCCATTAGGTATATTCAAGGCAATCGCATGAGTCTAGAAGACATGTTTTTTTATCAGAATATAGTGCATGGATTATATAAAAATTAAAGGTGAAGTATGCCGTTTCTGTGCTACTAGTGTTAGCAGAAATACAGAACAACTTCATTTTGAACAACTTTTGCTGCATGCAAAAGGATTTATGAAATGTATAATCATGATTTGTAAGGTATGTATTATTTACAATAGTAGTCAATGAACAATAATTTGCATAATGCTATCATGTTAGTGTGCAACCAGGGCTTTCTACTGTGTTTTTTACTGAACTTCGCTTTCAGTGATCACACTTATATAACTAATGTAATTCATACAGCACCACAATTAAAAATCTCTTCACTCTGATATCAGATCTGATCTGACACGTACAGCACTGGCCTATCTAAATGAAGGCAAAAACAGCACAAATATGAATATATATTTACATGTGCAGTTTGGTAAAAGGAGCCCTGATAAGTGTGTGAGAGGCTGGTAAAGGTGGGCTCAGAAGCTCTGCATATTGCTTCCGAATACTCTTACATATTTTGCATCATTCAAAGATGATAATATCCAAAAATAATCTCAGCTTGATGGAATCCTCCAAACTGAGGTCAAAGCAGAGTAATTGGTTGTGCAAGATAAAAGTCACTACATTGACGCATCCCTTATGAAATGGCCCTGTGCAAGAGCATCAAAGACTGTTGATTCAGAAACATGTCATACCTGTGTAAATCATGTATCAAAGGTGTGATTTAATGCACCTAGGGAGCATCCCGACACAAAAACTGCTCCAAAAGGGGATAACGATGCCTTAGGACAAACCTTTATTTGTTCAAAGCAGCATTGCGTGTATTCTTTGCAAAGAAGGCAAACCCAGAATGCATCATGACCAGAGGATGAACAGGTATTATTATTAATGTAATTAATTCAATACCACAAATCACTGGGAAAAAAAATTCAATCAAATGAAAATTTTGCACACATAACTACATACATTTTTTGTCTTATGTGGTGAGGGTCATTACAGATTTTAACACACAAGCCCAAGTTCATCTACTTGTAGAAAATTTGACTACGCCACCTGGGGGAGTTTCGCCCAGGAAATAGAAATAAACCCCAAAATTTGTTATTAGGTCACACAGGTTCGTTTCTCCTAAGCAGAGTAGGCAAGAGACGTAGGTACCATATAAAAATGAAATTTATTAACAGAATGAATTCACGAATATGAAAAGATCACTTAAAATAGCCTTAACGATATTATGCCACCCCTGGCAGCTCTTTCCAATGACACGTTTAAAGAGGCAGTGACTGGTAACTGATTAAAAGAATAAACGCACAAAAAGAAAAGCACTTTACAAAAAGTCTAAATTTACACAACTCAAAAATAAACAAAAAGAAATGTATTCAACCTACAGGGCTAAGATTACCCACAGGAGTGATCACCAGTGCTAGTTATCCAAAAGCACACTTCCACACACCACTGCACACTCAGATCACACACCCAAACACATCAAAAGTGTCCCAAGGCAAACGTTGGAGCAGCACCACCACCACCACCACAAAAGATCCTTCACCTGTGGGACACCAGCTCCTGAAAGAAAATCAAAAACAAATAAATAAATCTTAAACAAAAGTAAATAGATTCACAATCAAATGAAATCACAGTTCCATCATAAAAACAAACAATACTGGATAAAAATCACCAGCATACATCCCAAATCAACAATATAAAAATATTCAAATGAAAGGAGAAGACAAAAACAAACAAACAAACAAAAAGAACTCAATTCAAACAACGAGGAAGACAGAACTCGCACGCAGAAACCGCGTAGTCTGTACACCAGCTCCGATCATCAAGTAAACAGTCCTCCACCCCGAAGAAGATAAACTAGAAATCAGACAGCAGCAGCAATCCCCTTTATTAGTTGCAAGGTAATAGCATTCTTGCAAAAATGAGGGCGCTGCAACAATAATCGCCCAGAATGAAAGGGAGAATCCTGAGACAAATACGAACGATAAAACACAAAACAGTGTTACTACTAGTTACACATCACCCACTAAAATTTCCCACTCGTAACCACATACAAGACACTTACCAAACGAGAATAATGTACTCTATAATCCGTTCACAGGCCAGGATACACAGCCTTCATATAACCCACTGCTATACTGGAGTACATGGAACTGCACATTACTCAAACCACTCGCCAATTATCAAACCAAATGAAGTTAGACCATCTATTTGCTACGACACAGCTTTAACTCACATACCTGAAAGCAGGGCAGTCATCAAATCCACTACTGGAGCAACCGACGGAAACACACATAGATGAAAAGACAGGCTAGGCTGCAACAAAACGAATCGTTAGTGCCACACGAGCAATAATTAAAAGGTTAGCAAAACTGCTATGTGCTAACAGCACATACCTAAAGCCACCGTCGAAACGAACAGAAAGGAGATCACTATCACCAGCTGCAACTAACCAGCTCTAAAATAGGAAGCACTCGTTACTGATTGGTGATTACAAGTGTCAATGACCACCACTTACCTCATTCATACGGTCACACTTAGACTATCATGGCAATAACTTTATCAACATGCCAACATCAAACTCTAGATTGTTGAGTCGAGTATACAGTAATCTTTACACAAACACACGTCACACTGCCTTATGAGGCTCTGGAACAATATTATGGTCTTCATCCGATACAGAACGGAAGGAAACACGAGGCCCGACAGTGATCTGGATCCTGACGGCACACAGATCTGAATCCAAACCATGATAAAGCATCTGAGCTGCTTTGAGGGTGGAATGTCTTTCATCTGAAACTCCCACTAAACTATTAGCTTGTGAAAAATGTGTTGACTTGGGGGGCTCGTCTTTCCTCAGTCTCTTAGCGTGTGATTTATCGCTGTTTAATTATGACTGTGTCGGAGCTCCAGGCAGAGGCTAATGTTTTTCTGTGTAAATGGTGAAATCCTTCCTGGATTGTGCTCAATAAATCAAAACTCAGTGTGTTGCTTTGAAATAAAGGCAGAACACAGCAAGAACTGTGTGAATTAAAAATACATCAACAACTAACAAGCACCAATAAGGGTCCAGAAACACTTCAATACACGAATAATATCCACAGTGGGACTCTTTCTTTCATTCTTGTAGGAGTTGAGACAACTCTTCACCACTTCATTGGACATATTTAAGGAGTACCATCATTAAGGAGTCCCAGGTGAAAAAAAAGTGCACTTCCATAATGTAATTAAAGTGCTCTATTTTCGCTAATTTTGTACTTAATATACTAAAAATTATTATTTAGTACTTCTTAAGATCATGTAAGTGTACTCAACTGTGCTATTTTGGGACACCATGAATATGAACTAAAATGCAGAGGTGGAAAGAGTACGAAAATATTCTACTCAAGTAAAAGTACCATTACATTAATGAAATTTTACTTAAGTACAAGTAAAAGTACCAGTCTAAAAATCTACTCAAGTAAAAGTAAAACGTAGCTCATTTAAAATGTACGTAGTTACTTTTTAACAGTGGGAGGGAGGCAAAACTGGGATAGGCCATGGGTGTCAAACTCAGTTCCTGGAGGGCCACTGCCCCGCACAGTTTAGATATAACACTAATTAAACACAACTGATTCAGCTAATCTAATCATTTAGGCTTATTTGAAAACTACATGGTATGTGTGTTGGAGCAGGGTTGGACCTAAACTCGGCAGGGCTGCGGCCCTCCAGGAACTGAGTTTGACACCCATTGGATAGGCCTATAAATCTCACACTAGTTGTTTTTAATTAAAGGAATCCATTATTTAGAATAATAAGACATTTGGGCTGTTTCCAGGCAAATTAAATCAGTATCAACAAAATTCCTCTTTGTAATGCAAAAGAAACACAGAAGCTTCATCTGAAGTGGGATTTAGATGTATTTACACACTGTTTAATGCAGGACATGAATGCATTTAACCTGCAGTGACAAATAATGTTTTGATATATAAGACATAAAATGTTGAAATGAAATGTGAAATTAAAACCACCAGTAGGTGGCAGAAAGTCACTGTTAATAAGTGAGTCATTGCGATTGAACTGATTCATTTTAACAGTTGATTCATTCAGGAACGAATCACCATCAATGCTCAGAGACACTGTGGCTGTGTTTGGAATTATTTTTGTTGACGAAATAGAGCAAAAACCGGCATTATGGTGTCTAAAACGCAAGTCTCTTAATTAACTTATTGTTTTTTGAACTGTTGTAAAAAAATATATATATATGTAATCATGCTGATCTTTGGAGAAAAAACAGCACTCTTCGTGTGATATTGATTTACTATATAAAATTACATAAATATATACATTTTCTTTCCCTAAATCTTCAATTTTGTGATCATTCTAAATGCATTTTAACAGACTGAATCACACAGTGAAAGAACGCACTCAAGCACACGCACACTAGTCTAATCTAGACTTCACTGCAATCTGTAGGAGTGTTTTTGGCTAAACACTGTCCTGTCAAATCGCACATCGTTAAAACAACAATTACGATATTATCGCAGACTATATATATCACACACCCTGCACCACTGTCTTTTTGGCTAATTTGTGCAGAACCTCTCGCTAAACTGTGAAAGCTTCATTTTAATCACCAACGCAATGATGCAAGTATTTACCTCTACATGCTTGTGAAGGGGTGATGTCGAGATTTTATAAGCCGCTAGTTTGGTCTCCCTAGGACACTGCATAATAGAGCATAAATAGGGGTTCACTTCATTTCCTTCGAGTTCAACTTCAGCCGAATACGACGGGGTTTTGTTTTCAGCTGGGTCTGCACCATAACGCCTGTCTGTCTGTCTGCGTCTTTCTTGTGATTTTAGCACCAGTTTGTTCTCCTGCCCATTATTTACTGCAGTAGTTTCCAGGGAGCGATTTTTATTATTTTTTTTACTCAGTAATTAATGTGTTTTAAAATGTAGCGAAGTACAATACTTCAAACTAAATATACTTAAGTAAAGGTAAAATTACAGATTTTAAAAATGACTTTAAAAAGTAGAAGTATACAAAAAAGCTACTCAATTACAGTAATTCATTACTTTCCACCTCTGCTAAAATGCACTTTTAACATCCTATCTCTGTATTTTAAAAAAATGATTTAGTCACCACTTGTGGCACACTTGAGAGTACTAGTGTATGAGAGATGGTTCAAGTGTACTACAAGCATTAAATAAATGCTGTTTTTAAATACAGAGATAGTTCTTTAAAAGTGCATTTTAGTTCATATTCGTGGTGTCCCAAAATAGGACAGTTGAGTACATTTAGAAAAGTACTAAAGAATAATATTTAGTATGTTAAGTACAAAATTAGTGCATGGAAATACAGCACTTTAAGTACATTATGGAAGTGCACATTTTTACACCTGGGGTTACAAATCCATTGAGGGAACATTGTTCAGAAATGTCTCTAACACATTTAAATATCCAATTTTCTTGGCATGATTTTAACATTATTTAAAGGATACAAAATTGCTTCTTCCATTTCACCATTTTTACCCACAACATAACATTATTTATTATTTCACTTAATTTCTAGTGATTATTGTCAATTTGATTTCGCAGATACTATTTAAACTAAACTGAGCTAGACAATGACATCTCTGAATTCAATAATGAAATGCCTTTAACTGAAAATTGAGTGTTTAATCTTATTATTATACATTACTGACACTCTATCCTCCAATTTGATACTGTTAAGTGCTTTGACACAATCTGTATTGTTAAAAGTGCTATATAAATAAAGCTGACTTGACTTGACTTGACTATTTGAATGTTTATTTTTTTATATTTTAAGAATGTTAAAATGTGTAACTTTTCTGTCATGTTTAGAACTTTATTTTAAAGGTTACAAAAACATTTCTTACAGCCTTCCACTAATATTTTTTCACCCAAAATATGTTTTTGAATGTTTATTTTTGATATTCTAAGAACAGAAAAATGTCCAGTTTTGTTGTTGTGATTATTACATTATTTAAGGATTACAAAACACAATTTCTCAGAACGTTCATCGAGTACAAATAACATCCCAAGGACTGAGAATGTTGATCTCCAAACGTTTTCTCAACTTTATGAGAATGTATATCAAATATTACTAAGGTAATAAGAACATGACATAAACATTACTTTAAGAACGTTTTGTCCTAACATTCATAAACCGTACTGAAAGTTGTTTTAGCCTGCTACACTGTACATCACACAGACACGATTCAGACCCCTATTAAACAGAATGAAAGGGTTTTGACTGTCCTCACCTGATGACCCTTTCCTCGTTCTCGTCTCCAGGGTCCTGCCCTCATATATCCCATACCAGAGGCTTTAATGTGCCCATTCGTTTTGCCTTGAGGTAATCGATGGCGCTCAGGGCCGCAGCTACTGTGATTTATGAGCCTATTTTTGCTGTTATGCTCCATGTACAAATTGTCTTTGGTGATGTAAATTTGCCATCTTCCTGCGTTCTTGCTGACTCCAGGGCCAATTCACAAAACGGATGTCATTTATTTATGTTTTTTCTTTCCTCTGGGCTCCAGACACCTGCAAATCACATAATGCCAGAGACTAAAAGACAGTTCACTTTATCTTCATTGGTTTGTGTTTCCCTCATGCATGCTGTCATTAACAGCCACACATCACTCTTTTCACTGCCTGGGCTGAATGATACAGCTATTAGTCTTGACATAAATAAACATGCAACACAAAAGCTTTTCTTGTTAATCTACAGAAAATATGACAGCTGTAAACAATCTAATCTAGGTACAGAGAGAAACGTTTATCACAGTTAAAGCAACACTGAAAACAGCAGCTTCTCTGTGGGAGCTCATGCTGTTTTTAATAGTTTCACTTGTGCTTAATTAACTTGCATTATTCCATTAGATCAGAGTATACTGTACATCTTGAAGATCAAGTGAGCATGAACTAATAAATAAATTAAGCTTAACTAAAACACAAAGTAATCCAAAAGGTTTTTGTTATTGCTCTTGTGTACTCTACCAACAGTAGATGGTAATTAGCATTTGTGTCATTAGAGAAATGAAACTTACAAACAGAATAGAGCTTTAAACAGATGCCAGAAGCATCATGTTCACAGTGTTCTGCATGAGTCTGTCTGCCTCTCTTCACTAATTAACCTTTCAACCTTTATATTATCTTAAATATAGACTGAGAGAGTCACAAAACCGTAAAGCTAGCTAAACCAAACAGGATTTCTGCACAGGATGTCAACACACTTCACTCCTCCTGAACCCTCTACTTTTTCCACTCTAGATTCTTCTGTTTGCCATTACTGTGAGTATCAGCGCTCTTAAACGATAAACTGATGGTATTTTTCCTCATTTGTATGTGGTTTTGGATAATAATGTTGGCTAAATGTATAAATAGACATCGATGCAAGATCAAGAGTGTGAAAGAGAAAGCCTGTTTTGGGCATTTCCCACCTGAGTAAAGTCCAGTATGTCTTCCTCAGTCTGCAGCTTAGAAGTGTAAAGATCCAAGGTTTGCCCTGTTATATAAAAAAAGCCCTAGTGGAGCGGATGTCTTATCTACTTAGTGTGCACCAGTGGGACAAAGCAAGCGCTTGTCTAAAGCGTACTGAAACATAGGGAGTTCTGAAGACAGCGATCCTTAGCGCTCCTGGTTCTTCAGTGAACCTTTTATGACCTGCAATGAAACAGTGCCTGTCTGAAGCCGAAGGGAAGCTGCTGCTCTCTGAGCTAAACCTTTAACCTTCACTGCACACAGAAATAACTCTCTCTCTCTCAGCTCAAACAGACTGACATCAACCGAGGACAGACCTTAAACCCCTGAGTCCTGCAGTGCCAGGCTTCTGACTTAACGCTCTCGTCTGTATCGTTGCTTATTCTGATCAGGAAAACCTCGCTTAGACAGAAAGAGCCACTTAAAGTGTCCAATCACTTTTTTGTTTTTGTTGTTTTACATGCTTTACAATTCAATACTGACATAAAAATAGTATGGAAAAAACAAGAAATACTTAAAACAAGGAAAAAACAAGAAATACTTATTTCACAGGCATAAATCAGAAAACAACAAACAAACCAATTGCAACTCAAAACTAGCCCAATCGCATTTTGAGGGGGATCCCTGGTAAAAATTGCATTCCAGGGACTAAAATACATGTGTTTTGGTAGGGTTCCCCTGGTAAATATTTTATCTAAATATCACGTTATTGGGGTCGCTTTAACCAGCGGTTGTTAAAGTAGCCATGGACTTGGCAACACTGGACAGAGCGTAAATTTACTGTACTATGTACTGCATGCTTCAAAGCATTCAGCTGAAATTGGGCTGAAAATTTTGACCTGTTTTTAGATTCTAACAATAATATTTACAGCAAGAAACACGGTTATCTCAAGAGACAGACAGATGAAGTACGTCGACAGAGCAGCTGGAATGGAATAAACCTACATATGAAACACCCTATTCTCTCATCTTTCTTTATTTCAGGTGGAAGAGCAACTCTCCAGAGCAGTGAAAATGTAAAAGTAATGCTTCTCACAAACAAATGAATAATGAATAAAACGTGCTGATCTGTTTAAAAGAGAAGCCCGGGATTCGCTCCACAGCACATCATCTGAGAGTGAGCTGAATGAACGCTCAGGCTAGCTAGCCTTTTTTTAAAGCACATCTTGAAAATATATGAGTGCTATGAAAGACATGCAAATGAGCCGATGAATTATGAATACAGCAGCATTATGTGGGTGGAACGGGTGACTAGAGTAACTAAAACATCTCATTCTTTGACAGAATTACACCAGCAGCTTCTGTTACTATAAAAGCAAACATCACACCCGCCAGCATCTTCATTTCAGTTTGCGTAACTGATGACATACGATAAAAATATTACGATTCTGTAGAATGTAAAGATGAACATACAGTGTTGTACATCCTGTGAAGTATATATGGTTTTTGATCCACATATTCTGTTCATCCTATTCAATCATCTATAAGAGAAATAAAGAGATTTGAAACATTTTCTTTTTAGTCAAGATGACTGGATGCTTTGGTCTTCGAAATCTGTATGGTGCACAAATTCACAGAAAACACCTGACACTGGCATGAGTAAACACTTCTTCACACTCACTTAAATCATGCAGTCAACCATTATTGCAGAGCACGCTTCGATAAACAGAAAGTGTGATTATTGTATGGTGACTGAACTGGGTTTAATCCATCAGAACTGCTGAGGTTTTCAGTCTTGTAGACATGTGGATAACCAGACTGATTGCACTGATTTCACTAAATGCTGTACAATCTAATGCAATGAAACACACACAAAGTTCTGTGCTTGACAGTGAATAGATCATTCACTTTGCTTCAGAACTATAAAAGAACACACAGTATCACGACCCTTCCTCTCATACTCTCTGCCATCATTCCCTGACTCTTTATTCCTCTCAGCATCGGTTCCTTCATCGCCTGCTGTCCCTCTGGTCTGATTCAATGTCTTTCTCACAATCAACAGGGGAGATCATAAGCAGTATCTCTTCCTCTCTCTGTGAGACGTGATGTTGTCTACAGGGCAGGAACAGGTTCCTCTGACCCTAAAAATACAGAACGACATGACAGACCCTCGGTGCAGTAACAGATACAACACTGAGCAGGTGCAAACTCACTATAGAGACACAGCTAGACACATCATGACTATAGAAACAAGCAGACACAGAAAAACATGTCTGTCATTGGAAGAGAGATCAGAAAAAACTGAGAATGAGCTCCACTTTCTGAAAGAATGCAAAAAATATACAGATCATTGAGAAATGTTCTGGACTAAATATTAATCTTAAAAACTGGACTAAATCTTACATCCATCCAAGATTCGTGTCAAGACATTCATGAAAATCTCAGAATACTGTCTATTCAGAAACACAATTGCAAGATCAATTGCAGATTAATCTACTCTGCTGTGAAACACAGCATAGAACCCAAACAGAACCACAGAAGCACAATATAAATCAACTCACAGTAATTACAATAAAAGATAACTCAAATCCATTAGACTTAGCATCTGGATCTGATGGGAATGATAAAACAAAGCAGCACTAAATTCCAATCGACCGTAATTAAATGTGTGGATATCATGTCTCTGATTAATCAGGAATCAAGCACTGATAACAGCTATCTTCTTTAAAAACGGAGAGCCAGTAATTACAGAGAGATATTTCTGTGAAACTTATTCTGTAGTATAATAAACTCCCGGACTTCCTCACGACACACAGATTATTAGTCAGATTAGATTTTTACTGAATAACATGATGTTCAAATTACAAGCAAAATGTTTGCATGTTTTATGAACTTCATTGGATTCAATCTGTCACCAAGGATTATTTTACAAACATTTTGAAAGTAGATTAAGAAGTAAAACCTACAACCTCATTAAATCAATTTACACCGAAAGTAAATTTAAGCAACATCTTTCCCAAAAGCGTGAAGTGAGACAAACAGACGTTATTCAGCATCTACACCAATAAACCTGCATTCAGTCTGGAATGATCTGCAGCCATTGGCGTCACTTAAATCAAACGTCTGCTCCACAAATAATGCATGCAGGGGAGAGTCAGGCAAATATTCACAAATTATAAAAATACATAAATGAGCAGTCAAATTCTGGAAGCATTTAAAACTCAGTGACCCCCCCATAGCATTAAAGAACCAGCCCCCTCTCACATCATTCTCCTCCCGCTTACATTTTTATTAGTGCTTTGTTGTTATTTGTATGTATTTATATTTCATGTTTTTGAGAGAGGGAGCGAGAGAGAGAGAGAGAGAGAGAGAGCAAGATGGAAAGAGAGAAAGAGAGAGAGGGAGCAAGATGGAAAGAGAGAGAGAGAGAGAGCGAACCAGAGTTGAAGGAGCCACATTGTGTCAGTGTCTGAGGAGAGTAGGAGGGGGAGATGCAAGCACACACATCTCATTAACACACATATGGAAAGAGAGAGCGAGAGTGGATTCCAGCATATTTCCTGATATTCCTGATGCGGCGTGGCTCAGAGCTGAGCCCGGAGCAGTGATGCACAGCTGACAGCAGCTTCTCGCTCAGATCTGAGGTGGACACATCGAATCCGACTGCATCTGCATTCATAGGACAAAGCAACAAACGCACATGAACCACTGGAGCGATCACCAGCACCCCCGACGGGTAAGCCAACCTTGATCTAGAATAACATGCCTGCTCTTGCTGTGTTTAGTCTGAAGCACAAAAAAAGTGAGTTTAGCTTTAATATGATTTTTTTTTCTCCTTTGCTGAAATCAGCAGCCTTCTCTGCACATTCCAAACTTAAGTGGATTACATCCGAGGCATTAGGGATTTGGGGGTGTGATGTGAAGAGACATGCCTGACCGCAGGACACAGCACAACCAGGGGAGATCTGCATGTTTTTGCTGTCACTTTACACGTGGATTACTGTGCTAATTTGGTTTTACCAAGGACACACGTGAGGACGGACCACAGCTCGTCGTTACAATGAACTTCAGACAGAGAAGAAGGTAGGTGTCCAGTCAGTTTATAAAATTATATAGTGCATTCATCTGTAGATGTATAGTGGTGGTCAAAATTATTAGAACACTAGTATTTTCACCAGCTATAAATGGTTTTAAGATCTGATCATCATCCAGTCTGTCTGGAATGACATGAAGAAACAGAACAAACTGAGACCGACTAAATCCTCCAAGACATTTCAAGAAATCTACCTGCAAAGCTCCTGAGAAACGCTGCTCAAGTGCACCGAGGACAAAAGCTGCTTTAAACACAAAGGATGCTCACACCAATTGTTGATTTCATTTAGCTAATAGAAGTTAATTGATAAAGAAAATCTATTTATGACATTATTTTTGACAGCATTTTTACACAAGTGCCTAAAGCTTTTAACAGCACAGTAGCTTTGCAGGTAGCTTTCTTGAAGCGTCTTGGGGACACAGTCCTTAGTTTGTTCAGTCTCAGTTTGTTCTGTTTCTTCGTGTCATTCCAGACAGACTGGATGATGATCAGATCACATCTCTGTGTAGAGCACAAAAATCTCACTGGATTTTTACAATTAATGGCAAACACTGATATTTCCTACTGGCATACTACAGCAAAAGATAGAAATAACTGTCTTAAAACCTTTTTTTAGCTGCTGAAAATACTAGTTTTCTACATTCTAAAAAATGCTGTGTTAAATTAGTCCCAGTGCTGGGTTTGTCCATATTTTACCCAGCACTTGGTTGTATTAAACCCAGACTATTTTAGAGAGTAATAATTTTGGCCACCACTGTATGTGTCCGGCTGATGGCCACAAAACAAGACCTTTTTAATGCAGCTTTGAAGATCTGGAAACAGTGGCCAAAATACTGTCAGACTAGAAATTCTTGAAGATGGACCTTTTTCACATTTCCATGTTTCTCAGCAGCGGAAGTCATCATAGTTGGGATAACTTTGAGAACAGTGAATGGGAGAGTACCACAAAAATATTTTTTTGCATTCCCATTTGCTCAAATAGCAAAAGAAAAACTCCACGGTGCTGTTTTGACTTTCATAAAAGGAAAAAAATTGAGAGAAACTGATAATGGTAGTCAGAAGAAAGAACAAATTTGCCATCCCTCCCATAGATGCTGCATTAGAAACACCCTCGCATTAGCCTTAACTATTTTTTTTTTTTTTTTTTTGTAATTTGATGCAAAGGTAATATAATACAAAGTATAGTGTTATACTGTAAATGTACACACATTTTGGTGTCACTTTATTTTGATGGTTTCTTTAACACATTCAAATGACCATACGTATCATTGCACCTACATGTCTACAAACTCTCATTAGAGTGTTAGTAGAGTATTAGTAGACTGGTAGGGTTAGGGTTAGAATAAGTTGACATGTACTTGCAAAGTTACTTATATTCAGTACAATGTCTGTTGGGACAATATCAAAATAAAGAGTTAGCAGATATTAATCAGACAGTCTACTAATACTCTGATTAGAGTTAGAGAGACATGTAGGTGCAAAGTTACTTGTCAACAGAATGCTCAAAATGGACCATCAAAATAAAGTGCTACCCACATAAATAAAAATCTAAATATAAAAAACTTTCAAGGATTTATGATGCTGATGACTGTTAAATGCATCATCACAGTCTTGTCAAAAGGATCCATTGTATCTAAACATATTAGCTTCAATGGTTTACACATATTTGGACTTGCATCTTGGTGATCGACGTATTTTGTTTGTGTCCAGCTAGTGAATCCTGGAGCTCCATGGGAGCAGTGCTGAGGAGCAGAAGACTCTGAATCCTCTCGGTTCAGGGAAGAGGTCAGCAAGATGGTGCCACCACCTCCTACCAACAAGCCGCACGTTTGCTTGTCCACCATCGTGATCATGAGCAGCATGGTGCTGATGGACGCCTACCTGGTGGAGCAGAACCACGGCCCGCGGAAGATCGGCATCTGCATCATGGTGACAGTGGGAGACCTCTGCTTCCTCATCGTGCTGCGATACGTGGCGGTGTGGGTCGGGGCCGAAGTGAGGATGGCAAAACGAGGCTACGCCATGATACTTTGGTTCCTTTACATCTTCGTCTTGGAGATTAAGGTATATTTTGTTTACCAGAACTACAAGTCTGACCGTAAGAGCATGGACGTATTAGCTCGGAAAGCTCTGACGCTCCTGCTCTCCATCAGTATTCCTGTGCTGTTCGTGATCCTGGTCGCTATCGAGCACATGGAGTACGTGAAGGCTTTCAAGAAGAAGGAGGAGATCAGAAATCGTTTGTTCTGGGTGGTAGTGGATCTGCTGGACATTCTAGACATCCAGGCCAACCTGTGGGAGCCGCAGAAGAAAGGGCTTCCGCTCTGGGCCGAGGGACTGATGTTTTTCTACTGTTATATTCTTCTTTTAGTGCTGCCCTGCGTGTCTCTGAGTGAGATCAGCATGCAGGGCATCAACATCAGTCCTCACAAGATGATGCTCTACCCCATTCTGAGTTTGGTAACTATTAACATCGTCACTCTTTTCATCCGTGGAGGGAATATGCTCCTCTATAAGGACAACAGAGTGTCTGGGATACTCATGGCCAAGAACATCCTTGCCATCGTTCTGAAGACATGTAGCTTTGTGCAGTACAGGAGACAGTTGCAGAGCGCCCCGCCTGTGTTTGGAGTGGAATTACAGAAGAACTCTGTGGCGTCGGGTCGATCAGGTCAGACTCCTCCACAGGGGGTGCTGCAGGAGCAAACGCCGCTGCCCGAGGTCACCAGGTGTGAACGCACGTGACCCGGAATCTGAAGACTACCTGCACAAGGAAACACACATCTCTGATGAAACCATGTGGATGTAAGCTACATATTGCTAGCTTCATTATTTTCATCTGAGAGAAATACAAGTGGAGCGTAATGGAATGAAGGTAGTAGAGCCCGACCAATATGGGTTTTTAGGGGGCTGATACCTATACCAACGTTTATAATCTGCGTTATATGTTCTGTAAAAAACTTTTTATTTCGGCGCCATATTCACTGATACGATATATCTGCGACAGGCTCATATCTGCAAAACAATATATTGGTTGGGCTCATATACATTTACATTGCATACTATGCCAGCTTTCTAAGTATGTCACTGGACAAACTCCAAATTTTAAAATGGTCATGCTCATCTGGGGTTCAGGTTTGGCTGGTTACTTTGGTCCAGTTTGGTCCTGCTGGTAGATGTGGAATACACTATCTGATGGTATGCAGAGATTCTAAAACATTGCGTGCAGAAACTTAGTAGAACTTTCACTAGAGACTGATGATTTCTAGAGGCTCTTGACTTGGTATTTGTCTCATCTGCTGACGTCACAGCTCAGGATAGTGACTAGTGAAGAGTTGGGAATGCTTTGAGACACAGGCCTAGTGAAAATGATTCAGCAAACTACAGTTATTTTTAAAAAATGATCGTGTCAAACTGGTGCACTGCTTTAAAAACCAAACAGGACACAGTAAACTCGTAACTCATAAAATAGTTACGTTTTCTCAAGAGATCAGGGCTGCATTTTCCCAAAAGCATCGTAAGCTTAAGTTGATCGTAGCTCTGTTGGTTTCAATGGGTCTACAATGTATTTAAGCTTACGATGCTTTTGGGAAACACAGCCCAGGTTGGTCTTTCCAGCATGGAGTATGATAGTAAACCATTTCAACCACAGTTTGATCAGAAATGGTGTTGTAAAAGCGTAACAGACACTGTTATTTTGAGAAGATCAAAAAGCCTGCCTCATAAATGGAAAGTGTCATCATTACTCAAACACATTATGAGATTTACAGCAATCGTAACATTTGTATCAAAAGAAAAAAAAATATTGTGATTAATTTGTTTATTTATTTTCTAATCAAGCAATATGATAAAAGATAAATAAAATAAAATGAAAAAAGACAAAAAACCACTAAAGCAACAAACGTCCTTTTAGTTGAAAAAGGGGGAAAGATTTTTTTTTTAATGTGATGCTTTGATAGAGAGTTGTATACACCGTTATGTGTTTGTTACAGCACGTTTTACTCCGGTCAGACACACAAATGTACTGATTAGACTGAAGATAGAGTATGTTTCATGTCCTAATTACAATTCTGATGAGGGTTTTTAATTAAACAGCGTTACAAAGGGAAAATGACCAGTGATTCTCCTCTCTTCATTTTATTCTCCAATTAGCCGCTATCTAATTGCAAATGTAGTTCCTTTTTGCCAACACCATTTATCTGAAAATGCCCTTTTAACACCTTGCCCAATCTGCTTAGTTTTCAATGAATGAAGTGTTCAGTGAAAGAAGACAAAACTATTATAGTATGTTACTGTTGCAGATGATGTTTAATTTTATCATGTTTGATGTTAGTTATGAATTAACAGAATGAATGTACTGCTGTGTGAATAACTTCCAACAGATGAAGAAAACACACTGCCCTAACAAGCCTGTTACTGCTCACGCATTTGCGTACCAGACATGTAATGGAAGAAGCTGCCAGAGATTCACTTTAACAGAATCCTGGGAAACTGAAGCATCTCAGAACACTGTGTTAAAGATGCATAGTCCTGGAAGGGAGAAAAACGTTACTGCAGAGTCACTTTAAAGTCTACATGAAACAGCATTCATGCCTCTTTTACCTTTACCATCTGAGGTATTTAGTGATTTAATCCATGAGGAACTGAAATGAGGAATGTTTCACATCATTTAGTAAATGTATATTTCATGTTAACCTTAAGCATTTGATTGACAAAGGTTTGGTGTTGACTTGTTTTGTCTTAATCTAGTCTTCTAGTATTTCTCTAGTATTGGTGTATGTGCGTGTTTCTTCATCATTCCCACGAAAGCAGGATGTTCAATGGTCGTAATATTCTCAGGTTATATTTGTAACCACTAAAATAAATTATGACTGAGACTTCTTATTGATGTTCTATGAAAGCGCATGGATTGAACAAATAACAGGGCATGCAGCCCATCACCTTTCTATAGGAATATTTAATGCATCCATTTGTTGTGCTGTTTATACATCAATGTGTAATTTTGCATGCATTTTGTGTTTGAAATCTACCATTGACTTTCATTGGTAGATCATGTGTGTGCAGAGCATGCTGGGATATTTTTTATTCCCACTGAGACAAACCAACAGAGTTTTAAATGATCGCCTTCTTAAATTCTGCCTTGGAGGAGGCTGCCACATTTTCTGATTTAACAATGTGACTCTGCTTTGTTGCATTTTGTACAGTGAAATTATTTCAGTCCCAATTCACACGGTGCATGAGGTGAGATCAGATAAGAAGTTCCTCTGAAAGCTGTTCAGATTAAAATTCATTTGCAGTGAGATTGGTTTATTTAATCTATTTGTTCTTTTTAGAGCTTGACACCCGCAGTCCAGATTGGTTAGTGAATAAAGACACATTCTTTATCTTTAAGTAGGACTGCATAGGTAAAAATTTAAATTTCTCAAATCAAATCTTAGATGGCAAGTGCGAAAAATTTAAAGCTGACGAGTGGATTTTGCATATCAAATGCAAATAAAATATAACTAAATACGTGAAATATGCAAGACTGAATAAAAAAATTAATCTCTTAACTATTGTTGCACACATCTCTCCCCCTGCACAGTGTGGCTCTTCTCTACCTTTTTGTTTTTTGTTAACAGCATGCTCAAAAGATGCTTCATTAATGAAGTTAAATGAATTCAAAACAATCTATTTAAAATACACAGAGGAGGAATGTCAGCAGAATGTGCATTTCTAACTCTCTCCTGTCTGTCTGATCAAGCTCGACGATATTAAATCGATCTTTAACTCGATGATCTCCATCTGCCCTTCCATCCTCTCGTCCTCTGACCTTGAGTATATATATCTTGAGTTCAGCCGCTGGGGCATCTCTTCTCTGTTCTTCTGCTCTCTCCTGCATGTGTCTCTGTAATTAAAGAACGAGCTCCAGCTGTCACGTCTAACAAACCTCTCGCTCCATCGGATTCAGAGGAACGCTGCTAGTTTGGTGTGTTAGTGGTGCACTTAAAACTTAAATGAATTCTCTGAAATCTTTATGAAAACTTAAATGTGATACATAAAATAACATTTAGAGTCATTCAAATAAATAAACAGATAATATTATTCTCATAATTATTTTAACCCTTATGTATTTAAATAAAATTGCCTCTAAAATCGTTAAAATGTCTGTTAAAAAAAAACAAAACACAAAAATCTGAGATTACACCAAGGCCATACTATGAATTTGATTAGCAGTGAAACTTCATCAGGTGCATCATAGAAACAGGGTTGAGAAGCACTGCATTGGATGCTTACAGTTCCTCATCCACCAAAATACTTCAAGCAAAACATATTTGATTCCTGCATAACTGACCTGCAATTTCTGTTGGTAGATCTTGAATGGCATCACTCATCTATTATAATCTCTCTGCTAAAACCCTTCATGATTTCTCCTAAAGACCGTACAGCGAACATGACGTCTTGAGCTTCTGCAGCTGCCCAAACTAAAGTTGCTAACTGTCTATAAAAAACTTTATCACAACAGTAAACTCGAGCAGAGCTGCAGTCACTGTATTTACTGTACCGCTTTGATTAAAGTTACTCAGCTTTTGTTTGTTACGCCTCTGGGGAAGGAGGCGAAAAGCTCCTGAAAACTCAAAAGTCATTAAAGTTCATTGTGAACACTGCATGGATGAAGGCTTAGGGATGTTCCCTGAGGGAGGTATTCCAGTATCCGTATCACACTGGCTTAGTTTTATGCAAATAATTTGAGTCAAAAAATTGATAAAATCTGGAGGATTTCTCATAGATGTATGCTGAGTTCCATTGAGAGTTTACACATAAAAACTCCCCTCTCTTGACTTATCAGAAATCATTTTTTGGTCTGCATCTGTTAATTCAGCATTCATTTCTTCAGGTTATTCTTCAGTAGTAACTGTCTAGGCAGTTGAATACAGAAATAAACTAATGCTGATGAATGATAATGAATACATACAGTAGCCGCATTGGAAAAATGTGCTTCTACCCAACCTTTGCAAAACTCCAAAAAACTATACATATGTGGGCCTGGAGCACAAAAGCAGTCATAAGTAGCACAGGTATATTTGTAGCAATAGCCAACAATACATTGTATGGGTCAAAATTATCAATTTTTCTTTTATGCCAAAAATCATTAGGATATTAAGTAAAGATCATGTTCCATGAAGATATTTTGTAAATTTCCTACCGTTCATATATCAAAACTTCATTTTTGATTAGTAATATGCATTGCTAAGGACTTCATTTGGACAACTTTAAAGGAGATTTTCTCAATATTTAGATTTATTTGCACCCTCAGATTCCAGATTTACAAATAGTTGTATCTCAGCCAAATATTGTCCTGTCCTAACAAACCATACATCAATGGAAAGATATTTATTCAGAATAAATTGACCCTTATGACTGGTTTTGTGGTCCAGGGTCACATATAATCGAAACACCATATTAAACATTACATGCAGTAAAACACCAGCAACAATAATGGATTTTTTTTCAGTGAGTCTGTGTTACAGCTACATTTGTTTAAAGATCTAATTATCAGAAATTGGTTTGATAACTTGGCTTACTCTCACATCTAAACATTGCCTAAAAATCTAAAATTGGACTTTAAAAAGCACACAAAAAATATACTAGCGGTTAAAAAAAATCGACAGTATTTTATGGTGCATGGAGCGTGGCATAAAAATCTTCTTTGGGAAATTAATTGTTTGTTTAGCATGCCCAACTAATGCTGTTAATCTGAACTTCTCTTCAAAACTCTGCCTACAGCTGAGTGAAAGAGATGTGTTTTGGAGGGTCTGGCTGTGTTTCGGTGGCTCTCTCGTGTGATGAAAGATGATCACGAGGGCGAGACATGTTCGCTCGTCTCGGCCTGCTGTGGCTCCGTAATTGTTTAAAGCAATCGATTGCCTTCTGCTCAGTCAGTTTCTCTTATCTGCTTCTGGTCTCTAAAAGCCACATTATCACTGAAGGGCTTTTGTGTCATAAACTGTATGTGCCTTTGTTCCACTTTCTGCACAGGAATGGGTACTGATATCTGCACACACTTTAAGTTCTTCCATTTATTATGTATTGTGGTGTGAAGCTATCTTTCACAATCAAATAGAGACAAAACATCATTCCTATAAGACTTTATGGCCACATTTTAATAGTTAAGAGAAAGCCCTGAGTGGGCAGGAGTAAAATGGATTACTTCTTTATAAGAGAAGCATAGCAAATATCTTCTACCAGTGATTAAACTCTGATAGACATATCCCCAGGTGTCGGAAATAACAGCTAGTTAAAGTCACACACGTTAAGAGTCACACACTGCTAGTTCAACTGAGAAAAAAACATAAATACTAACAAATTAAACATTAAAGATTAATGTATTAGCATTTTGTTGCAGTAATATAACATATACAACTAAGATAAATAGGTCAAACTAAAGCAGTTATGTAGTCAGCTGGTCTGATCGCTTACGAAACCGCGTGAACTACTTTACCCGTCATTGTACAGATGTTCAGAACTCCGTTAACCATCAAATCTGTCTCAGATATTTCTCCTAAACACACACAAGAGAAAGAAAAAAAAAAAGACACAAATGAGATGTAAATAGCGTTGCATTTGTGACATGCAAGCACCTCAGATCCTTTTATCATAGATGAATTAAAAGAGAAATGTTTGAGTTCATATTGAGATCTCGGACTCTGAGATCTTCAACGCTAGAGGAGACAAAGCTGTGAAAGCTTTATTCTGAAGAGAACGTCTCAGGTTACATACAGGTCCTTCTCAAAAAATTAGCATATTGTGATAAAGTTCATTATTTTCTGTAATGTACTGATAAACATTAGACTTTCATATATTTTAGATTCATTACAACACAACTGAAGTAGTTCAAGCCTTTTATTGTTTTAATATTGATGATTTTGGCATACAGCTCATGAAAACCCAAAATTCCTATCTCAAAAAATTAGCATATCATGAAAAGGTTCTCTAAACGAGCTATTAACCTAATCATCTGAATCAACTAATTAACTCTAAACACCTGCAAAAGATTCCTGAGGCTTTTAAAAACTCCCAGCCTGGTTCATTACTCAAAACCGCAATCATGGGTAAGACTGCCGACCTGACTGCTGTCCAGAAGGCCATCATTGACACCCTCAAGCAAGAGGGTAAGACACAGAAAGACATTTCTGAACGAATAGGCTGTTCCCAGAGTGCTGTATCAAGGCACCTCAGTGGGAAGTCTGTGGGAAGGAAAAAGTGTGGCAGAAAACGCAGCACAACGAGAAGAGGTGACCGGACCCTGAGGAAGATTGTGGAGAAGGACCGATTCCAGACCTTGGGGGACCTGCGGAAGCAGTGGACTGAGTCTGGAGTAGAAACATCCAGAGCCACCGTGTACAGGCGTGTGCAGGAAATGGGCTACAGGTGCCGCATTCCCCAGGTCAAGCCACTTTTGAACCAGAAACAGCGGCAGAAGCGCCTGACCTGGGCTACAGAGAAGCAGCACTGGACTGTTGCTCAGTGGTCCAAAGTACTTTTTTCGGATGAAAGCAAATTTTGCATGTCATTCGGAAATCAAGGTGCCAGAGTCTGGAGGAAGACTGGGGAGAGGGAAATGCCAAAATGCCTGAAGTCCAGTGTCAAGTACCCACAGTCAGTGATGCTGGTGTTGGTCCACTGTGTTTTATCAAGGGCAGGGTCAATGCAGCTAGCTATCAGGAGATTTTGGAGCACTTCATGCTTCCATCTGCTGAAAAGCTTTATGGAGATGAAGATTTCATTTTTCAGCACGACCTGGCACCTGCTCACAGTGCCAAAACCACTGGTAAATGGTTTACTGACCATGGTATTACTGTGCTCAATTGGCCTGCCAACTCTCCTGACCTGAACCCCATAGAGAATCTGTGGGATATTGTGAAGAGAAAGTTGAGAGACGCAAGACCCAACACTCTGGATGAGCTTAAGGCCGCTATCGAAGCATCCTGGGCCTCCATAACACCTCAGCAGTGGCACAGGCTGATTGCCTCCATGCCACGCCGCATTGAAGCAGTCATTTCTGCAAAAGGATTCCCGACCAAGTATTGAGTGCATAACTGAACATAATTATTTGAAGGTTGACTTTTTTTTGTATTAAAAACACTTTTCTTTTATTGGTCGGATGAAATATGCTAATTTTTTGAGATAGGAATTTTGGGTTTTCATGAGCTGTATGCCAAAATCATCAATATTAAAACAATAAAAGGCTTGAACTACTTCAGTTGTGTTGTAATGAATCTAAAATATATGAAAGTCTAATGTTTATCAGTACATTACAGAAAATAATTAACTTTATCACAATATGCTAATTTTTTGAGAAGGACCTGTATGTAACCATGGTTCCCTGAGAATAGGGAACGAGACACTGCGTCCTCTAGAGGTCGCTATGGGTGAACTCTATGGGTACGCATACCTCCGCTATGGGTGACCCGTGTCTGAGGCATACATACAAAAACACCACATGTTGGCCGGCGACAGCCTATGATGTCACTACCGGCGTGACCGCAGTATAAAGTGGTGCTGGGAAAATACGTCATTCACTTCTTCATCTGAAGCTTGCATCTGAAACATGGCACCGAACCTAGAGGACGCAGGGAACTATTCTCAGGGAACCATGGTTACATATGTAACCTGAGACGTTCCCCTTCGAACTGCGTCCTCTTGGGGTCGCTATGGGGAACAGAATACCCACGCCACCATGCTGAGGGGAGTGCAAGCCAAGCACAAAAGGCGAGCACTAAGTACCAACTCTACCCGGCTAAGGGAGTTGCCCCTGGTACGGTACGACGGCTGTCAGTGACATTATCCCCTTCAGCCAAAGGCCTGAGCTGCATACCCCAGAACTTATCTGTTAGGGGCCGGGCCTCCTGGACCCAGGGTAGAGCTCAAAGGCTTGGAATCAGAAGAAGAGATTCCTTTAAGGGGATACGACCAAGCGCATCAAGAACTGATGTTAAAAGACCCGGAGGTCCTAGGCATTGTAGTGCTGGAGACCTGATGACCAAGGAGGCTCCCACAGAAACCTACGACTGGGCCACACGATCCAGGGGTATGAGGCCGGAAACAGGGCTCTCATCCTAGCCTGGATCTAGTATCGATGAGTGAAGTCATCACTGCACTGCGTCGAAGGAAAGAGGTGAAAACACACAAAACGACAGGTCCAGAAACTGCAAAGAATGGCTAACAATACCAGTGAACTGTAAAACTGGATCGTACTCACCCATCCATGGTTCCTGCACATGAGATCAGTCCCGGAGGCGAAGTCCAAAGAGTCGGGTACGGACCATCAGTAAGGTAGTTTCTATGAAACATAGAACTTAACCAAAACATCATAAGTCGAGCACAGAGACTGCAATATTTTTAAACGCAGGTTCCTAGGCTCCCACCTAACCTCGGTCAGGTGGAATTAACGGTGGTTGCAGGGGAATTAGAGCAGAGAAGATGAGGGCAGATGACAGGCCCCCTGAGGGAAGGGAGTAGATTTTCAAGTGTTACTCTGGTCCGGACGAGAGTATTGAGAATGCCTCGTCTGGATCACCTCCCTCAGGTCTTGCCTACCTCTCTTTGACCCGCGCCTCCCTCTAGCCCTACCCGCAAGCGGGGGAAGGGCACGAGTCGCGACACTAGCCTTCTGTGCCCATCTCTGATCCCCAGATGGAGATGGGCCAGGACCCCTGCATTGTCCGGACTGTAACGGACAGAGCGTTACTTGGTTTTATTTTATTTTTGTACTTTAGTACTTCTATTTTTGTTGCTTTCATAGTGTGATGTATTTGGGTCACATGTAGTACCACTAAGAGCAGCTGGAGGGCCTAGAGGTAAACGGGCATATAAGCTCGCTCGATCACCATAGAGTAAGTCAGTTCATTTGGTAGAGGGAAACCATTTGGTGGAACTCATGCTACCAGCTTGCTCTTTAAGTCCTTGGTTGAGAACTCTGAGTTTTTGCTCTTCTGTGAGTATTGTTTGATTTATTTACCTGACAACATGTCTGTATTATGAAGTTACTAATGTCAGCCTTTTGCTTTCTTTTTAGCAGGGACTTTGTTTTGCCTATGCCTACACCTGTTTTTTTCTTCAAATGATTCATATGCCATTGATCATATGCATCTTAAATCACCTCTGGATGGAGTACAACGTGTGTACAACGACGATCCAGGCTGGTAGTGAAACTACCGCGTGTGGGTTCTTCCAACGCAGCACACACTACAGCAACACGCCGAACACCAACGACGCTGGGGATTTAATAACCTTGCATCGCACTCAAATATCTTAAAACATTCTCATCTCTCTTCAATCCTCGTACTTTAGCTGATCATGGAATGATTAGTTTATCTCACCTCATTGACTCAGTTAAAGGACAAAGAACATTTAAATTGACGTATGCTTTATTCATTGGGTTTTTGCACCTGTGTGTGTATATACACTTGTGGGAAGAATAAAATAGACATCAAAGATCTTTTGTGTTGTGAAGAGTATTTTAATCAGTACATTTCAGAAATCTGTTGAACCCCTCAGAGTAACAGCTCTAAAGAGACGAGGTGTTACAGGGCTTAGACCTGGACCTTCTTGGAATAAAGGTTTTGAAGGCCACTGAGTGCGCCCTTGCCTCCCTAAATTCTCGACCACCATCTCGACGGAGGTAAGCTCTTCTTCTTCTTCTCAACATCTGCCAGATTCACCCACAGATGTATCTCCGTTACCACCATAGACCTGCAGTGAGGGCCTGCTTAGTGGCACGGAGAGCCAAATCCGTGGTGCTGCGCAGCTCAGCTACTTCGTCAGGCGACAAGCCCTGACCCTTATCCAGGTCTTTCAGCAGATCAGCCTGGTATGCCTGAAGCACCGCCATCGTGTGCAACGAAGCGACAGCCTGACCCGCTGCTGCGTATGCCCTGCCATTTAAGCGAGATGTTTCCTGAAGGGGCTTAGATGGCAAGGAGGGAGCCTTGTGGGAGGATGTCTCACCCTCAGAGAGATAGCTGGCTCTTCCACAGGGGGCATCCTCTCATAGCCGTTTTCACGCATCCCCTCAATGTTAGCATAACTGGTATGATAAAACCTATGAATGAAAACGGCTTCTTCCATTCCCTTTCAACCTCCGCATGAAGATCAGGAAGAAATGGGAGGCTCACTCGAGCTGGGGGGTTATGGCCAGAAAGATAACGTTCATCGAGATGACCCCGCGGCGCCACCATCTTGGCCCACTTCCATGGCAAGTCAAGCCTTGCCGTGGCGCAATCCATAACCTTCAACAATTCGCCATACGCAGGGCAGGAGGATTGAGAGGGCTCAGTCTCAACTTCTTCACCCTCAGACATCTCCTGCTCTTCCTGGGAATAATGCAGCAGAGCACTAGCCGATGGATCAGATGATGTCAGTGAGATCGCGTCATCATCATCCCGTGGATCGCAATCGCTCACGGCCGACGAGCGCGAGAAGGAAAGCCCCCTCTCTAACCATCAGCCAGATCCGCCTACGAACCTCAGGAGTTCATTCTCCTCCGTGCCTCGGCATCAAATAACGAGGACACGGATGCACACATTTCTTAAATGCCTTGCTAGTGCTCGCCATAGTAGTAGCAGAAAATCGTTCTTACCAGTGTAATGCACGCTTCAAACAAAACAGTCACTGAAGACGAAGAAGAGAATGACGTATTTTCCCGGCGCCCCTTTATACTGTGGTCGCACTGGTAGTGACGTCATAGGCTGTCGCCGGCCAACATGGTGTTTTTGTATGTATGCTTCAGACACAGGTCATGCTGACAGCGTTCCCTATAGCAACCCCTAGAGGACGCAGTTTGAACTTCCCTCGAAAGGGAAACATCTTAGAAGCTGCTCTTTAATGTAAACTCATTAAACTATTTTTCTTTTCTATAGGACTAACTTTGAATGTTTGTAATTGAATTTCATTGATTAATTGTATAACCAACCATTGGTGGCTGCTGTTTGACCATGTAGATATGAAGGCATTAAATCACACTGTCTGGTCATTTTTTATATGTTCCTCTAGACATGCTCACATTTACATTTACATTTAGTCATTTGGCAGACGCTTTTATCCAAAGCGACTTACAATTGGGGAATACAAAAAGCGATTAATCTTGAAGAGGCAATCAGACAGAGGAAGTGCTCGTAACACCAAGTCTCAGTCATTGTTCAAATAAGTACAAGCTAGTAAGGGAGGGAGAGAAAGATACAGGGAAAGAGTGATTTTTTTTTTTTTTTTTTTTTTTTTGAGTTTAGTCAAGTACTGCCGAAAGAGATGAGTTTTCAGTTGTTGCTTGAAGATTGACAGGGATCCAGCATTCCGGATAGGGGTGGGAAGATTATTCCACCAGCCAGGAATGGTGAACGAGAATTTTCTGGAGAGTGATTTTGAGCCTCTCTGTGATGGTACCACAAGGCGTCGCTCACTAGCAGATCTCAGACTTCTGGAGGGGATGTAGGTTCGTAATAGTGAGTGGAAGTAGGAGGGTGCTGAGCCTGTGGTACGTCTGTATGCAAGCATCAGTGTCTTGAACTTGATACGAGCTGCCACTGGTAGCTAGTGCAAGGAGATGAAGAGAGGTGTAACATGCACTCTTTTGGGCTCGTTGAAGATCGAGCCCAAAACCACATCTGACCGGTGCTTTTCATCCCCATCAGGTTTGAAGAGAGAATCAATTTGAGCCTTTCACAGGTCTGCCCTGTATCACAAGTGCTGTTGCCATAGAAACACATACATTATAATTCTCACCATCAGTTTACATGAAACTGATATTATGAGGCATGGCATGAATCCACTTTCCTAGTGCATCTGATGAAGTTGCGTCCAGACATTTACGTTTCTCTCACAAAGCGCTCTTCTTGTCATGGTCAGTTACAACAAAGCAGAAATGTAGCTGGTTCTAGTTGCAGCACTTTTATTAAAATAATCCAAAAATGACATGCACACTAAACAAAACAATGACAAAAATAGAAAACGAACAACAGAAACTGAGTGCTATATACAGTATACAGAGGAAGAATAATTAAGGTAACTGAGACCAGGTGTGTACTAAACCAAGGCAACTAACAAGTGGTCAGAAAATAAGGACAAAGGAAACTAGGCCTGTGTCTCAATGTGCATACCATCCTAAATTCTATGCGATATTAGTAATTTTCAATATGATTTAGGGCAGATAGGGTGGATAGTATGTACATTGGGATGCAGGGTAGGATGACCAATCACAGGAACTAGAACTAAAGCAAAACCTAACATAAATGTGACCCTTCATTTACACAGTTTTGCCCTCTCTATCTTTTTATTGGATTAGGCAGGGCTCCAGACAAAAAAAATCGAGTAAGGAGCCAATGGCTCCTATAAAAGAAAAACTTAGGCGCCAAATTATTTTTTTAGGTGCCACAGAATAAAAGTGGTTTATTTTATTATTATCATTTTATTTTTCCCCCCTATTTTAACACTTCAATCATTTTGTCATGTGTTTATGTCTTATCTTTTCTAGGCTTTATCAGCATTTTAATCCATCTTGTAGATGATCAGGTCAACCGGGGGACTAAGGTTCACTTAAAGTGTGAATTAAATGTCTTTTACAACTTGAAATATACAGTCACAAAGAATTGTTCGTTACACAGAATCTGTACCAATATCATGGACCATAAGCATCACTTGGCAACTGAGTGCAGTGCATCCTATAAATGTTGTCACGTCTTTCACACATTCAGTCTGTTTTTCTTCATTAGTAAAATGCAATTTTATAGGAGGAGTTGAATCATGTACAACAGAATAAGTAAAAATATTAATATGCAACAGCGCATAAATATAGCAAAACGCTCCTCTTTATAGTTATTTTTCTAGATGACTGATGAGTTTATGGACACTGAGTGGTTATTCTGAGGTAAATGTATTACAATGCAATGTTTACAAGCTTTATACATTTCCTCAGTTTGAAACACTGAATGAGCTTTTACATAAAACAGTTGTAGCCTACTATAGGCTTTCTTATTGCCTACCTTTTGATCATGTTCATTTCATCATTTCATACTATAGTAGTAAATCGAAATATATAATGGGTTCACTTGCTGTTTTAACTGAGGTGCTAAAGAGATCGCGCCTGAGCATTAAGTGCGATACTCTCCGCTCGCGCGATCCGGACGCATACACGGACCGTGTGGACGCGGGGTACTGGTGTTTATATTACCGAAAGTGTGCGCTTGTGGTCCGCATTAAAGAGCACCCAAACCGCATCATTTGAATTTCGTAGCATTTTAAAGCTGATACTTTGTTTATTAAAAAGTAAGACAGCACAAAGCTTTTTGCGGTTACTGGATGGCAAGTGCGCTTCAAATAACAGGAAGTCCATGCATTAACAGAACACAGCATATAGACTAAGATCTCGATAAGAAGATCGACCGGACAAGTGTAAATGCATCTGGTTGTTGAAACCACATATGGTAATTTTACTCCTCCCATAATATTAAAATAATAGACGTGTGAGAGCGTTTTATAGGCTATATGGCATGTTATAGTCAGATATGACAGCGCAATGCAACAAGCATCACCGCGGATGAGTAGCGGAGTATTTCTTCAGCAAGCGACGCGCAAACTGAATGAACCTGAAAGTAAGTCGCAGACGCTCAACACACAATCTTCTTCATTAAAAGTAGCGAGACTAGCCTATCTTTCCAGTGCTGATGCCGCGCGCTCTCTTGATATTGAAATTAGCTGATAATTAATAAAATTATCCATTGCTTTCATTGACGTGAACTCCGTTATATTTGCATATGAAGCGGGAATTGAAGAACGGATTTATATCCGTTTTGCGAAGACACATTGATGTGGCCAAGTGTAAATGGGGAAACGTTTTATCAAATCATATAGATATCCGATCAGAGAAAATGCATGAAGTGACCAGGTGTAGCCTAAACAGGCCCTTTCAGGTCTCTCTCACTGCGTTCAGCAGACTGTGTGCGGCAGAGACGAGGACTGTTTGAAACTCTTTTCAGTAAAACTTTGATGCGCATCGTCTTATGTAAGTTTAATACTTGAACATAACAAAAGATGTGAGCGCAAAACAATCGGGAAAAAAGTCCTTTCATGCAAATTATATATAGTCGCCAGTGGCGACCTCAGCAAAAACTTCACTCGCAAATTAATATTTTTGGTCGCAAATGCGACCATTTTAGTCGCAGTTTGGAGCCCTGTTAGGTCAAATGTACAATTATCAAGTCAAGTTTATTGTACAGCACTTTTCCCAATGCAGCTTCAAAGAAAACCGTTCTTAAACCCAGGAAAAAAATATAGGTCATAAAAACGTTGTGGGAATAATTTTTTATATGTTTCTAAAACAGTTTTCTTGTTAAAAATGTCCAGTTTTCTTGTCATGATGATAACATTATTAAAAAAAAAAAAAAAAAAACAGTTTCTTATTTCATTCTACTAACCTCATTTGCACCCAAAATATTATGTTATTTGAACATTTATTTTTAATATTCTAAGAATGTTAAAATTATCAGTGTTCCTGCTGTGATCATAACATTATGTTACAAAAATGTTTCTTACAATGTTCATCAATTACAAGTAACATCATAAGGATGCTCAGAGAATGTTGTTCTGAGAACATTTTTTCTCAACATTATATAAAATATGAATAAACTTATAAGAACATCCCATGAACACAACATTAAGGACATTTCGTCCTAACATTTATATAACTTTTTAAAAACATTAGTGAATGTTGTGAGAGCGTTCCTGGAAAAGCCTCCAGAGAGCCGGACAAAAGTGACTGTCAGAAGGGAAAAGTGAAAGAAAGAAAAAACTTAACAGAAGTGAAGCAACTCAAAAAAAGGCTTGATTCTGTTCTAAATTTGTCAAAGTAGAAGCATGCATCATGCATAATTATCATTCACATCAACACTGAGAAGACAGGCAAAGAGGAACTGAATTTTGTAAAGGAAGAAAAACAATCTTAGCAAAGGAGACACAACAGCAGCATTATGAGGATCAGAACTGATCCAGTGCTAGAGAGAAGACAAACTGAATCAGATCACATGGATCTCTCTGTAAACGGGTCACTAACAAGTGTGATGTGTCTCAGGATCAATATTCCTCACAATCCTTAACACATCAATGCAGCGACCCACTGAACTCCAAGCTCCCTGAAAGACTCAAACACTGCAGCTTTGACTGGATTGAGCCTGACCTTTTGAAGAGCAGATACAGATTACCAGAAAACTGACATGACCCACCATCGAGTAATCAAACATCAAAATGTTGTAAGATAAAAAACAAATAAAACTTAAGTCATGGGTATTCTCATTTTAGTTTCAATACTGTATTTGGACATTTTTTACTGAATACACCTCCCACTACCTAGCAATCTCGTGAAATCACCGTTCCATGATATAAGGATGTGTGTGTGTTACAGCATTCGTATGACAGGGCTTCAAATGAGATGGCAACGATTTTACAGAAATAACGAAGAATAGATGTGGACAATAAACACTGACTTAGTGAATAAAAGTCCATCCTGTGTATATCACAATAATTCAGGCTTTTGTTTTTGGATTTGAAAAAGACAAAAAACCCCAGCAGAAATCCTCATATAATATGTAATGATTTAAATAGTTAAACTGGAAATTGTATTGTTTTTAATGGAAACTGTGGGTCTCTACTGGTCATTTAATGACCAGTAGACAGTAACATATTGGATCACTGTTACACAACAATAAAGGACGCATATCACTTGGTTCCACGAGCAGCTTTAGGACTCTCTGATCACTGTTTGGTTCATCTTATTCCATCCTACAGGCAGAAACTTAAGTCTGCAAAACCTGTATTAAGATCTGTTAAAAGATGGACTAATGAAACAGAGCGGGATTTACAAGCCTGTTTCGACCTCACTGATTGGACTGTTTTTGAAGCTGCTGCCACCGATCTGGATGAGCTCACAGAGACTGTAACATCATATATCAGTTTCTGTGAGGATATGTGCATTCCTAACAGGACTCATCTAATCTACAACAATGACAAACCATGGTTCACTGCAAAACTCAGACAGCTCCATCAGGCCAAAGAAGATGCTTACAGAAAAGGGGATAAAGTCTTGTACAAACAGGCCAAATACACACTGGAAAAGGAGATCAGAGTGGCAAAGAGGAATTATTCTGACAAGCTCAGGAAAAAAATATCTTCCAGTGATCCTGCTTCAGTGTGGATAGGAATGAAGGATATCACCAGTTACAAGACACCATCCCCCAGTACTGTGGAGAATCAACACCTGGCAGACGACTTGAACAAGTTCTTTTGTCATTTTGAAAGATCACCCCACACCCGCCCTGAACACCTCTCCACACAACCATTCACACCTCCAGCAACCCCTCTCTCCCCCACACCTACGATTCAAATCAGCGAAGAAGATGTGTGCCAGGTCTTCAGGAAAAACAAAAGAAGGAAAGCACCAGGCCCAGACGGTGTGTCACCAGCCTGTCTAAAAACCTGTGCTGATCAGCTGGCCCCCATCTTCACACAGATCTTCAACAGATCACTGGAGCTGTGTGAAGTCCCCTCATGCTTCAAATGCTCCACCATCATCCCCGTCCCAAAGAAACCCAAAATTACTGGACTTAATGACTACAGACCTGTGGCCCTAACGTCTGTAGCCATGAAATCATTTGAAAGACTGGTTTTGGCTTATCTGAAGGACATCACTGGACCCTTACTGGACCCACTGCAGTTTGCCTACAGAGCAAACAGGTCTGTGGATGATGCAGTCAACATGGGACTGCACTTCACCCTGCAGCCTCTGGACAGACCAGGGACTTATGTGAGGATCTTGTTTGTGGACTTCAGCTCCGCTTTTAACACCATCACCACGGAAACCCTTCAGAATAAACTAACCCAGCTCTCCGTCCCCACCTCCGTCTGCCAGTGGATCACCGGCTTCCTGACAGACAGACAGCAGTTAGTAAAACTTGGTAAATTCACATCCAGCACTCAAACCATCAGCACTGGAGCTCCTCAGGGCTGCGTACTCTCCCCACTGCTCTTCTCCCTCTACACCAACGACTGCACATCTAAAGACCCCTCTGTCAAGCTCCTGAAGTTTGCAGATGACACCACACTGATCGGCCTCATCCAGGATGGTGACGTGTCTGCTTACAGACAGGAGGTTAAGGAGCTGGCTGTCTGGTGCAGTCTTAACAACCTGGAGCTTAACACGCTCAAAACTGTGGAGATGATAGTGGACTTCAGGAGAAACCCCCCTGCTCTCCCCCCACTCACCATCATGAACAGCACTGTGACTGCAGTGGAGTCATTCAGATTCCTGGGCATCACCATCTCCCAGGACCTGAAGTGGGAGATTCACATAGACTCCATTGTCAGGAAGGCCCAGCAGAGGTTGTACTTTCTTCGCCAGCTGAGGAAGTTCAACCTGCCACAGGAGCTGCTGAAACAGTTCTACTCTGCCATCATTGAATCCATCCTCTGCACTTCAATAACTGTCTGGTTCAGCTCAGCTACCAAGTCTGACCTCAGAAGACTACAGAGAGTAGTCCGGACTGCTGAGCGAATAATTGGTACAACCCTCCCCACTCTCCAAGAACTGTACTTACCCAGAGTGAGCAAAAGGGCTGGTAAAATCACTATGGACCCCTCACACCCAGCACACTCCCTCTTTGAAGTGTTACCGTCTGGTCGACGCTACAGAGCTCTGTGCACCAGAACGACCAGACACAGGAACAGTTTCTTCCCTTAGGCAATCCATCTCATGAACACTCAACAATAAATGTGGAACACACAATTATAATACACTATCCACTAATTTTATCTTTATTTTCTCATTTCTTATTTGCACATACTTGACCTGTACATACATAGTTGTTTATATTATATATTGTGTTTTTGCTGCTTTGTACATTGCCTTTTGGTTAATTGTTGTTATTCTTTTATTATCTGTGTACTGTCCTGTTGCTGTCTTTCTGTTGCACTGTGGAGCTTCTGTCACTACAACAAATTCCTTGTATGTGTAAACATACTTGGCCAATAAAGCTCATTCTGATTCTGATTCTGATTTGTTAGCATATTAAAACCACTAATTCCTAATGGAGTATGAGTGAAAACATATCACTAGTAGAGCGGAAAAATCACTAGTAGTAATCATAAACAGTCTGTTTTCATAAAGGAGCTCAAAGGAACCTCCCTCACTAAACTCATATTCTAGCAGAGTTTTATCATTGGTAGACACTGTGTATTGTGAGCACTTATTGTGTTTATTTGCTCTTCATGATGAATCGCTTGCTGTATTCCTCATTTGTAAGTCGCTATGGATATAAGCATCTGCTAAATGAGTAAATGTAGAATGCAAACTATTTCAATACACACGTTTTATTCAAATACAAATTTATGCAATATGGCAAAACGTTAAACTGCAAAGAAAAAAAAACCTGCAGAAACAATTTACAAGTAGCCCAATTCCTCGGGAAAACCGCCAACCTGGCAACACTGCTACTAGAAACAATTAGGTAATGGTTTTGCTCTCCCAAGATGGCGCCAGTGTACCCGGCTTGCCGTCTCTCTGTCTCTCGTCTGTCTCAGTTTGGTGTACCTGTGGTACCTGTTCGTCTGTCATCTGTGCTGTTCGTTTATTGCATTATTGTGCACTGGTTCTATGCAGTTTCAGTGCTCACCTACGATCGCCAAGCTTTACTGAATATCAAAAGTGGTATGGGACTTTATTGTGGATGGTGCCCGTTTCTGCACTCTCATTCTCAATCCTCGTTCAACCAACCCGCGCTGGAATGCGTTCGCAGGTTACCGTGCTGTGTTCCTAGGAAACGACGCAGGAAGAGAGGAAATCGTGGTGGTGTTCCTGTGAGAATCAGAAGGGCAATTGCTTCCTCTTCCATACAGCCTTCGATTGAATTTCCTCTGGATAGTAAGTGCTTGGAGGGTCTGCAATTATCGCGACGTTCATGGGATTACAGATATGTTTTTCATCTCCCGGTTTTTCCGGATTGTCACTCATCTATTTTTTCTGCTCCTCCGCGTTTACGGATTCGTCAAAGAGGAGTGAACTGTTCAAATCTTCACCAACTGGACTTTGATCAACATCTGGATTTGGACTTGTCATCACAGCCTCCTTTGAATATGGCCTTAGTGAACGCTAGGTCTGTATGCAACAAAACTTTCATTCTACATGACTTTTGCACCCGTTTGGATCTGGACATTTTGTTTTTGACTGAGACTTGGGCCGGTGCTGGTGAGTTGTCAGTTTTTGAAGAACTTTGTCCATCGAACTGTCGTTTTATAAGTACCCCAAGATCTGCTGGTAGGGGTGGTGGGGTTGCAATGGTTTTTAAGCAATCACTTAAAATTCAATCAGTTTCTGCTCGGACTTTTTCATCTTTTGAAGCACAGTGTGTGGCATTGCAGTCTACTTCATCCGCGCTGTTTTGTGCTCTCATCTATAGGCCTCCTAATTTTGATAGAAGTTTTATAAGTGAGTTTTCAGAATTTTTAACTTCTGTTGCTCCGTTGTATGATCGTATGTTGCTACTGGGTGATTTTAACATACATCTTTGCTGCCCGGGGCGTCCTTTGGTTGCTGAGTTTAGTAATATATTGGACTCGTTTGGTTTTTCTCAGCATATAAATCAAGCAACTCATATCCTTGGTCACACACTTGACCTTATTATGTCATATGGTTCCTCTGTAGTTGATGTTTTTATTGATGATGCTTCCTTCTCCGATCATAAACCCATTGTTTTTAAGGTTCCTGTTGTGAGCTCTGCTACTGTGAATAAGCCTGTTGGTTCTTATTCTCGTTTTATAAACTCACTGACTGTTTCTCAGTTCAGTGAACATTATCTAGCCAATGCTGTTGAAGAATCTATCTTGCATTCTGCAATGACATCCTATGGGCCTAACGATTTGATTTCTCTCTTTTACACAGATTGTACTAATATTTTAGATTCGATTGCTCCTTTTAAATTGAAACAACCTAAGATAAAATCGTATTACTGGTTGGATGACAACGCTCGCTCTCTTAGACAGGCGTGCCGTAAAGCAGAGAGGAGATGGAAGCATGATCGGCTGACTGTGTCTCTTGAGATTTTTAAAGAGTGTCTGGTTAAGTTTCAGAGCGCTGCTAAATCAGCCAGATCAAAATATTTTTCGGAGCTGATTTCGGCACACTGTCATAGACCTAAGATTTTATTCTCCACGATAAATTCAGTTATTAATCCAAATTCCCAGTATTCTAGGGAACTGTCAGCAGGGCTCTGTGAGAAATTTCTGACATTTTTTGTTGATAAAGTGAGTAACATTCGCTTATCTTTTATTTCACAGCTCTCAGACCTGTCTTTAAATTTGCCTGCTAGTCCATTTTTATTTTGTAATTTTCAACATGTCTCTTTAACTGAACTCTCTGATCTCGTTAACAAAATGAAGACTACTAACTCTTCACTAGATGTTGTTCCTCCTGAGATCATAAAAGCAGCCTTTCCAGTAATTGGACCCAGTATCCAAGCGTTGGTTAACTCATCTTTGGATACTGGTGTGGTTCCTAATTGTTTTAAGCATGCGGTTGTTCAGCCGTTGCTTAAGAGGCAAGGTTTGGATGAAGGTTGTTTTAATAATTTTCGGCCTGTTTCGAAATTATCCTTTTTGTCAAAACTTTTAGAAAAAGTTGTCCAATCACAGTTGATCACATTCTTAAATACTGCTAATTTATTTGAACCTTTTCAATCTGGTTTCACTGCTTATCACAGTACAGAGTCTGCTTTGCTTAAAGTGTTCAATGATATTTTGGTTGCAGTTGATGCTGGTAAAAATGCAGTACTGATTCTACTCGATCTTACAGCTGCCTTTGATACCGTGGATCATAATGTTCTTATTGGGCGGTTAGAACATCTGATCGGTATCAGGGGTACAGCTTTACAATGGTTCAACTCTTATCTTAAAGACAGGTCTTTTTCTGTAGAGCTAGGCAAATTCTCCTCATCATCTGCCCCAATTATTACTGGAGTACCCCAGGGCTCTATTTTGGGACCACTTCTTTTTAACCTATATATGCGCCCTCTGGGGGATATTATCAGAAAGCACAATGTTTCTTTTCATCTGTATGCTGATGATACACAGTTGTACCTCCCACTAAAAGTTGGTGAGTCCATTCAACCACTGCTGGAATGTATCTCAGATATTAAATTATGGTTGTCAAATAACTTTCTCCAACTAAATGAGAATAAAACAGAAATTATTGTTTTTGGTCCCCAAAAAACGAGAATGAGTATCATTGAGGAGCTGGGCAACCATTTCCCCTCCATTTCCTCACAAGTTAGAAACCTGGGTGTTATTATAGACTCAGAATTATGTTTATCCAAACAAATTAATTCGGTCGTTAGGAGCAGTTTTTATCAATTACGGGTCATTTCCAAACTTAAATCATTTTTGTCTTTTCAAGATTTGGAGAAGGTTATTCATGCTTTTATTACCTCACGTCTAGATTACTGTAATTCTCTGTACTCAGGTCTTCCTCAGTCATTGCTTTCATGCCTCCAGTTGGTACAAAATGCAGCTGCAAGGCTGCTGACTGGGGCAAAGAAATATGACCACATCACTCCAATTTTGGCTTCACTACACTGGCTTCCTGTCCATTTTAGAGTTCAGTTTAAGATTCTGCTGTTTGTTTTTAAAGCTCTTAACAATCAAGCTCCGTCTTATCTTAAAGTTCTTCTTATCCCTTTGTCAACTACCAGACGTTTAAGATCCACTGACAGGGCTCTTTTATCTGTCCCTCGCTCCCGTTTGAAAACCAAGGGTGACAGAGCCTTTTCAGTTAATGCCCCTCGTCTATGGAACCAGTTACCTCTAGAATGCCGCCTTGCACCTTCCATTACCAGTTTTAAATCAAGATTGAAAACATATCTTTTTTCCTTAGCATTTTAATTTCAATTTTATTGATGTTTTATTGGTTGTCTTGTTTGCTCCTTTTTTGTTTTCTTTTTTCATTTTAATTTCTGTTACATTGTTAAGCACTTTGGATAGCTTTGCTATGTTTAAATGTGCTATATAAATAAAATTTACTTACTTACTTACTTACTTACTTACTTAATGGTTAACAGTTGATAGTTTGTTTTTTGGTTGTTGTTTGATGGTTGTTTGTAGTTGAAAACGTCTCAGGTTACGTATGTAACCATGGTTCCCTGAGAGGGAACGAGACCATGCGTCCTCTAGAGGTCGCTATGGAGAACTCCATCTACGTGACCCGTGTCTGAAGCATATATACAAAAACACCAAATATTGGCCGGCGACAGCCTATGACGTCACTCCCGGTGCGACCACAGTATAAAAGGGCGCCGGGAGATTAGACAAACTTGGGGGGGCGCATGTCCTAAAAGGTTGAAAACCCCTGGTCTAGAGGACGCAGTGTCTCGTTCCATGGTTACATACGTAACCTGATACGTTCCCTATCAAGGGAACTTCGAACTGCGTCCTCTAGAGGTCGCTATGGGGAACGATATACCCACGCCGCCATGCTGAGGGAAGTGCATGCCATTCCAAAGGCGAGCACTAAGCATCAACTCTTATCAAAAGATAAAGGAGTTGTCCCTGGGATGAATTGACGGCTGTCAGTGACATTATCCCCTTCGGCCAAAGGCCTGAGTTTCATACCCCGGAACTTACCTGATAGAGGCCGGACCTCCTGGACCTAGGGTAAAACTCAAGGCTTGGAATCAGAAGAAGGATTCCTTTAAGGGGATACGACCAGGCGCTTAGGAGAGTAACTAAGCCTGGCCTGTCACCCAGGGGCTACTGCTTGCTCAAGAGCTCGCTGAAGGAACTGTATCAACAGATCCTTAATAGTAGCCCCCGTTCAAATAGTATCACCGGGGATACATAGGTAGAGTGGGGCCCAAGGAGACCGGGGCCTAACCGACTCAAAGAATGGGACGAAGCCTCAGCGCGTAACCCATACCATACAGGATTTTTAGAAAAAGACCGCAAAACACTTGGTGTGCGATCTTACCACAGCGTGGCTTTCAGAAAGTGCCCAGAGACTAGCGTGCGCACTTACCATAACATGGATTTATAAACATCGTTCTTTTCAAATGCTCTGGAGGGAGCAGCATGCTCATAGATAACCCTCTATAGCGAGGGGAGCAGTGCCGGCTCGACCAACAAAGAGAGCTCGTGAGGGAGCAGCATGCTCAAAAGTAACCCTCTATAGCGAGGGGAGCAATGCCAGCTCTACCAAGACAGAGCTCTGGAGAGCGGAGAACTTAACTCTCAACATGAGAGGGCACTCATACGCCCAGAAGGGAGTGGCATGCTCAAGGTGACCCTCTATAGCGAGGGGAGCAATACTAGCTCGACCAACCAGGAGAGCTCGTGAGGGAGCAGCATGCTCATAGGTGACCCTCTAAATGAGGGGAGCAATGCTAGCTCTACCAAGACAAAGCTCTTGAGAGCAGAGAGCTTAACCCTCAGCATGAGAAGGGCTCAGACGCTCAGAAGGGAGCGGCATCCTCATATGTAACCCTCTATAAAGAGGAGAGCAATGCTAGCTCTACCAAAAACAGAGCTCTAGAGAGCGGAGAACTTAACTCTCAGTTCATGAGAGGATACTAGCACATACGTGAGTAGAGTGGGGCCCAAAGTGAAAACCGGGGCCTAACCGACTCAAAGAATGGGACGAAGCCTCAGCGCGTAACCCATACCATACAAGATTTTTAGAAAAAGACCGCAAAACACTTGGTGTGCGATCTTACCACAGCGTGGCTTTCAGAAAGTGCCCAGAGACTAGCGTGCGCACTTACCATAATCATGGATTTGAAAATTCTATTCTCCAAATGCTCTAGCTTTAAATAACGTTACTCTCTATCAGATGCTCTCTGGAGGGAGCAGCATGCTCATAGTCAAAAGTGACCCTCTAAGAGAGGGAAGCAATGCTATCTCGACCAGCAAAGAGAGCTCCAGAGGGAGCAGCATGCTCATAGGCGACCCTCTAAAATGAGGGGAGCAATGCTAGCTCTACCAAGACAGAGAGGATACTCAGCACATATATAAGTAGAGTGGGGCCCAAGGAGAAAACGGGCCTAACCAACTCAAAGAATGGGCACGAAGCCGCAGCGCGTAACCCATACCATACAGGATTTTAGAAAAGACCGCAAAACACTTGGTGTGCGATCTTACCACAGCGTGGTTTTTAGAAAAGTGCACAGAGACTAGCGTGCACACTTACCAAATATGGATTTTAGAAACCGTATTGTCAGATGCTCTCTGGAGGGAGCAGCATGTTCATAGATGACCCTCTAAAATGAGGGGAACAATGCTAACTCTACCAAGAAAGAGCTCTGGAGAGCGGAGAACTCAACTCTCAACATGAGAGGGAACTCAAACACTCAGAAGGGAGAGACACGCTCATAAGTGACCCTCTAAATAAGGGGAGCGATGCCAGCTCCCCCAACAAAGAGAGCTCAGAAAGGGAGCAACATGCTCATAAATAACCCTCTAAAGTGAGGAGAGCAATGCTAGCTCGACCAACTATGAGAGCAACCTGACAAGGAGGCCTAGAGAAAGGCCTGACGTGCTGAGGATTCTGAATAATGGAGCTCTGAGAGCGGAGACTCGACTCTCATATGAGAGGAAACTCGGACGCTCAGCAGGGAGCGGCATGCTCATAGGCAACCCTCTAAGTGAGGGGAGCAGTGCCAGCTCGACCAACAGGGTAGAGCTCGCAGGGGTACAGCAGCAACGAGGATCAGGTTGTTAAGTAACAAAGCTCTGGGAGCGGAAACTCTACTTACAGAAAAAGAGTTTCAGACACTCAGGAGGGAGCGGCATGCTCATAAATAACCCTCCACAATCTAGGCGAGGGGAGCAAAGCTAGCTCGACCTATAAACAGAGGGATACCTAACAACTCGAACAAGCTGCTGGAAATAGTATCAGGGTAATAGGTAGCTGAACAGAAGGCAACAAGGGGTCAGGGAAACTGCTACTTAAAACCCTAATAAGGGTGAGCAGTTCTAACCTAAACCTCTATGCACCAATCATGGCCTCGTTTGAAGAACAAAAGGGCCAGATTAGAAAATGCTGCTCCTCAGAGCCATTATAAAAGCATTGTAATAAAGTTGCTCAGCACCACACCTGATACCAGCCTACAGTACTGGAAGAAAGGTAGTTCGAATGGTATAAAACACATATACCAGCGAATCAGATAAAATTGGATCGTACTCACCCATCCATGGATCCCGCGCAGAAGAACAGTCCAGTGTAGGGGCTGAATAAGAGCGCAGGAGGTGCTCACCTAACCTCGGTCAGGTGGTAGAAAAACTGAGGTTGCAGGGGAATTAGAGAGGGGAAGATGAGGGCTTTAGATGTACAGGCCCCCTGAGGGAAGGAGAGATATTCAACTCTACCGTGGCCTGGGCGAGAGCATCGCAACGCCTCGTCCGGACCACCTCCCTCAGGTCTTGCTACCTCTCTTTGACCCGCGCCACCCTGAAGCCCTACCCGCAGGCGGGGAAGGGCGCGAGTCGCGACACTAGCCTTCTGTGCCCATTTCTGATCCTCAGATAAGGATGGGCCAGGACCCCTGCGCTGTTTGAGCTCAGACCTGGACCTTCTCGTTTAAATGAAGGTTTAAAAAGCCGCTGAACACGCCTTCGCCTCCCTAAACCTTTCAACCACCGACTCGACGGAGGTACCAAAAAGTACGGAAGGCGAAACCGGAGCACTGAGAAGAAAAGCCCTCTCTCTCTTCTCAATATCTGCCAGGTTCACCCACAGATGTCTCTCCGTTACCACCATGGCCGCCATAGAACTGCCCATAGCAGAGGCGGCCTGCTTAGTGGCTCAAAGAGCTAAATCGGCGGTGCGGCACAGCTCAGCAACCTCGTCAAGTAAACATTTTTATCCAGGTCTTTCAACAGATCAGCCTGATATGCCTGAAACACTGCCATAGTGTGTAATGAGGCAACAGCCTGACCTGTTGCTGCATATGTATCACATTCCAGCGTTTTTCTTTTTCTCAGATGACGTCAGCGAAATCGCGTCATTGTCATCCAACAGCTCGCCCTCGCTCGCGGCAGACGAGCGCGAGAAGGAAAATCCCTTCTATAACTCGTTGGCGAGAACCACCTGCAAACCCCATGAGCTCATTTTCCTCCGTGCTTCAGCAGCGGAGGGTCCTGAACCGCGGGAAGCAGACGGCTGCCCCTCTTTCCTCGAAAAGAGAGACAGACGAGAGCGGAGCTTTTAGAAAAAAGCTCGCAGTACATGCAGCGCACAAACCAAAGACGCAAAGATCATGTGAGTCATCAAGCATCAGATAACGTGGACACATCTCTCAAACGCCTTGCTAGTGCTCGCCATTACAAAAGTAAAGCATACTTACCTCATAAGATGCACGCTTCAAACAAAACAGTCATTGAAGACGAAGAAGAGAATGACGCTTTCTCCCGGCGCCCTTTTATACTGTGGTCGCACCGGGAGTGACGTCATAGGCTGTCGCCGGCCAATATTTGGTGTTTTTGTATATATGCTTCAGACACGGTCACGTAGATGGAGTTCCCCATAGCGACCTCTAGAGGACGCAGTTCGAAGTTCCCTTGATAGGGAATATTAGAACGTTTGTGATGCTTTCTATTGTTTATTTCAGCAGGGTTGGATTGCAAAAGACTCTGAAAGCAGCCAAACTCTCATCAAATCAGACGCCTCCCTCATTACCTTTGCATTTTCTCCACAGAAACAAGAGTCTGTCAGCAGAGCCAAGCAATTGAATAATGCAGGTTTTCTTTACGCTATTGATTGAAGCTCCAGGTAAATTACCTTACCGCCCTTAATGTTTGGGAACAACTTGCATGCCTGTAAATTCTCCTGTACACTATAAATATAAAAGAGAGACACGTGTTTAACAGAGGACGAACAAAAGCCAGAGTGATTTGTTCTTGGGGGGAAAAAAGCAACATGTTTAAGAAATCATTCTTGGCGCATAAAGGCACTCTTTGAAGCTGCAAAAGTGCTTTAGACAGTAGAGTGAGGCCTGGAGGAAGACATGGATATTTTAGGAGAGACTAAGTCTTCTCTTTGTGCCTTATTATTACAGAGGATTTTGTGCAAATGGAATGAGATGCACTTCAAGAGCCACTAAAATCCATGACGCCTTCCAGAGAGGCTTGAGGAAGCAGCAAAGCACTTAAATATATTATATTAAACAGGAAATTAAAAGAAGAAACCACAGGGGGTTTGGGGGATACTGAGGCTCCTGTTCTCCTCTTCACACTTATTGAAGTAAATGAGGGCTGTTGGGAATAGTCTAAGTGAAAACGCAGAACTGCACACTGCAGTATCTTCTTTAAGGACAACGCAATGTCAGAGCATTTATACAGCAAACCAGAGCTTTCACAAGCTGTTCGAATCATCATATCTGCTCTTATGAACAAGGCTATGAGTGGGAGGTTACATACTAAATTATTGTTTATCAGATATTCATCTCAAGACAATGACATGATTCAGTTAATTCTAAAATGAAAGTCACGTGAGCTGAAGAGCTTAAAATGTTAAAATCGAATGTTAGAGAGCCTCAAAACAGCTAAACTAATACAGACGTTAAGGTTACAATGTGGATCAATTTGCTCTTGAAATGCAATGCTCTATGATAATACTAAAAAACTGAAAACTGTGAGAGCCAGAAAGACTCAGCTCTGCTATCACATTCCCTCTCTAGCTGATTCAATAAGCCTCATATAGTATGGTCACATTTTCACCCTCATATCGCATTTTGGCAGCTGTTTGGCACAGAATGCGGTCCGCAGCCCCGGTGCGCTGAGGTTACACTTCAACGGCCCATTACAAATGCTGTTTTTCTTGCTGCTAAACATCACTATGCCGCTGCTTTCCGTGAGTGAGCGGTTCATTACCTGAATCTCGGTCAGCTTCAACCACGAATACATGAGTCTCTATCTCTTCTGAAATCTTTTACCATGACATGTCTGCAGAAATAGAGCGTCATCCTCCTAAAAGGATTACTGAAAAAAAAAAGATAATTCTGTAATTTATTCTCCTCTTTATCTCATTCCAAACCTGTATGAGACTCTTTCTTATGTGGAAAACTAAGAATTTGATTTAAAGAAATCTCAGTGTTTTTGTCTCGTAAACAGAAGGAAATGGGCTCAGTGTTGTTTGGTTCCCAACAATCTTCTTGTGTGTTTCACATGTGGCAATGCGGAAAATCCGTGCCACAGGAATCATTTTACTTTCACTTTGTGTGACTGGGGTGGAGTGTTTCAATTAACAGCGGAAGGAAGTAGGATATAAGGAAGCGTGTCATACCTGAGGAAAAATTGCGTCATCAGTAAGGTTGCAGTAGTAAGAGCGAGTGGACGGCATACAAAGTGGAAAGACTGACGCTTGTCGAACTGTTGCTTCCTGTGAGCGATGTCTGGTGCGTCGTGAAGTTCACGTGACTTCTAGCGTTGCACAGCACGATCATCTGCTTTTAGTAAAACTGTTCGGAAGACAAGTGAGGGCTGTTTATCCACCTGTCCTGGTTTCTACAAAACCTGCAACACTCTCCAGTTGCCTTTATGACTGCAAACTTGGTCAGTACCTTCAAGCCACCCATCCACACACTCATTCATATTCATTCATTCACTACTACACACGCACACACTCGCACATTTACTTCCGCACATTTGATGTGCTTATTGTTTTTTACATAGTGTTTAATGGTTATTTTACTTTAAGATTATTGTTTGATGTTTTTTTTCAAAGCTATGGAATGAACAAATTGTTTTTCTTTCTCTCTCTTTTTATGATTGTGGACGCGAATCTGCCTATGTTGGGGAACTTGAATTAGCGTGACGCAATTTCTGCACGGATTTCAGAGTGAACCGAAGTGCTGAACTGTTTGTTTATTTGTTTGTTTTTTATTTTTTTTCTCTCATGGATGTCACAGAATAAATCTTCCCCTTGTGAACAGAGTTTTTTCTTGGACTTTGTTTTGTTGGTGTTGTAAATTAGTATTGTAACAGGTGGGCTGTGTTTTTTTGCTATCCTGAGTTAATTTAAATTTTGTCAGGGTTAATCCTGGCTGGCGCCCGAACATTTCTTTTTAGAGCTTATCTAAGCTAGGGCGGCCACCACCGTTACAGAGTGGCGCCCGAACAGGGACATGAAAATTGTGTGTGTGAAAAGGGACTTGAAAATTGTGTATGTGAAAAGGGACATGAAAATTGTGTATGTGAAAAGGGACTTGAACCTGAACACTTAAACCTCTATCACCTGAATATTTATCACTTGAACATTGTTTGTGTTGGGGAATTATTTAGACCTTATGGTTAATTGTTAATTGTTATTATTGGTGAACCTTGAAAGATAACTTGTTGTATTTTTTTTTCTTTGTGCTTTTGTTTGACTGATGTGTATCAGTTGGAAATCTAATTACTGAGAGCTTGATGTGCATCTGTGAGAAAACAAAAAATGTGAAAAAAAACTGAAAATTGAGACTGTGGAAATTGTACTCTGTGTTTATATCCCCGGGTGCCCCCCAAAAACAGACACAGTCATTCTAATTCACTCATCTCATTTACTGATTATTCACACAACATTGACAAGCAACACCATACAAACATGGCTACTATCCCTCTTTCCCCTTCAACATCTGTGGAAATTGAACCTCCCCCAGATATAGCAACTCCAGTCTGGCCACCTGTGCAACCAAGAACCATTCCTCCACCTCAGTTTTCCACTCTTCACTTCACACCAACTCAGTTCAGCAGTCCCCATCCCAGGTCTCAGGTGCACTTTGCCTCCCTGCCTCTAGGTGGCACTGCTTCATTTCAGCCAGAACCTATGCAACTTTGCACATCCCCTGAAACGACACCATCTCCCTCTGTGTCACCGCATCGCCTACCTGGTCACCTCCCAACTCCTGGAAGGGACATTCACCATTTGACTGCGCAAGTTCAAGGTAACTGGGACAACCTGTTTAACTTCATAAAACATCAGGAGAAAGCAGTGAATGAACTCACCCAGGAGCAAAAAACAGCCACTTCTCTTCATGAAAAACAACTTGGAGACCTGACTAAAAAAATGGAAGCTAACCAGCAACACATCCTCACCACGTTAACTGCAACAAAAGCAGATTCAGCCGATTCAGATCACCTAGTTAAAGCCATGACAGTGATGATATCACAAGAGCTGAAAAAAATGGAGTGTACCTGGATTTCTGAAGTCCGTTTCATGGTGGATCAACTTCAGGTCGAACTTCAGGGAGACCTCAGAGCTACACAAAAGAACCTTCAAAAGGAACATGAGCAGCTCTCCACTGAATGTAATCAGTGCATCATTCAAGTTGACAGGCTAACAACACAAGTAAATGAGCTTCAAACAAACATAGAGGAAGTCAAACGGCAAGGGAAAGAAATGGCTGATAACCAAAGTAAAAGGGTACAACCACAATCCAGTGCCATACTTACCGCACCCCCATCACCACTACAAAATGTCCCAGAGTGTCCTCCTATTCCTGCTGGAAAAAGTGACCATTTAAAATTGACCTTTCCCACCTTTGGAAGACCGTCAGATGACTCTGATCCTCTGCTGTACCTAACAAGGTGTCAGGACTTCTTGGCATTGCACCCACTTGCAGAGACCGACCTCCTGGCAACCTTCCGCAGCGTACTACACGGCACAGCACGCGACTGGTGGGAAGTCGCCCGATCTTCCGTAACGACATGGAACGAATTCGAGACTGTTTTCCTCTCCGCCTTCCTTTCCGAAGACTACGAAGATGAGCTAGCTGAAAGAGTCCGTACAAGGTATCAAGGAGAGAGAGAATCCATCAGAGATTTTGCCTTTACATATCGGGCTCTCTGCAAAAGATGGAGGCCTTCCCTTACTGAAAATGAAATAGTCAAAATGATTCTCAAAAATTTAAAACCTTACCTCGCCAGTCAGCTACGTAGTCGGGTGAGCACCGTTGAGGAACTAGTAAAGCTGGGACATCAACTAGAGAAGGATCATGAACAGCAACTGCAATATGAAAAATGTATAAGCAGAAAATCATCGCAGGAAGTAACTCAAAAAAACATCAAACCCACTGACCAATCCCAAGTGCAATGTTGGAGATGTAAGGGACATCACTCACCTGGATTTTGTCCACTATATGCCAACCCATCCACCAAACAACCTGAAAAACAGCAGTATCCTTTCACCAGTCGTCGATCATTTAATTCCCGCAAGTCTGGAGGTCAAGCAACTAATAATTCTGTGACAGCTACAACAAATAAAAGATTGTCCACTTCCAAAACATCACCCCCTACACCAACGCCTGTTTCTCCTGTTGTCATCCCACAACAGCTGATTGTTCCCGTCTGCATTGGTGGGTGGTCTGGGAAGGCCATCGTGGACACAGGGGCCAGCTACACCATGATCCATGAAAGTTTGTGGGAAAATCTCTTCCCACAAGAGAACCTCCAGCCTTGGTCTCTCGGTCAGCTGTTTTTGGCTAATGGAGAAGCAGAGGTGCCTGTAGGATGGTTGCAGTTACCAATCCACATTCACAACCAAACTTTCACTTTACCTGTTGCTGTCCTTTCCCCTAAAGCACTCGCCTATGCTGTAGTTCTGGGACTGGATTTCATCTTCTTCAGTGGCTTACAAATTAATGTAATCGACAGTAAATATTCATTTAAGTCCTCCCCACAAGAAGATCATCCATTTCAACCTGGAAATGCAAGTGTACCTGATATCAGCTCGCAACGTCAAAAGACGGGACCACATGCAAAGACGTTTAACCAAAGCCTTTCACTGTTAAGTTCAATCCCTCCACCACAACCTGTATGCCGATCATCACCACTTGTCAGTACAGATGCACAATGTTTAATTGACAGTGCTGTGAGTGAAGCACACTTACCTCCTGCTGAAAAACACAGACTGAGGAGAATCCTGGAGTCCAACACTCAGGTGTGTACCCTTCAACCAGGTCGTACTGATGTCCTACAACACATTATTTACACACAACATCAAGTGCCCATCAAGCAACGGCCATACCGTATGTCCCCGGCCAAACAAGCAGTGGTACAAGAACAACTTGTGGAGATGTTGAATGCAGGAATTGTCGAACCCTCACATTCTGGCTGGGCCTCCCCTGTCGTCCTTGTTCCCAAAAAAGATGGCAGCGTTAGATTTTGTGTAGATTATCGTAAACTTAATACCATCACAGAGAATGATGCTTACCCACTTCCTAACATCACTGAGATCCTTGAATCTCTGTCGGGAGCAGCCATTTTTTCAACCATCGACCTCAACAGTGGCTACTGGCAGGTGGCTATGGACCCCCAGAGTAAACCAAAGACTGCATTCATCACTCCATCAGGGCTCTTCCACTTTAATGTCATGCCCTTTGGATTAAAAAATGCACCTGCAACATTCCAGCGGTTGATGGAAACCGTATTGGGAGAATTACGGAGAAACATTTGCTTTGTCTACATTGATGATATTATCATATACTCACCATCTGTAGCTCAGCACTTCAAGGACCTCCAAACTGTTCTCTGTCGACTGCAGGAAGCTGGATTGACCATAAACCTTAAGAAGAGCAAGTTCTGTCTTAAAGAAATTACATTCCTGGGACATGTGGTTAGCATCAACGGCATCACAGCAGACTCATCCAAAGTTGAGGCCATCAGATCTTACCCTGTGCCACAGAATATCAGAGAGGTCCAGCGTTTTCTTGGACTAGCTGGATGGTATCACCGCTTTGTCCCAAATTTCTCTAAGATCGCTGAACCCATCAATGCACTGAAAAAGAAGGGACACATTTTTCACTGGACACCCCAATGCCAGGAAGCTTTTGAGCAATTGAAGGCACATCTCACATCACCTCCTATCCTTGGCCATCCAAATCTCCAACTTCCGTTCATTGTGTATACCGATGCCAGTGATATCGGACTCGGTGCTGTATTAACACAACGGAAAGCTCAGGGACTGGAGAAAGTCATTGCATACGCAAGCCGCACCCTTAACAAAGCAGAATCAAACTACTCTGCTACAGAGAAAGAGTGCCTAGCAGTTATATGGGCACTTGAGAAATGGCAACATTACCTGGAGCACAAGATGTTCACCGTAGTCACCGACCATTCTGCACTACAGTGGGTCTTAAGTTCCCCAAAAACCACTAGCCGTCTCATTAGATGGGCCCTACGACTGCAAAGGTTTGATTTCGTCATTGAATACCGAAAAGGAAAACTCAATGTAGCACCTGATGCTTTGTCTAGGATTTCCAGCGTACCCTGTTGCAGCTTGTACTCCAGCCAAAAGGAGGATGTTGAGCTTCCAGTCTCTGTTGTGTCAATTTGGGAGGAACAACATAAAGATCCTGAGATCATAAAAATCTTTAAAGCATTGGCAGAGAACAACAACAACAACAGTGATTTTAACGATAAATATGAAGTTGTGGAGGACAAACTGTACCATAAGACCCACCTGTCCAATGGCCAAGTTCACTACAGAGTGTCCCTGCCTGGCAGTCTCATCCCAGCTGTCCTTCATCACTACCATTCCCATCCTTTAAGTGGCCATGGAGGAATCTACAAAACCTACAAGAGACTACAAAATGTTGTTTTCTGGCCAGGAATGTGGACGGATGTCAAACATTATGTTAAGCACTGTGTAAAGTGTCAAACACTCAAAAGTGAAAACCAGAAACCGGCTGGTAAGCTACAACCCATTATTATCTCACAACCCAACAAAATGGTGGGTGTCGACATAATGGGCCCGTTGCCAAGCAGCACACAACGTCATGGGTACCTTCTTGTTTTTGTAGATTACTTCACTCGCTGGGTTGAGCTGTTCCCCATGCGCCATGCAAATGCACAAACCATAGCGAAGATTCTCAGAACTGAAATCCTTACCCGGTGGGGTGTTCCAGACTTCATCTTGTCTGACCGTGGAACCCAATTTGTATCCTCCATATTCAAAGAGCTGTGTGAAAAATGGAATCTCAATCAAAAATTAACAACAGCATATCACCCCCAAACGAATATGACCGAGAGAGTTAACCGGACCCTAAAATGCATGATTGCCTCGTACGTGGATGACAACCACAAGAAGTGGGATCAGCATTTACCTGAGCTTCGGTTTGCCATTAATTCCGCGGTGCAGGAAAGCATTGGGATGTCCCCCGCAGAACTCCAAATAGGGAGAAAGCTGAAAAGTCCAATGGATAAATTACTCCAAGTTAAGAGCCTTTCACCATCCACACCATCATATGATGTTGTCCACCATCTAAGGCAACTAAAATTGAAGGCAGAGGAGTGCTGTAAGAAAGCCCAAAAAAGACAGCTCAGAAGTTACAATAAAACCCGTCGTGAAGCCTCCTTTGAAGAAAAAAGCCGTGTGTGGTTAAGAAATTTCCCTCAGTCCAGTGCTCAACATAATTTCAGTGCAAAACTGGCCCCTAAATGGAAAGGTCCTTACCGGGTTTTAAAGCGGTTAGGCCCGTTGAATTATCAGATAGCGTTGGAAGACACGGGAGAGGATGTCCGCACTGCACACGTGTGCAACCTCAAACCATGCTATCCAACCGGGGAGGAATTGGAGACCCAGGAAAAACAAAAACTCCTTAACTTATTTCAAGAAACCTCTGATGATGATGATGAATTCCTAGGTTTCTAATTCATGTTCTCTTTCAACAACCATGGGTTGTTTTCTTCCAGGGGGGGAGAGTGTGGCAATGCGGAAAATCCGTGCCACAGGAATCATTTTACTTTCACTTTGTGTGACTGGGGTGGAGTGTTTCAATTAACAGCGGAAGGAAGTAGGATATAAGGAAGCGTGTCATACCTGAGGAAAAATTGCGTCATCAGTAAGGTTGCAGTAGTAAGAGCGAGTGGACGGCATACAAAGTGGAAAGACTGACGCTTGTCGAACTGTTGCTTCCTGTGAGCGATGTCTGGTGCGTCGTGAAGTTCACGTGACTTCTAGCGTTGCACAGCACGATCATCTGCTTTTAGTAAAACTGTTCGGAAGACAAGTGAGGGCTGTTTATCCACCTGTCCTGGTTTCTACAAAACCTGCAACACTCTCCAGTTGCCTTTATGACTGCAAACTTGGTCAGTACCTTCAAGCCACCCATCCACACACTCATTCATATTCATTCATTCACTACTACACACGCACACACTCGCACATTTACTTCCGCACATTTGATGTGCTTATTGTTTTTTACATAGTGTTTAATGGTTATTTTACTTTAAGATTATTGTTTGATGTTTTTTTTCAAAGCTATGGAATGAACAAATTGTTTTTCTTTCTCTCTCTTTTTATGATTGTGGACGCGAATCTGCCTATGTTGGGGAACTTGAATTAGCGTGACGCAATTTCTGCACGGATTTCAGAGTGAACCGAAGTGCTGAACTGTTTGTTTATTTGTTTGTTTTTTATTTTTTTTCTCTCATGGATGTCACAGAATAAATCTTCCCCTTGTGAACAGAGTTTTTTCTTGGACTTTGTTTTGTTGGTGTTGTAAATTAGTATTGTAACAGGTGGGCTGTGTTTTTTTGCTATCCTGAGTTCATTTAAATTTTGTCAGGGTTAATCCTGGCTGGCGCCCGAACATTTCTTTTTAGAGCTTATCTAAGCTAGGGCGGCCACCACCGTTACACACAGAAGGAAAAGTCACACAGGTTTGGAGCAATGAAAAGGGGGTAAGTGAGGATAAAAAGATTTTTTGGCTGAACTATCCCTTTAAAGAGAAACTGCTGATGTACACACAATTTCTCTGTTTCTTATCTTGCATCATTTGTATTATAATGTTTTAAAATTCTAAGATTTAAACCAGGAAACAAACAGATTTTCATTGAAGTCTTTGGGGCCACTTTATTTCTTAGAAATGCCAACAAACAGTTTGACTGTTTGGCTTTTATACCATCTTAACAGAAAAATGCTTACTGTACATGAGTACAGTGAAACTGTGACTGCTTACATCAAAAAGTGCACTGATGATGTGACAGTCACCAAGACCATTACCACACGTGCAAACCAGAAGCCATGGATGACAGCAGAGGTTCGTGGGCTGAGCATTCAGATCAGGAGATAAAGCAGCCCTCAAAACAGCAAGAGCAAGTCTGTCCTGTGGCATCAAAAATGCAAAACGGTCATATGCTCAAAAAATCAACAATCACTTCACAGACAGCAGAGACACACAGAGCCTGTGGCAAGCCATTCAGACCATCACTGACCACAAGCCCCCGCCACAGGCCTGTGATGAGGACACATCCCTCCCCGATGTTCTCAACCACTTTTATTCACGGTTTGAAATGCAGAATGACACACCTGCACAAAAACTGCCCACACCTTCCAACGACCGGGCACTCTGTTTGTCTCCAGCCGACGTAAGGAAGACCCTATCTAGGATTAACCCACGCAAGGCTGCGGGTCCTGACAACATACCTGGCCGTGTTCTGAGAGACTGTGCTGCACAGCTGACAGATGTCCTAACAGATATCTTCAACACCTCGCTGAGCCAGGCAGTCGTCCCCACGTGTTTCAAATCCACAACAATCATACCGGTACCAAAGAAATCACCTGTGTCCTGTCTAAATGACTACCGTCCCATAGCACTGACTCCAATCACGATGAAGTGCTTTGAGAGGTTAGTCATGCACAACATCAAAACACTCAACCCGCTCCAGTTTGCATAGCGTCCAAACCGCTCTACGGACGATTCAATTTCCTCCACAATCCACCTGGCTCTTACCCACCTAGAAAATAAAGACTCTTATGTTAGAATGCTGTTCATTGACTTCAGCTCGGCATTCAACACAATAATCCCACAACAGCTCATAAATAAACTAAATCTGCTGGGCCTTAACAATTCCCTTTGTAATTGGATCCTGGACTTTCTAACCGGAAGACCTCAGTCAGTCCGTATCGGCCACAACACCTCGAGCACTACCACACTGAGCACAGGTGCCCCACAAGGCTGTGTGCTCAGCCCGCTGCTCTTCACACAGCTGACCCACGACTACACTGCCAAGTTCAGCTCCAACCACATCATCAAGTTTGCTGATGACACAACAGTGGTAGGTCTCATCAGCAACAATGATGAAACGCACTACAGAGAGGAAGTGGCACAGCTGGCTGAATGGTGTGGCACAAACAATCTGTCCCTCAATGTGGAGAAGACAAAGGAGGTTGTGATGGACTTCAGAAGAAACTCTGTTGACCACCCCCCCCACTGACCATCGACAGCTCGACTGTAGAGAGAGTCAGCAGCACTAAATTCCTGGAGGTGCACATCACAGAGGATCTCACCTGGACCACCAACACCATGTCGCTCTCCAAAAAAGGCACAACAGCGCCTACACTTTCTCCGCCGGCTGAAAAGAGCAAGTCTCCCTCCACCCACCTGTAGTAACACTCTCCTCTATGTGCACTAGACACTTTACACACACTGTTGCATGTACACAATCCCACAAAAGACTCAGCAATATATGTATGTTTACATGCTCAGGCACTACAAATCATCCTGCTCTGTTCCCCAACCAGCTGCTTGACTCAAAATGTCTCTCTTTGCACATGTACAGTATTTGTGAAGCATTCGTATAGTTTGTATTTTTTGTCTTCTATTTTTTAGTTTGTATAGGGTAAATATTTATGTGAAGCATTCGTATAGTTTGTATTTTTTATCTTCTATTTTTTTGTTTGTATAGGGTAAATACTTATATATAGTATACTTATAGTTAAATCTGTCAGTAGGTTAGTTGTGTATATGTTTATAGTGTTTTTTTACTTCATTGTTGTATGTCTGTATTTACTGTATGTAGCACCGTGGTCCTGCGAGTGGCATTTCATTCCACTGTATGTCCCCACATGTAGCATAATGACAATAAAGCTCAACTTGACTTGACTTGATCTTTGTCCACCACAGACTGAACAAAATATTACTTGGTAATTGGTTGAGCTAAATTTTAGATTATTTTAATTTTAGCTAGATTTTATCTAATTGTGTTCTTAACAGCTGACAGCTATTCAACTCAATTCATTACATACCTTTCTATCAAACTTATCTGACATTATCAAGATCAGTTTGTTCTGACACAGTTTAACTCTGAGCTCTTCTCATATTTTATTAACATTTTCTCAACTATAGTGAATAAACTGTGATATAATGTGAGAAATGCTGAAGGTGTCTGAATAAATTACTCCATGACCAAGGTGCATAATAGTAAAATGCAGTTTCCCCAGATATGTTCAAATCCGGGTTACCGCTCGGAGGAACACATCTCCTAACTACCAGAGCAAAAACAGAAGAATATTAGAAGATTTAATGTGAGCTGACATTATTTATCAAATACAGCAAAATAAAAGAGATTAATTCATATCTCAAAACCAGGCTACAAAACTTTCAGCTTGATTATCAGTACATGGAATGGATGATAACTCAAGAACAGAGAGGTAAATCACACGTTCAATCAAACTACCTGATGTCAATAAAAGTATCTGGGCTCTCAAAATTAAATGTCACAAATCAATCTTCTCTGTACTCATGCTCCTCTTGTTCAATGTGTTTTAGCTGAAATCAGGATCGAAATCAATTAATTCTGAATCATGTTTCATTACGGCTGCACCGCAGCGCTGTCAGGATGCTCCGCGGCCCCAGACGTGTCGGGCCCCGGGGTGTTAAACGCTCCTGAGAGCCATCAGATTGTGTGGTGATGGACTGGTTCTGAAAGAGCTCTCCCCAGCGGACGATGAATCAGCCCAGTGGCTGATTTAGCCCTGTGTGTAAATCACAGAACAAAAGTGTGCCAGCGACCAGCATCATTCTGATCCAGCCACAAATCACAGCACTCGGCCGCAGGGAGACGTCAGTCATAAAGCGCTGTTCCTGCCCATGCGCTCCAGAATAATCAGGTCCGCTGGTTTATCTGGGAGGCCGTTTATCATCGCTGTTACCCAGCACACATCTGCCTTTGACAAAGGGGTGGATTCTGCTGCTTTATTCGACATTTGTCAGAGCGTTACCTGTTAAAGCTCAGTGTCGGTCAGGATCCTTAAACACAGCGATCCACCCACAAATTACATTTTAAATCCCATCTTAACTCTCCTCTGTTGTGTTTGGTTTTGAGTCTGCAAACCTGTCCGCTTGTGTGTTGGGTGAATGTTTGTTCTTGTGCTTTACCTGTCTATGTTGAACAGTTCGGTCAACATTTGTTTTATAACGGCCTTTGAATAAACTGGATTTGATATAAACCTTTTCCCCCGGTTTCACAGACCAGTCTTAAACCTAATCCTAGACTAAAATGTAAGTCCGAGCTGTTTCAACTGAAAGAAACGCACTGACTGATCTTAAAATATATCAAAGCCTTTTGTTTTGTCTCAAGATGCACACCAGTAATGTTTTTTTCTAAGTACGTTCATAAAAATGACTTAAATGTCCTAATTGAACTATGGCCTAATCCTAGTTTAGTCTAAGCCCTGTCTGTGAAACCGGGCCATAAAGTTATTTGAAAGCCATCCTTTAAAGCAGAGGGTTTCAATCTGGGGGAATTCTGAGAAAATAAAAAAGTTTTAACAATTTACTTTAGGACAATGACAATATAAAAGCCAGTTATTTAAGTTTGGGTACAATTATTATGTACAATTATTACTTTATTATTTCAAACAAATTATTAATAGTTTTCACATTTTAATACATGAAAATATACAGCTGTCTTTATATTTCAGGAAGGTGGTCCCTCGCAAGGGGATAGTGATATCTAGGGTCCTTAGCTACCTTACACGATGCTCCAGCAAAACCAACAGCATCGTGAAGGACTCCACCCATCCCTCCCACAGTCTCTTCCAGCTCCTACCATCAGGAAGACGGTACCGGAGCATCAGAGTCCACTCCGCCAGACTGCTCAACAGCTTTTTCCCCCAGGCTGTGAGAGCCCTGAACTCAAACCACCCTGCCCCCCTCTGAAACCCCATGCAAACCCCTACCTCCTGAAACATGGACCACCCCCCACCCCAAACCTTACCACACCAAAGAAAAACTGTATGGAACTTTAATTTTTTTGTGCAATTCGAAGTGTGCTACACACAGGTGAGTGGGTCTGTACAAACCACCTGTAGTAACACACTCTCCTCTATGTGCATTATGGACATTTTACACTATGGACACTTTACACTTTACACTATGTGCACTATGTGCACTATGGACACTTACACACACTGCTGCGTGTGCACAATCTCACAAAAGACTCAGCAATATATGTATGTTTACATGCTCATGCACTACAAATCATCCTGCACTGTTCCCCAACCAGCCACTGACCCAAATGTCTCTCTTTGCACATGTACAGTATTTATGAAGCATTCGTATAGTTTGTATTTTTTATCTTCTATTTTTTTAGTTTGTATAGGGTAATATTTATGTGGAGCATTCGTATAGTTTGTATTTTTTATCCTTTTTTCTTTTAGTTTGTATAGGGTAAATACTTATATATAGTATACTTATAGTTAAATCTGTCAGTAGGTTAGTAGTGTATAGGTTTATAATGTTTTTTTTTTTACTTCACTGTTGTATGTCTGTATTTATGTAGCACCGTGGTCCTGCGAGACACAACATTTCGTTCCACTGTATGTCCCCACATGTAGCGGAATGACAATAAAGCTCAACTTGAACTTGAACTTGAACTTGCAGACTCCTAACATTCATGCAGTCATCATAAGCTACTGTCAGGAACTCAAAAACCATCAAGAGAAGATTTTGTAAGAATACAGCTTCCCATGTCTCCCTTTTGACTGACACAGTGCCCACTAATGCTTACATAAGATAACATTTGATATATAATACATACATTTGCTCTCAGCTAAAAGACATTGCTGTATTCTGAGGGGAAATGGCAGCCTGTCTCATTCTCATCTGCATTCTTTTGAAAAGTTTAACATCCGCTGGCTTTAATGCATTCAGCAGCTCATTCACTGCTGTTCAGCAAAGACATGGATTGAACAGTTCTGCCTCTGAGATGCTGCAGAGATGTTCCGATTGACAGTGTCTGTGTCTCAGAGCGTTAATTCAGTCAGTGTCAGAGATCTCCACAGACCAGCCTGATGCGTGAGATGACTGAAATCAATAGTGCTGTTACTCCAGCACACCTGGACTCAGAGTCCTGCTTATGAGGCTTTTCAGACCAAGGTAAAAATAAAGTGTACTTGAATGCACTAAAAAATACTTAAATACAAGCAAGTATATTTGTAGTACATTCTTTTTTTGTGCTAAATAAAACTGTAAGTTATACATTATAAATACACTAATTAAGGTAACAGTTTATTTTAGGGTTTCTTTGTCATGAGTCCGGGCTCGGCAGTTCTTCCCGTTTCCACCAGAGGTCACATCTCCCTTCCTCCCGGACTCATCTCCCGTAATCAGATACACCTGCCACATCACATACAACTGCCACATCACACACAACTGCCACATCACACACACCTGTACACTTCACACTCCCAGCTGTTCTCCATTTGCCACAGACTATATAATCTCCCCTCTCCCACCACTCTGCCTAGGTTCGTTAATTGTTATTTCTGAATGTGCTGTATTTCTAGTGTTGGCTCTGGTCTGGGATACATGTACTTTGTTGCCGTTTGTATCCCAGTCTTTCCTGTTTTGCTTTTTTGTGCCGTGTTGGCCTTTTTGTTTATTATTAAAAGCAACTTACCTGCACCTGGACCCTGACTCCGTCTTTTCCACGGTGCTCCTCTTAGCGTTCCGTGACAGAACGAGCCCAGCAAACATGGGTCCAGCAGGGAGGTTGCTCAATATCCGCCAGGGAGACCGGAGCATGGAGGAGTATGCCAGGGATTTCATTGGAGTGGCTCGGCGGGTGGATATGGAGAAGACCTGCCTCATGGTCTTTTTTCACGGAAGCCTGGCCGAGCCCTTCGAGTCCCTGGTGCCATACTGGTACCCCGAGGAGTCGCTGGAGGACTACATCGACCTGGCTCTGCAGGTGAGCGGCTCAGCCCTCAGAATGGAGATAGCTGCGGAGCCAGTTCACAGTTCTCCCGAGGCAGCGATCCGGGGGGGCGGCGGAGGCATCGGCGGCCTCGCCCAGTGCCTCGCGCCCGCTTCCGGAGCATCCTGGGCCGATGCGCAGCGTGCGGGAACCCCCGCTGATGTCGGTGCGAGCGGCGGTGACCGCTCACATTCCTCCCGAGACAGCGGTGCCGGCTCACGAAGCTCCTGAGAGAGCAGTGTTCGCTCCCGAGAAAGCGGTACCCACTCACGAAGCTCCCGAGAGAGCGCTGTTCGCTCACGAAGCTCCCGAGGCGATGGTGCCCACCCACGTTCCTCCTCTCGAGAGCAGTGTTCGCTCACGAAGCCCCCGAGACAGCGGTGTTCGCTCACGAAGCTCCCGAGACAGCGGTGCCCGCTCACGAAGCTCCCGAGACAGCGGTGCCCGCTCACGTTCCCTCCGGGGCAGCGGAGCTCGCTTCAGGCTTTCCCGAAGCGGCGGTGCCCGCTCACGAGCCTCCCAAAGCGGCTCCGCTCACAGTTCCCTCGAGGCGGCGGTGTCCGCTGATGTGCCCCCCGAAGCGGTGGAGCCCACCATTGCCCGCTCCAGGGTGGCAGCTCCACACACACCGCTGTGGTGGCTGCTGGTTCTACCCTGGGTCTCCATCCCACCGGCGCTGCCTCAGGCCCCAGGTCCCCCTCCGCTACACAGGCCTGGCCCACCATCCCTCCCCCGGTTCCACCTCCCTCCGGACTTTTGGGGGATTTGGTGGAATGTCTGGAAGCCGTTCCACCATGAGGGGTCATGTCATGAGTCCGGGCTCGGCAGTTCTTCCCGTTTCCACCAGAGGTCACAATCTCCCTTCCTCCCGGACTCATCTCCCACAATCAGATAGACCTGCCACATCACATAAACCTGCCACATCACACACACCTGTACACTTCACACTCCCAGCTGTTCTCCATTTGCCACAGACTATATAGTGTTCCCTCTCCCACCACTCTGCCTGGGTTCGTTAATTGTTATTTCTGAATGTGCTGTATTTCTAGTGTTGGCTCTGGTCTGGGATATATGCACTTTGTTGCCGTTTATATCCCAGTCCTTTTCTGTTTTGCTTTTTTGTGCCGTGTTGGCCTTTTTGTTTATTATTAAAAGCACCTTACCTGCACCTGGACCCTGACTCCGTCTTTTCCACGGCGCTCCTCTTAGCGTTCCGTGACATTCTTAACTAGCTGCTTATTAGTGTAACGTATCTGTTTCTGTTTAGTTTCCTTTCTGCCCATATTTGGTTCTTCCTGTTTTAGTTCATGACTCAGTTCTGTTAATTAGTTATATGCATCACCTGTGTTTGATTAATTATCTAGTTTGCTCCTTTGTTTCCTGTTTCTTTATAAGTCCTCAGTTCTGCCTTTATGTTTGTCGGATATTAAGTTGTAAATGGTTTGATGTGTGTTGATGCTATTAAATATACCTTTTTGTTATCCTTTTGTGTGGGCGCCGATTACTACAACCACCGACCGTGACAGAATATCCGACCCCAAACGAAGACGAGATTAACGCTCGGAATGTTGGAGCTGGTTCCCGTAGTTTGCGGGGGTTCACGCCGCCGTTCGCGGCTCGCCCCTGCTCGTGCTGCGTGGGATGTCGGGCTGCCTATCGCGGCTTACCGAGGCCATCCGTTTTGGGGAGAACGGGTTGCCATTCGCCGCTCGCCCCTACCCACCGCCCGAGAGAAAGTCACTCCGCCTGAGACGGCGATGAATGTTCCGCCCGCGGCGAGGAGGATTCCGCCGCAAGGGGCGATGAACGTTGCGCCGTCCGCGGCGAAGAGGATCCCGCCGTACACGGCGATGAATGTTCCGCCCGCGGCGAGGAGGAAGCCGCCGAAAAGGGGGATGAACGTTGCGCCAGCTGCGGTGAAGAGGGTTCCGCCGCCTACGCCTCAGGTAAAGGACAGGGGGCTATTGGATGAGGCTCTTCCCCCGGAATTCTCGGCTCCCATGCTCACGCCAGAAACTACTCCTCACCAGTACCATCCAGTGCCTGCTCCTCGCCAGTGCCATCCTGTGCCTGCTCCTCGTTTGTGTCCGCCTATCCCCGCACCTCGCAAGAGGGTCCCGTCCAGCCCACCTGAGTTCCCGCTGGTCCCGTCCAGCCGTCATGAGTTCCCGCTGGTCCCGTCCAGCCGTCATGAGTTCCCGCTGGTCCCGTCCAGCCCACCTGAGTTCCCGCTGGTCCCGTCCAGCCCACCTGAGTTCCCGCTGGTCCCGTCCAGCCCACCTGAGTTCCCGCTGGTCCCGTCCAGCCCACCTGAGTTCCCGCTGGTCCCGTCCAGCCCACCTGAGTTCCCGCTGGTTCTATCCAGCTTCGCGCCTCCCGTGCGCCCTCAAGTGTCTGCGCTGCAAGAGCGCCCTCAAGTGTCTGCGCTGCAAGAGCGCCCTCAAGTGTCTGCGCTGCAAGAGCGCCCTCAAGAATCCGCGCTGCAAGAGCGCCCTCCTGCGTCTCCGCTGGTCCCATCCAGCTCTCCTTCGTCTCCGCTGGTTCTATCCAGCTTCGCGCCTCCCGTGCGCCCTCAAGTGTCCGCGCTGCAAGAGCGCCCTCAAGTGTCCGCGCTGCAAGAGCGCCCTCAAGTGTCCGCGCTGCAAGAGCGCCCTCAAGTGTCCGCGCTGCAAGAGCGCCCTCAAGTGTCCGCGCTGCAAGAGCGCCCTCAAGTGTCCGCGCTGCAAGAGCGCCCTCCTGCACCTACGCTGGCCCCGTCCAGCTCTCCTTCGTCTCCGCTGGTTCCTTCCAGCTCCGCTCCTCCAGAGCGCCCTCAAGTGCCCGCTCCTCCAGAGCGCCCTCAAGTGCCCGCTCCTCCAGAGCGCCCTCAAGTGCCCGCTCCTCCAGAGCGCCCTCAAGTGCCCGCTCCTCCAGAGCGCCCCCAGGAGTCCGCCCCTCCAGAGCGCCCCCAAGAGTCCGCTCCTCCAGAGCGCCCCCAAGAGTCCGTTCCTCCAGAGCGCCCTCAAGAACCCTCTCCTCCAATGTGGCCCCCAGAGGGGAGCTTTCCCAAAGAAATTTTGGGGGGGGGCCATATAGTCTCAGTCTGTGTGGCCAGGCCAAGGGCCAAGGCCACGGAGGACCCTGATCCGCCATGGCCGTCCGAGGATCCCGATCCACCGAGGCCTCCCGAGGATCCAGACCCGCCAGGGCCACCCGAGGATCCAGATCCACCATGGTCGCCCGAGGACCCCGACCCGCCAAGGCCGCCCGAGGATCCAGATCCGCCATGGCCGCCCGAGGATCCAGATCCACCATGGTCGCCCGAGGACCCCGATCCGCCAAGGCCGCCCGAGGATCCAGATCCGCCATGGCCGCCCGAGGATCCAGATCCACCATGGCCGCCCAAGGACCCCGATCCGCCAAGGCCGCCCAAGGACCCAGTCCCGCCATGGCCTCCCGAATCTCCAGTCCTGCCATGGCCCCCCAAGGCTCCAGATCCGCCATGGCCTCCCGAATCTCCAGTCCTGCCATGGCCTCCCAAGGCTCCAGATCCGCCATGGCCTCCCGAATCTCCAGTCCTGCCATGGTCTCCCAAGGCTCCTGATCCGTCCTGGAGGCTCCCCTGTCCTATCCGCCCGCCCCCCCTCCCCGATGTTACTGTTACGGTGCGGGACGCACCTTCCGGGAGGGGGAGATACTGTAACGTATCTGTTTCTGTTTAGTTTCCTTTCTGCCCATATTTGGTTCTTCCTGTTTTAGTTCATGACCCAGTTCTGTTAATTAGTTATATGCATCACCTGTGTTTGATTAATTATCTAGTTTGCTCCTTTGTTTCCTGTTTCTTTATAAGTCCTCAGTTCTGCCTTTATGTTTGTCGGATATTAAGTTGTAAATGGTTTGATGTGTGTTGATGCTATTAAATATACCTTTTTGTTATCCTTTTGTGTGGGCGCCGATTACTACAACCACCGACCGTGACAATTAGATGGATATTACTAGAATATTAGACATTTATTAGTAGTAATCAAGCACATATTAATGCCTTATTCTACATGACCTTATTCTATATCCCTAATCCTACCCAATACCTAATCTTAACAACTACCTTACTAACTATTAATAAGCAGCAAATTAGGAATTTATTGAGGGAAAAGTCGTAGTTAATAGTCAATAAGTGTTCCCTATTCTAAAGTGTTACCAAATGGATTTTTAGTGCATTGAAATAAAGTATACTACCGCAAAAAATATACAGAGAACTTTTATTAGTGTATTTCTTAAAAGTGTGCTTTGAATAATTAAAAAATTATTTTCTATTTATGATGAGTATATTTAAACGTGTTTTAAAGATGGTTTATAGTGTACTACAAGTGGTAACTAAATACAATTTTTCTTTTTACAGAGATAGTATGTTAAAAGTACATTTTAGTTCATATTCATGGTGTCCCAAAACAACAGTTGAGTACACTTAGATGATTTTAAGATTATTTTAAGAAGTATTAAAGAATCATTTTTAGTATATTATGTACAAAATTAGTGCATGTAAATAGAGCACTTTAAGTACATTATGGAAGTGCACTAAAATAAAGTGTATTTTACTGCATCTGGGGAGGTCAGAGTGTGTTTAATCTCAACAATCAAAGGTTTTTCTGCAAGTCAGCAGAACAGCTGAGTGTTTCTGTGTGAAGCAGAAGACCAGAGAGAAGCCTCGCGAGGGTCTAGAGCCGTCCTGAGAGCTCATGCCGTTTACCTCGATGCAGTTTATGACAGCAAAGGTAACTCAGAGCCCTGGACGAGAGCCAGCATCATTTATCAGGAGGTGACAGCGGTGACGGCCACAACAAGCCTATATGAGAGGCCTTGCCTGGTAATCAACTACAGGCTCGTTTCTCGCACAGTCACTTCACAAAAGAAGCTCTTGATGACAGAAACAGCAGAGCTCGAGCTGTGATGAGAGTAATTAAGCAGTGTAAAAACTCTGAAATATTCCCATTTCCCTTGATTAAGCAGCAAATGAGCACATATCCTTGGAGCTGTTGTGGCTTATTCAGGGACAATTGCTTTCATCATACGCTTATTTGCTCTTCATAAAAGAATAATGCCAATACTACCCACAGCTTGATAACTAGATCAATTAACCAGTGCTAGAGGAAAATTAGCTGTATGAGAGTGTTTGTGAAGTCATGTCAGGGGCTCCACACAACATGCAGCGCACTGCGTTTACTGGTGTCTGAATTAGCATAAATACATATTGAGCAGATGCTAAAGACTGGCAGGACTAGCCTTCTCGAGGGTCTCGTGGCTGATTAACTTCATTAAACAGAGATGCGTCCCTCAGGTCTCTCTCACAGAACGGACCCGTCGCTTCAGCCCACTCCATAATTCGTTTAGAGCTTCAATTCCCACACAAGCCCCTTCCTTTTCAAGTATATGAAAATAAATTAGGATGGATTTAGGTCTTTCATACTTTCCTGTGGAAATGAAGTTTGCGTTTTCATATTCAGCAACAAAAAAATAGCTGAAGGTCCTACATACAGATACATGCAGAATGAGTCTCAGTCACTGACCGTGTTTACAAACCTACATGCAAACAATATCATTCAGAAATCATGATTTATCATTAAGTGTGTGTGTGTGTGTGTGTGTGTGTGTGTTTACGTTGCTGTTGTTTATTACAACTTATTAGGAATAGGCTTATTAGGAAAATGTGTTTGTACATTATTTGAGTATGGCTTATGAGAACCCATGAACATGTGGTTGTGTGTAGTCTATATAAAAGGCATTTGTTTTACAGTTTTTTCAGCTGCTTACACACAATATCTTTACTTTTCACAGTTTCTGGAAGCTGTCACTCAAACAGCAGAAGCACACACCAAATCTGCAAAACCATACACTAATTCTCAGCCTTTAACTTTTTTTCAATTTCATAAAACAATTTTTGCAAAAAACAACACACAAATCTAACAGGAATGAATTCTATGGCAAAGGTGTTTGCAAATGTTTGCTTTTGAGATGTGTTTTGAATGCAGTGCTTCATTTTGCAAGAGATGTGAGGCGTTTTTTAATTTTTTGTGTGCGATTCTTGGATTTGTGTGTAAAGTTTTGAAAAAAAGAGGCAAAGTTTTGAAAATGTGTAAGCAGTTAAAAAAAAAAAAAAAAAAAAAACTGTAACCGGTTTTGAGAATGACATACTGTACAAGAGTGCATCTTTACGGAGCGCAAGGAAATGTTTGGAGAAACTGAGGAATGGAAAGCCTTCATATGAAGATGATCTGACTGTGTATTATGCCAAGTGCTTACTGCAGCCACAGTTCCTCATTTAGAGTAATCCAGATTTGCCAACAGCAGAACAAGTGTATGTGTGTGTGTGTGTGTGTGAAACAGGCAGAACCTTCTCTGTGCACATAAGATCACTGGCGTGTAATGACTGGTGTGTATTTTCATCTTGGGATCTGTGAGTGTAATCATCTGAAGTCTCTCCTATCACGAGCAACACTGCTGTGGTCCTCAGTGAGCGGCTCTGACGGGTTCATGTGCTGATAATAGCGGCTCTTCTCCAGATGGAGCATCCTAACCAAAGCTTCCCACAGGCCTGACAGAGACAAACACCTCAGGACGCTCAAGTACTATCTTCACAAGGACACAATTAAATTCTCTTTCTCCGGCTAAGACAGGAAGAGCAGTGTGTTCAGAAGAAGCTGCAGCTCTGTTAGACTTTAGCACACACACCTCGAGCTGCAGGGAGGGTCTGTGCTTTCTGATGCTATTATAGAATAAGCACAATCATTCTGCACTGTGGCTATTAAAGGGTTAAAATCTGATTAAACACCAGTGAAATATGATACTCATTTCCACTGAAACATGACACATAAATAAGCAAGAAATCAATTATACCACCAGCTAAATATAAATGATATGTGACACACAAAAGCAGTCATGAGTAACACAGGTATATCTGTAGCAATAGCCAACAATACATTGTATGGGTCAAAATTATACATTTCTCTTTTATGCCAAAAATCATTAGGATATTAAATAAAGATCATGTTCCATGAAGATATTTTGTACATTTCCTACCAGAAATAGATCAAAACTTCATTTTTGATGAATAATTATGCATTGCCAAGAACTTCATTTGGACAACTTTAAAGGAGATTTTCTCAATATTTAGATTTTTTTGCTCCCTCAGATTCCAGATTTTCAAATAGTTGTATCTCAGCCAAATATTGTCCTATCATAACAAACCATACATCAATGCAAAGCTTATTTATTCCAAAATATTTACCCTTATAATTGGTTTCGTGGTCCAGGGTCACATATATCATTGAATTAGAACTTATATCTATAAAATATGATACAAAATATCTATTAAAACTGATACAAAAACCTGAAAAAAATAAAATAAAATAATTTTGATATTGTTTGTGTTGAAACCCTGTCATGAACCGGAGATGCAGACAGGAAAGAGCATCGTTGTCATGAATCTGGTCTATGAACTTCCGTTAACTCACCACCAGAGGTCACTCGCTCACCACATGGACTCTTGCATCACACTAACTGTTGCACGCCACCTCAGACTACAATTCCCATCATCCATTGCACTGACGACACACACAGCTGATTGCACTGATCACACAGCTGATTGCACTGATCACACACCCTACATAAACCATGGACTTCCTCTCTGCCGAGTATTGTATAGCGTATATCACTCTCCTAGCGATAGCTACTCTACGGAGCTCACTTAGTTGTCATAGTCTTGCCTTGCCTTGCCTTGCGTGTTTTCTAGTGTTTTGATTCTTGCCCGTGTTTCCTGGATTAACCCTTTGCCTTGCCATTCGGACTCTGTTTGCACCTCTCTTGGACTACTATTGCTCGTGTACCTGGATTATCTCTCTGTCTTGCCCTGTTGGATATTGTTCGCCGATCATCGACCCACGCTCGCCCTAGGATTACCCTTTGTCTTGCCTGTGATGTTCCTGTTTGCCATTGCATGAGCCTTGCTTGTTTTGTGACCTTGCCTTTGAATAAAGCCTTGCAAATGGATCCGCATGTCTCACGTCTTGTTCAATTCAAGTTGAGCTTTATTGTCATTCTGCTACATGTGGGGACATGCAGTGGAACGAAATGTCGTATCTCGCAGGACCACGGTGCTACATAAATACAGACATACAACAATGAAGTAAAAAACACTATAAACCTATACACTACTAACCTACTGACAGATTTAACTAGAAGTATAATATATATATAGAAGTATTTACCCTATACAAACTAAAAGAATAAGGGTAAAAAATACAAACTATACGAATGCTGTATAGTTTGTTTGCTGTTGTTGGCCCCGTTACAATCGTTTTGTGCTTTGTCATTTGTTTCTATTATATTTCTCTCTTATAATGTAAGCTAGAGTAAATATCAACATCACTGTATTTAGTAGTAGTAGTAATGTAGCCTAGATATCACGAGCCCTGTAATTGAGCACTATAAACCATAACTTACGCACAGCTGCTGTGTTTGTTCTCTAGTGACTCATGAATCAAACCTGCGTGATTCACTCAAACTGAAGATCTGTTTCTCAGTCAGTCTACAATCGATGTGTGACTGATGAAAACCCGTCCAGCACCTGTCCTGCCGCTTTTACTACTTCATTAGTAATTATGACAAGAACCAGGTGGCCAAACTGGCTCAGAAACAGACACTACGAGAACTCCTGCCAAAAAATGTCTGTTTGGTTCAAACAAAAGCGCATCCGCTCCTGTGCCAGTCTCTGAAGGAAGCAATCTTTTCTCTCACTGAAACAGATGTGTAAAGTGTACCTGAAAACTATAAGTAAAAGCAGTGATGCCTTACAGTGAAAATGACTCCATTACAAGTTACACATCACCAAAAAAGGTTTTAACAGTACTTCAGTATTTTACTGATACTGAATGAGGCTCAAAGATGCACTGGTCCTAAAAACCCTAAATATATGGCGGTGAAAAATAAGAAACAGCTGAGGAGAGCAATCATGTTTGTTTTATGAAATAGAAATCAAGGTCGACACACTCTGTGTTGGGAGTAACACATTACAAGTAATGCAAGTTACGTAATCAGATTACTTTTTTAAGTAACTAGTAAAGTAACACATTTCTTTTTAATTTAGAAGGAAATGTCTGAGGTACTTTTTTCAAATCAGTAACTCCAGTTACTGTGTTTCTGATGTATTGACTGACAGTTCTGGTGTTGCCATGTCAAATCAGGAGTAAGTGCAAAGCGTTGTGGGGGATATCATGTATTTACTCATCTCACCTGCACTTAAACACATTCAGTGTTCCTCAAAATCAACAAAAACAGTCAAATGCAAACTCAGAATATTATACAAACCTGCAATAATTAAATACGTTAAATAAGACAAATATCATTTATTTATTTCCATTTTATTAACCAAAGTCTTTGTTACTGACCTTTGATGAGTCGATTCAACCATACTAAGCAAAAATGACACGTTTCATTTTGTTATTGCTGAATAGTGTTGAACTTTCTTCTCCTGCGTCATATTCTTCATGCAAAATAACTTTTTTCTCAAAAGTAATGTAATGCATTACTTTCCGTGAAAAAGTAACTAAGTAATGTACTTTTTTCAGGGAGTAACGCAATATTGTAATGAATTACTTTTAAAAGTAACTTTCCCCAACACTATTAACAACCTCTTAAACATCTACAAACTCTGTTAAACTCAAGTGCTCAAAAAGGCCATCATAGTATAAATATAAATGTTTATTATTATTATTATTATTATTATTAAAAATTGCTGTATATAATGCCACAGTTTTAAAACTAAAGCAAATTTAATAAAATGTTTACTTTGCATTAAACTACTTTTTTTCTATAAATTATAGCATAAAAATAAACTTTAAATTCAAATTCATCTGTAAAACACTTTTTCACAAAACAACGTTTAAATTGTAATAGGCAACACTTTAGTTTGGGGACCAATTCTCATTATTAACTAGCTGAATATTGTCATACATATTACTAGTATATTGGCCTGTTAATTAGTATACTTAATTAGTAAAAGTACATATTAATGCCTTATTCTGCAGGACCATATTTTAGATCCCTTAACACTATACCTAAACTTAACAACTACCTTACTATAAATAAGCAGTAAATTAGGAGTTTGTTGAGGCAAAAGTCATAGTTAATAGTTAGTTAACAGTGAGAATTGGTGCCCAAACTACAATGTGACCTTATAATCATATAGACACATTTCTAAAACAACCCACTGAATGCTGATAATGACTGGGACCACCAATATACAAATACACAAAAACTCTACATATCTGATCAAAAACAAACTTTTACATGTTTAGCATTTCTGGACAGAATATGAGTGGAAATTAAGTTAAATGATCCTCAAACATACAGGAGCTGCCAAAGGTTCAGACTCACTCTGTGTCTGCTTCGGGGAAACTGAGATAGTTTGCAGAGCAAGAATCTGTGAAAATGTGTGACTGATAAATTATGGCACTGTAATGCAGAAAAACTGGAGCATGCAAGCACTTTTCCAGCAGGAGGAGATGATGCTTGGTGAGAGCCCATGCAATTTTACACTCTCTGCGAAATTATTTGGCATGGCAGTTTAGTCCCATCAAAATGCTGCCAGCTCTACGAAAACTGAGGAGAAGTGACTTCCAAATGTGTCGGTGACATGTCAAATATAGTGAGTGATGCAGAGGGCCTGAACCTGAAATATTAACGTGTCCTCTAAGGAAAAGCGGTTTCTTGAATATTAAAGGCTTGCCGTGTTCCTCCAGCTGCCTTGAGAAAAACGTGAAATGTGCACTATTTATTAAGAGACTGACCCTTCTGTGTTATCTGCGAATGCATTTTATGTCACACAGAACATAAACAGATAGAAATATTCTTTTTTAAATGCACACTACTGCATGTGTTCTGCTCAAGCCAAATCTGCTGTTTGATACTGAAACGGAGCGATGATGTTCGGTTCGTTAATGGTTCTTGAATGCCAAAGTACCACTGTAAAGTACTAAATGAATACTAAAATACTCTAAAATATAACAAGTGTATCTCAACTTTGCTCTGTTTCTCCCATCATGCCACAGGTGTCACGAGCAGAAGGATTTTCTTCATTAATTGGATAGTGACAGAGTAGCAGATTCCTTATAATGAATCCAATAAGAGTCTTTTGCCAGGTCATTAGGATTAACCAGAGTCCACTTCATTAATTATTAAGAGGTCCGCTATGATGTGCCTTCTAATGAAAAGCAATTATTTATTAATGTACACATGGGAGAAGGGGTTATGAGAGTCCTGGATATGTATAAATTAGTTTTCATTACAAGGTCAGCTATTATTTTGTTCCTCATCACAGAAAACAGCAGAATATTTCCAGTTCCAGAAGAAAAATGGTTTGACATGTTCCTCATCATCTCATTACTGCAGTGAGATCTGTCTATTTACACGCAATCATGCATCTCTGCATCACAACGCTCCATTCAAACTCTTTCTGTGTAAACAAGGGGATATGAATCATGCGAGATTGATGGAAGTCGATTACTGTGGGTATTTCTGAATATCTCACACCAACACCCTTGAGACCGCTAACAAATTCAGCCTTCAGCTTTCTGGGATGGAATGTGCACGCTTGCATCCTAAGTAGGGTGAGCTTTAGCGTGCAGCCCATCTCGTCTTCTCCATTCACACCGAGGGTCATTCCTGCTGCGCACACGTTCATGCCACATTATATCTTAGATCACTTACAGAAACACACACACACACACACACCTACAGTACGTACAGTCTTAAAATGAAAATACAATCTGTTCATATTCATCTCCGGCTCATGGACAGTTTGTCATTTTTGTCATCAGCACAGTTTGTAATATTTAGAAAATGTTTTCTCCTGGCACACTAACAAATATATATCTAACTTTAAACTTTTTGCTGAAAAAGTGATGTTGAAAAATCACACTCCTTTTGCACAGAACTGTACATTTTTATTGGTGTGTCATTGGTGAATCTGTTGGACTTCAGAATGATCAGAATCTGAATCTCTTGCAGCTCAGAAACTAGTGTTTGCTGTAACAGATCTCACAAAACAGAAAAAAACATGCAAACATCCTCTACATCTAAATGAATATCCCACTGAGGACATGGATGGCAATTGAACCTTCACCAGGAGCTTGATTGACAGGCGATTGACTGCGATTGATTGACCAATCATAACGCTGAATCCACAAACAAAACCAGACCAAAGATTAGCGTCAGTAGACTTGAACTTGAAAAATGGTGTGCACTGATGTCTTTCCACAGTTGAAACAAGATATCTTCTGATGTTAATTTATGTTAATTTCATGTTATAGCTAGCAAAGAGATGATTGGTTCATGTGTGCCACTTAAACTGAGGCGCTACAGCCATCTGTCACCACACATTAAAGAGCCACAATACAGTGTGGCAAAAATGACAATATTTTAAAGCTAAGACCTTCTTTCATACCAGAAGTAACCAGCTCTGTCTTGTCTGTTGGCACGTTTTCAGTCTTCTCTTTGCTCCGTGACGAGAGCAGCATGGCTTGTTGGACATAGCAACAGTAACTACGGGGGGCGGGGCATTGCGAAAGGTCAATTTCTCTTCAGAACATAGCAGAATGTTGTGTGCTTTATTCCAAGCCCCCTGAGGTCACATGATGCTTTGTCATTAAGTAATTATTAACAGATAATCGTTCCCTCCTCTGGAGCTCTGAAATGTTATCCGCAATCGTGCTCAGAATCAAAAATGATGCTGAACTCCATTGGTTCTCACATGAGTCATAATCAAATGCGATGTGAATGTTCTAATATGCAGGATGGAGATGAGATTTGATGGCTGCAGTGGAAGGCCAGACAAATTTTAAAGGTAAACTATTCCTTTAAAATAAAAATGTAATAGGAGGCTCATGGTAGAAACATCAGACCCTCACTAATAAACTGATGTGTGTAATGGTTAAGTGCTCGGATACTAATGAGCTTTAACAGGGCAGTTTCTCTACGAGTGGCCATTTACAATCCTCCACTCGCTGCAACTCTTCAACACACGCATTCTTCTCAAACATTAATGCACAGGCTGTCATTACAATTTGGCAATATAATAAAGCTACTTAATGCACTTCCAGAGTGCTCAGACCTGGATAAGTAATGTCCTGTGATGCCCTGCGGTCTGGCAGGCCACACTACTCCTTCAGTTTCCCTCATTAAAGGCAGACGACTCGTCTTGAACCCCCACTTAACCATGCCAGAGATTAATTCCATCAGAAACCTCTCCTTAATGATTCATCTCTATGCCGGACAGTGAAGTCAGTGCCGCTCTCTGCAGTGCATAAGAGTCTTCATGTACATACAGTAAGTGACACATACGTGATGTTTAGTGACTGTTGTGATACTTTAAGATGAATGACTCATGCAAGTAATGGGATGCAAAAATAGCATAATGATTTGGGTCCTGTTGTGTTATACAGCTGCTGATGCAAATGAATACTAGCTAACAGATGCACTTGTTAGTCACTAGAACCCAGCATCAGTTTCAGGAACTACATTTAGTCGAATTCCAAGAGGGGCAATACAAACTACATATTCCTTACTATATGTATGCAGATACACATACACGCATGAAGAAGTTAACAAAAAGAGAGTGGGTCTCATTTATCAATCTAAAACTTACAACAGAGCTCACGTGTGATTTATCAAACATTCGTATGCCGCCAATCCCATCCTACGAAAGATCGTACGTTGATAAATGTGGCGGCAGAAAACAATTGTCATTTGAATATCAGGCCCGGTTTAGAAGCCTTGCCCCTAGAGTTTACGACACGGAGAAACGTAACCCGGCCAAAAAGAGGAAGTAATCTCATGAAAGAGAAATTTATCTTACTCCAAAAACACCCGTTAACCTTATAATTGCAAACAATGGCATTACTTTATGTATATTATGTATATTAAATACCAGTAAATATAATGAAAAATTTATAAACATTATAAACACTATATAGCTTATTTAGATCTCCTTAATCCTCAATAAACCCTTTAAATTGAACGGTATTACAAAACAAGTATGAAAATTAGTAGCTATAAGTTTTTTTTATTAAACTATGAAGTAAAACACAAATTAGGCTATAGTGGCTTTCATTATAAACATAATACAAAGTCAAGCTAAAATGAATTTATAGCGAAACTAAACGGCATTGGGCTCACAAGCCTCTCTCATTCGACAGCCAAATGTTTCGTTTTTTGCCATGTAACATTTGGTTGCTAAACTATTATCTATGATGTAAACAAGGCTTTGTACTTCACTTGTGTTCCAATATCCACGTAAAATATCACCCTTCACAGGCGCAATGAATGTTTGTTTCAGCACTGCACGCTGATTTTACAGTGGACCTTGTAAATTGTGCAATGTTACATTTATGTTTGGTTGACTGCATTTTAGTTTGATTAATGGCTGAAATGTAAAGTTAGTAACACTGAAATGGTGTGTGTGTGCGTGTGAGGCACCTGCGTCGTCATCAATCAGTTAAACAAATAAAAAATAATAATAAAGTTATAGAAAACAAATAAAATGCATTAAGAGTGTCAGAAAAACGAAAGTGGCCTATACTTGTCGCACTGTTTTTTTCTTTTGTTAATCTGTTAATTAAGAGAAATATATTTCGTGTAGCCATATTTATTTTATTCATTTTATAATTTATGTTTTTCTCCATTCACAGAAGCGCTGCAGGTGTGTGATACGACGATGTGTGATTCCTCACGGTCTGTTGTTTATGCTGCTATTTACACATAAAGCTGAAAGGAAAAAAATAAAAAAAGCTTAGTTTGTCGATTTGGGAAAATAATCTAAATGAACAAAATGCTGTCATTATACAATTCTCCGAAATTCTCTATGCTGCACGCAAGTTCAGGCTAACTCAAAAACTTACATACACGAGCTCAGACCTGACGTGTGATTTGATCGTAGCCACCACTCACGCCCATATTGATAAATTCCAAGTTTTGCGTAGAAACGACCGTACGCCCAATTTTTGGTCGTACGTTCATTTCGTAAATGAGGCCCAGTGACTCTACATGCTACTAACAAAAACCATCTAACTGTTCTGAATGGGCAAAATTATAGACATGAATAAATGCTACTTTTAATCAATAAAAACTAGAAATGTTTACCTATCCATTTTCTATACATTTGACTTCATTGTGAACATGATGACCATCAGTACAAAACAAATACTGTCAAAAACAATGTCAGATTATAAAATCAGCTGATGCCAGACTCAAATTGGATTACAAAGTTTGTGCATCTTCATTTCATCAGTCTTAAGCTAAAGTTAAAAAAAATGTCAATCATAAAAGGCACACTGTGATCATGATCACGTCAGACTGAACAACAGTGTTTGGGTTCCAGAGATCCACCGAACTCTTCTCACGCAGGCGTTCAGAGGCTGGGATTACTACAGCAGATCGTAAAGTCCAATGGTCACAGCGCTGGGAGTCCACTGAAAGGAAAAGAATCAACCTTCCGTTTCCAGGGAAAATGGACTCGACAAAATCCTATTACCAGGAAATTGGCTCGTGATTGAACCTTAAAATAGATTTTCGTATTTTATATTAGAGACAGATGAAAGAGAAATGGTGTGGTTGGTAAGAATTCCAGCGTACTTGAATGAGAAGTAGCTTTCTCATGCGGTTTGAGTGGATAAACGGTCAATAGCAGATCATTAGTGATGTATTCATTAAACTTTCATTACGCAATCATTCATTCAGTACATGGCTAGTTGGCCAGTGAAGTACGGGAAGCGTCTGAGCATAACTTAAACAGATGGCATTGAGAGTAAAATTCTGAATTGTCCTGAATGATAAACACACGGAAAACAGGATCTCATGTACAACAGCAGACCTGTAGAAACGCAAGCATTTGTGAGCATTAGTACGTCTCTGAAGATCAATATACTGTAGACTACTGTATCTATCATCTATTTCTCCAAATCACATCATCTATAGCAGATGCTACAGCTTCTTCATGCGCTAACTCTCCATATCTTACCTCGACTCAATCTGATTTAGAGGCCTGGAGAACAGTTTCAGTTAACAGTAGCCATGTTTATAATGGACAATGGAATCATTCCGATTCATGAAAGTGAATATAGTGTTTAAATGAACACTAAATAAAGTGATCGGCTTGATGTGTGTGTTTATGTGTCACAAGCTTTAATCAGATCTTTTGACAGGACCACACTGCATGAATACAGTTTCCCGCTGTTTTCACATACTAGCCATCCTCATTCTCTTTGTTTTAAAAAGCAGACTTAATATTTATATATTTCAAGTCATAATCAGGAGACGATGAACACACAAAGCTTTGTGCAATGATCCTTATATTATTCACACAGTAAAATCGCCCATTTCCATGACCAAAACAAGACGTCTGCAGATGAACGTCTGAAGCAAGGACTTGTGGGACGGCACTGACCTGCAGCACTTCACAGACGATGAGAGGAAGACTGGAAAGAATTTAGATTAACACGACAGTGATTTATTATATGCAATAACAACAACAGCTCTTTCTGTGCGTCACGTCATGTCATGTGCTAAACTTTCAGTCTCAGTTTTGTTTACAAAATATGTTTATCCAGGGGAGACGCTAGGGACATGTCCCTACCAAAATTCAGTGATGAACCAAATTGTCCCAAGCAATAATTTAGATTAAACAATTAAATATATGTATATGTTTTTGTCATTTTTGGATGCATCTCAAATATGTCATATGGGGCTGCACGATTAATCGAATGCAATCGTCATGCATATCTAGTGAAGCACGGTTCTGTGATTAGTAGTAAAGCTCCATCCAAAGACCAGTGAAACTCCAAAAACGCCCTGCAGAAGAAAGTTAATGCACATCATTCCAGGGTTGTGGCTAGAAGGGATACCGCTGCGGCCGGAAACTAACAATGAAGCTGTAATTCACAGACAAGCTACACAAAACCGCGTTCATAATTGCAGACCAATTTAATCGCGCGATTATGAAAGCAGTCGGTAACGATTTAGATTACAGCCCGCAATGTACCACGTAATTAAACAGAATTTACAGCGTACTTATTTGTAACTATAGAGTACCTCCACAGTACCTACTCATAGGTATAAGGAAACAATATGCAACGTTTGGGGAATAAAGGGGGTAATAACCTGCGGAATTATAAAGCATTTATACTGTAAGTATTTCATAACTAAAGGGTACCTATTCTGAAATTACTTGTATGTAGAATCCGTGATTTTCCACGTCAGCATAACTTAAAGCTGAACGTACATGTAGGTAAACGGAAACAATTGGGGAATAAGGGGGTAATGACTTGGAAAATTAAAAGTATTTATACTGTTAGTATTTCATAAGTAATGCGAAACTATTCTAAGATTATGTGGTATGCATGACGTACTGTGTTTGGCAACAATATTATGATTTAGAACAAGTGACCTTATTGTAATAACATAAAATATATGATGCAGTATATTTTACACTACATACTGGGTACTTGATTAACTGGTTGTATTATTACAACATATATCTTGCATGACATTGATACAAATAATAGGCCTATACTATAGTATAATTTAGTAATTATAGCAAAGTTAAAAACCACCATAGTCGAGATGACTAAAGTATGGGGAAATTATGTAATGTGTTATTTGGTTTAAACATTGATATGAAAATTTACCTGACAGAACAGCATTGCATATGGTCATCTCAGCAGCGAATCCTGTCCGTTGAGGTGCAGTAATGGAAAACTAGATTACCTGTTTCCAGCTGCCCCGAGGATATAGCATATAAATATACCATCATAATACACATTTACCGAATTGATGATTTTTGATAGCTGTAGTGCTGTTGGTGCACTTGAGCTTCCGCATGTGGTTTGAGGCAAATAGAATAAAATGTACTACAACATTTTTCTCAACTACTATGCAAACATACACCCTTGTTACGTGTAGTTACTGTGTAAGTGTAACATACGCGGGCTGTAATCTAAAGTGATGCCTTGTGCCTTGTGTTCACTCCCCCCACCTACAATCCCTGCCGGCCCGAGACTCGAACCCACAACCTTTGGATTACGAGTCCGGCTCTCTAACCATTAGGCCACGACTTGTTACCCTCTTGTTACGTGTAGTTACTGTGTAAGTGTAACATCCGCAGACTGTAATCTAAAGTGATGCCTTGTTACCCTCTTGTTACTGTGTAAGTGTAACATTAAACAATTTTAGTTATGCTACAATAGATGTGTTTCAAAGTTATTAACAATGAACTGTATTACATAGTTAAATGCAAGGTCCAAAGACCTTAAGGACCTTAAGTTAAATAAATTAACAGATCTTTTCCAAGAACGGAATGCAGAAAAAACAAACTTGCAACCACTTATACAAAATACGACAGACAGACACACACACACACACACACACACACACACACACACACTCACACACACACGCACACACACACACACACACACACACACACACACACACACACACACACACACCTGTTGGTTTTTGTGGTTTATGGGGACTCTCCATAGGCGTAATGTTTTTTATACTGAACAAACTGTGTGTGCTATTGCCCTACACCAACCCTACACCTAAACTTAGCCCTCACAGGAGACTTTGTGCATTTTTAGATTTTCAAAAAAACACCATTTAGTATGTTTTTTAAGCCTTTTGAATTACGGGGACATAGGCAGTGTCCTCATAAACCACCTTCATATTGTAATACCTCTGTCATACCCATGTCATTATACACATTTGTGTCCTCATAAACCACATAAACATGCACACACACACACACACGTTCTACATTTATTTTTAATAGGCATATTATCAATTTTTCCTTTCAGCTGTGGGCAGGAGTTGACAAATTTCTGGAGATCTTTTGCATATGCTTGTAAAGTTGTCCCTGCAGTATATGAGGGAGTAGAAAAGTCCTCCCCCTCTGATGCAGTTTTCACCTGCGATCACAATTAGAGAAAAATACATCGCAAAAAAAAATAAAAAATTGTTAATACATGTCAAGTTTGCATAACGTAAAGAAGTGTTGCACAAAGCTTATATTTAACCAAATATATAAAATAAGGACTTCTGTGAGGAATCTGTGTCACAGCAATGTTTCAAGGAAAATCTGTAAGAGTTGCCAACACTGTGATACGGTAAAATAATAAAATAAAAAGGACTACAAAAGTGCAAAAGAACTTAATAGTGTAACAAAATAGAGAATATGTGACAGTCAGTAGGTGACACTCTACTCTGATGGGCTACAACTCACCTTAACCCCTGGGTATACCCTGTACGTTACGAAATGTTTTTAAATATGTTTATACCGATTACGAGTCTGTCTATCCTTCTCCCTCTCCAATCACAGCGCACACCCTCACCTGGCTTCACCTAATCATTGATTGATCCTCATCACCATCCACTACAAAGGCACACACCTCACAGTCTGGACTTGTTTTGACGAAGAGGAATGCTTATGATATCGCAGCGAATTACCTGCTACTTACCTGCTTGTATACTCACCTCCAGTGTTCCCCAGTCTGTCTGCTCCAGTATTCTGCTCCAGAAGTCGGAGAATCTACCAGTGTGAGGTGTGTGTGTTCTACTACGAGTTCCTGTCAAGGCAAGGATTTATCATTACTCACTCATCGCACTCCAACAAGTGAAGCTCATACTCCCCGTATCCATTCAACTTTGCTCTGCTGAAAATAAACTTCTGTTGTTGATATAATCCTCTGTCTGAGTCCTGCTTCCCGTAACTATACAACTATATAACATAGTTGAAAAAAGAAACATGGTTACTATAGTTAAACCATGGGTACCACAAAACAGCCATGATTGTGCTACAAAACCTGTGGTTAAAACCTCTTCAGCCTTGTTGCATAATTTAGCATTTATGAATAAAAAAAAAAAGTGCCCTACCGACAAACATTAAAGAACATTTATAAAAAATAGTCTCTATGTACAGAAAACCTGATCCCACTTTATATTAACTGGCCTTAACTACTATGTACTTTTTTTGATGCAAGTACAATGTATTTATTGCGTTTATATTGTATTGCAAATCACTTTTTCTGGTATTGAGGTGGGATACGGGTAAGGTTAGGGACAGGTTTGGTGGTGTGGGTAGGTTTAAGGAGTAAGGGGTGGTTCAACAGTGTAATTATAAATGCAATTACATAAATTAATTACAGATGTAATTATATGCAGGTATTTTTAAAATATAAGTACAATGTAAAAAATATGTACACAATGTGCATAGTACTAAATTATTCATTTAAATGTTAAGGCCAGTCAATATAAAGAGGGACTGAAACCCCTTTAAATTTTAAACCATGGTGTTGTTTTAATGTATTTGTTCATAATTTTGACAAACACAAATAAAAAAATTCCTGACAAGTTACTCACCCGTATGTCATCCAAGATGTTGATGTCCGTCTTCAGTCGCAAAGTTTTTTTTTTTTTTTGAGGAAAACATTCCAGGATTTTTCTTCATACAGTGAACTTTTATGGAGGCCAGCCCAGTGGATTGAATATTAAAAACAGTTTCAATGAAGCTTCAAAGGGCTCTTCACGATCCCAGTCGAGGAAGAAGGGTCTTATCTAGCAAAACGATCGTTATTTTCTAAAAAAATTACAATATGCTTTTTAATCTCAAACGCTCCTCTTGTCTAGCTCTGAGTTTTTCCCCGGTTCATGACAGTTAGGGTATGTTGAGAAATTCCTATCTCATTTTCTCCAACTTCAAAATCGTCCTACATCGCACGGTTTTTATATAGGGCATTTGACCTTCTTTGTATTTCACTTTGTAAACACTGGGTCAGTACTTCTGCAGCGATGTAGGTTGATTTTAAATTTGGAGGAGAAAATGAGATGGGAGTTTTTAGACCTACCCTAACTGTCATAATTTGCTCACAGAAAACAATATATTGATTTAAATTTCCTAAGACACTTTTTGAGTAAAAAGGGTCTATGCGAGAAGGCGTCAACCTTTACATTCACACCTGAGAAGACAGGCCTGCATAATGAGCCATTAAGTCAAGTATGTGACTGAGAGGAAGAGTTACAAGAAAGAATATGACGACAAAATTATATATATATATATTTATTTATTTATTTTTTTGGTGTTTATTAAGTATATATTTAGCTATCACACAAAATAAGAGATTCACTTGTGAGTGCAGTTAAACATTTTATTAGGATCAAAGCTGTCTTTCAAAGCTGACTTTTTAGCATCATTACTCCAGTCACATGATCCTTCAGAAATCATTCTATTCTGATTTGCTGCTAAAATAAATATTATTCTTATTATTATTACGTTGTTGAAAAGAGCTAAGATTTATTTTATTTTTTTTGATGAATAGAAAGTTCAGAAGAACAGCATCGTTTGTAACATGATACATGTCTTTATCATCACTTGTGTGCTAAATAAAAGTTTTAATTTCTATATATGCTGTCTCCAAGCTTTTGCACCTGGCATTTTCATAGTTTATATTGTTTATGTGCTCTGAAGGGGAAAAAACAACAACACATTTAGAAATTCTGGGTTATTTCTCTCAGCAGATCTTCCAGAAACAGAAAGTATCCGGGATGAACTTGTTTGTTTCCGCTGAAAGCATTAGATATGAGTTGACATCGCATTGGTTTTTCATACGGATTACTTTAACATAGAATATTTGTTTTTGTATTCATGTTGTTTTATTCACGTGTCTGTGAAGAGGTGACAGAGACAGAGCACCCTGTTTATTTTCTCTATTTTTTTAAAAGCGAATTGTTTTGTTGTTATTATGACTATACACAACTAAAAGTAGACCCTTTGCCGTTTCAAATGATACCTTGCTCGTATCTATATGATTAAAACTCGTGGAGTAGTTTTATTTTGTTTCGCTTCATAAAGAAAAACGAGATAGCCCGCACCGGTGGGTTAAGGAACACCAAGTAATCACAGCTTGCTCCTGTTATGATGAAAACTGGCCAGCAATTTCGCCAAGCAAATACCAAGAAATAGGTTGCACCAGTTTGTCTTTCGACTACACTTGCAAAAATCTGCTATGGGACTGAGCTCGAATAGCGTCAATTACTTCTTATAGGACACAATCGCTGTCAATCAAAAGGAGATACAGTCTTTCGACAGACCCTCCAATCATCACGCAGAAGCCCGGAGTCCAGCCCCGCCCACTCCTCCATTCACCCCAGAGATGCTGAGCGGCGGGACATAATCGCAGCATTTATCCAATGAGCGTCTAGTTTCGAAGCACTGAAAAAAACTGTTCAAAGCAGCTCCATAGAAGTCAATGGATGCTAGGCTTCAACGGGGAAATACACTGATGCTACGGGAATATATGAGAAGGAAATAGAGTCAGCTGCTATATGTAGCTGATTCTGAACGAACTCGTCTTCGAGATGAACGTGTTCTAACGTATTTTTAATCAATGAAATGTTAACACGATAGTACATATTTGACCATTAATTGTTTGACATTATAGGGGAATCAGAGCTTCCCTTGCAGTCTTAAAGAAATCCCCACTGCTTGACATGTATTAACAGTTTTATTTTTTGCGAATTGTGATCGCAGGTGAAAACTGCATCAGAGGGGGAGGACTTTTCTGCTCCTTCATATATTGCAGGGACAACTTTGCAAGCATATGCAAAAGATCTCCAGACATTTTTTGTACTCCTGCCCACAGCTGAATGGCAAAATTGACAATATGCCTATTAAAAATAAATGTAGAACATGATTTTGTTTGTGTTTTACAGTTCTTTGTATTTTGTATAAGTGGTTGCAAATTAGTTGTTTTTTTCTGCATTCTGTTCTTGGAAAAGATCTGTTAAAATTGTTAAATAATAAAAAAAATTATTTATTACAGCCCGCAGATGTTACACTTACACAGTAACTACACGTAACAAGGGTGTATGTTTGCACAATAGTTAAGAAAAAGGTTGTAGTACATTTTATTCTACTTGCCTCAAACCACATACGGAAACCCAAAGTGCACCAACAGCACTAGAGCTATAAAAAAACATCACTTATACAGTAATTATACGTGTTGTGTATTATGCTGTTATTTATTCTGGGAGGAGCTGGAAACAGGTAATCTACTTTTCCACTGTATTGCACCTCGACAGTTCAATGCTGGTGACCTGACTTGCTGCTGAGATGAACATAAGCAATACTCTTTCATCACGTAAATTTTCATATGGGAATTTCTAAACCAAATCATATCAGAAGGTCATCACATAATTACCCCATACTTACAGCTGAGTTCAGTAATCTCCATGACCCCACATAAATAACACTAGTGAATAATAGAGCTTATATTCTTTAGTAAACTGGTAAAATTTCTAAAGACTATGGATGGTGTTTTTTTATTTTATTTCACTATATTTACTAAATTATACTAGGCTATAGTATACAGTTTACTATTTGTATCAATGTTATGTAAGATATGTATTTTGTAATAATACAATAAGTAGTGTAAAAATGTTCCATATATTTTGTATTATTACAATAAGGCCAATTGTTCTAAATCATGTTGCCTAACACAGTAGGATATAAATACCACGTAATCCTAGAATAGTTACACCTTGTTTATGAAATACTAGGTGTAAATACTTTAATTTTCCAAGTCATTACCCCCTTATTCCCCAAATGTACATTCAGCTTTAAGTTATGCTGACGCGGAAAATCGCGGACTCTACATACAAGTAATTTCAGAATAGGTACCCTTTAGTTATTAAATACAGTATAAATGATTTATAATTCCGCAGGTTATTACCCCCCTTATTCCCCAAACGTTGCATATTGTTCCCTTATACCTATGAGTAGGTACTGTGTAAGTACTCTATAGTTACAAATAGGTAAACTGTAAATTCTGTTTAATTATGCGGTACATTGCGGGCTGTAATCTAAAGCGTTACCAAGCAGTCTGCATAGCATATCAGTGAACTACAGCTCTGTGTAGTAAATACTGCTCCATCTGAAGCCGCTTCTATACACCATTGTAAAGCGCTTTGGGTGTACAGCAATACACAATAAAGCGCTATATAAATGCATCATTCATTCATTCATTCACCGTTGAGCCTTTACCCGGTGAGTTTAAGCCATTTATAACGTGCATTTGGAAAAGCAACATCCATCAAACATCTTGCCAAACATGAGAAGCATTTATGAACCTCTTGTTCCACAAAATACCACATTTAATAACGTTTTTATTCCAAACTCACTTAGCATTGTATTATAAATACTTCATTCTTCATTATAATGAAAATTATAATAATAAGAACTCCGATAAACCATATATTTTCACAGTCCTGTTTTTGTTAGTCACGTTAAATCAATGAAAGCAGTTCAATATTCTGTTTCCTGGAACGATGTGCATTAGCTTTCTTCGTATTTGGAGTTTCTCTGGCCTTCGGATGGAGATTTACTACTGATCACAGAACCGTGCTTCACTGACAAAATACGCATGATGATCACAGCTTCTGCCTAATCCAGACTGCAACTTGATTTCAATTAATCGTGCAGCCCTAATGTCACACCATTGATATTACCTAAGTTGTTAAAGTAAATACATTAGAAAACTGTGCGCTTTCAAGGAAGCACATTTAATACATGGGTGGAAGCAATGTCAAAAGCAAACCTTGGGTTTATTCCACCCCTGAATTTTTATTCCAACTGAGGTATTTACATTTACAGCATTTACATCTGGACTGGAGTTTTAAACGGACTGTAATCGGAATACAATGCTCCATGTAAACACATCTACTGAGATGAGCTGAAGAGATCAACATGAGCCGTTCTCTTTCTGCCTTTACAGTCAGCCTGGCTGAAGCCGCCTCATTACAGTGTGGAAATGAAGTGAAAGTAATGTTAATGAATGTTGCCATCAGTGCTGCACACCAGGCATTAGTATCACATACCGCACGGCTAGCTGATTGATTAATTATAGTAATAATAATAATAATTCATTACATTTATATAGCGCTTTTCTAAGCACTCAAAGCGCTCTGCATTGTGCGGGGTGGTGTCTGTTCTGTTTGCCGCACCTGTCAAACGCTGCTGTGCATGTGAATGGAGAAGGTGTTTTGTGCTTTAAGTTGTAATGAAAATGTGGTTCAGATTCTCTACCGATGATTTCAAACATTTATCATTCACAGAGGCCCACACACTGCTCATTCCTCATGTACTTGTTTATGCAATATTTTGGCTGTTTTGATTAAGCTGTCTGTAAACAAAAGCAGCGTTGCACTCTCGGCTCTGTTTAACATGTTTAAATCCAATTTGTCTGGATCTGCTCATTAGCCACATGCACACGACTGCCACAAGCTGAATCATTTTAGGGGTGAATTGGGTTGTAGAATGTGTTTGTCACTCCAGTAAATAACCAAACTCTGTGTACAGAACAAGATTAAATAGTCGATGACAAACGCATTCAGTATATGGTCATTAAAACATTCTGATTTTTTTTTTTTTTTTACATTTCTTTCTCATTTCAAATGGAGAATAACCTCATTTCTTTCCCCTTGTACGCTACTTCTGCATTCTCTTTACATTAAAGTTGTAAAAATTAATGTGGCAAAACCACTGCATGCAGAATCACTGCCATGAACACACACTAAAAAGAGCCACTTACATATAAAACTATGTAAAACAAAACAGAGAAGCGGAGGACTTCAGGTCGCTCGGCCGCTGTAATGGATTGCTTCATTCAGACAAACAGCAGAAGATCACCAAGAATCCAAAGCACAGGCTTCTGCTGCAGAAACACACTGAGAACACAGCGAGATTAAGAAGCATTCGTCTGCGTGAAGATCCGGCCAGCACTGGCTCTCAAGGGAGGTTATATGAGGTAGAAACAGCAGAGAATGAAAACAGCTGCTTTTATTCAGATGAGTTACTGCTCTGTTAAAATAATCATTAAAGAATCAGAATCAGAATGAGCTTTATTGGCCAAGTACGTTTACACATACAAGGAATTTGTTGTAGTGACAGAAGCTCCAGCGTTTGGAATGAAGCGAGAGGATGTGAGGACACACCAGAAAAGGAAAATCCTGGGAAAATAAATGTGCATTAAAATCAGTTTAAAGTCCTTGTTAAGGTCTCTTTCAAACCTGGCTATGAAGACCTGCTCCACCGCTAACACATTATAGACACACAAACGCTTCATTAACGCTGCCTTTACTTCCAGCATCGGAGGCAAACAGTTGACAGCAACAGTAAACAACTTAACTATGTTCTGAAGATCCCAAAAGATCCCTGAAGTTCCCAAAATTGAGTTTATTTTTAAAGCTCTTCTGCCAGTACACATGCTTTCTAAGCAGCTTTACAGTTAATGTGTGTATCAATGCTTAAGTATCTTTAGATGCAAAATTCTTAGTAGCAAATAAATTGAAACGTCATCATCTACACCTTTTATAATGACCCAGATTACAGACTTCTCATTAGCTAGCTGTACATTCACGTATATCTGCATTATTTTGAGAAACCTTACAGCTGAAGCTATAAAGCTTTTCTTACTCTTTCACTGTGTATGATGGGATGTATTTAAGTAGAAACTAAATTGTATTACTTAATTTTCTTATATAATTTATATATGAATTATATAATAGGCTACAATTAATGCAACAAACTTCGATATAATTATAGTTGTGTTAGGATGAAATGTAGCATAACTTCTTAATGCGATTATAAGGCCGTACAGAGTGCTTTTTGCATACATGTGGTTTTATCTGTTCCTATATATTTTTGTAAATTTAGAATAAATTGTATTACATAATTTTTGGTGCATCATTTGTTCTTAAAATTGTTTGCATGCACATTCCATGTACAAATCTGTGCATATGGTGAATGAGACCCATTGTTTTGAAATGTTTCTAAAATGCTTAAATGTCCAGTTTTTTGTCATGATTATAGTGTTATTTAAACATTTTGTGCAACATTCTACAAACTTTTTTTTTTTTTACCAAAAATGTACCTAACATTAGTTGAACATTTATTTTTTAATACTCTAAGAACAATAAAACGTCCAGGTTTCTTGTCATGATTATAATGTTATTTAAAGGTTACAAAAACAAAAGTTCATCAAGTACAAATAACATCATAAAAAAAAAAGTAAAGTCGTGACGTATTGTCAAGTATGGTGACCCATACTCGAAATTGGTGCTCTGCGTTTAACCCATCCAAGTGCACACACACAGCAGTGAGTAGTGAACAAATACTACACACACACACACACACACACACACACACAGCAGTGAACACACACACACACACACACACACAGTGAACACACACACACACCGTGAACACACACCCGGAGCAGTGGGCAGCATTTATGCTGCGGCGCCCGGGGAGCAGTTGGGGGTTCGGTGTCTTGCTCAAGGGCACCTCAGTCGTGGTATTGAGGGTGGAGAGAGCGCTGGACATTCACTCCCCCCACCTACAATCCCTGCCGGCCCGAGACTCAAACCCACAACCTTTGGATTACGAGTCCAACTCTAACCATTAGGCCACGACTTACCGGTCAAATCATTAGGACTTTCCGAGAATATTCATCTCAGAATGTTTTCTATCAACATTACGAGAACTTATATCAAACAATAATAAAGTTAAGAGCGTTCAATAAACATTACTCTAAGAACGTTTTGTCGTAACATTTATATAACTTTTAAAAAACATTAGTGAGAATGTTCTCTCTTAGAAGACTGTCTGCTTAATATCTGCTAACACTTCAATTTGATAGAATTTCTACTGACAAGAAGTACCTTTACAAGTACATGTTCAATTATTCTACTAACCTTATCCTAACAGTCTAGTAATACTCTAATGAGAGTTAGTTTATATGTAGTTGCAAAATTAATTACAGTTAGTGGGATGTCTAAAGTGGACTAACGATACAAAGTGCAACCAAAACATTAACTATAATTGAATATTCATGTCACAATTTGGCTGTACAATAAAAGTGCACGACGAAGAAGTAGTGTCCCAGCAGTCATTTTTAATAAATCCACAGGGGGAAATCACCAACAAAGATACAAACAATGAAAACAACAATACCAGACACTCAGAACTCAGGAAACTCAGGGCTTTAATGCATGGACTGAAAATGGTAACAGACGAGAACTAATCAATTAATTAGGTACGCAGGGAAACTAGGTCAAATGGTAGAAACACAGAATACACAATGGAACAGAACAGACACGTGATAGTAATTTATCTGTCAAATGTATTTAGTAAAAATAAACAGCAACTTTCACACAGCCGTCGATCTCTTTCTGTGCTCATGTGGTGTAGACAGCAGCAGGAGCTACGCTAACCACACAAACCGGGTTTGGAAAGATAGAAAAGATCTATCAGCAGAGAGAAAGGATCAGCAGTGATACGTCATGGGCTGAGAAGAATCGTTCATGATATTACTCATCCTCCAGCGAGTGTTGCACTGAACAGCTGCTCTCCTTCATCTGTTTTGAAGCACCTCTGGTCACAACATTCAGCTCATATAAAAAACGCTGTGTCACATCCAGGGTGCGAACTGCGGGGGAGCTAGGGGGAGCTCGGCTCCCTTTAATAAGACATGGGCTCCCCTGAAAACGTGATTTGTGAAATTTTGGGGGGTCTCAAAAAATATTGACTGTGTTATTTTGACGTGCAATTTCAGTTTTGTGTAATGTGATCATCTTGGATTATTATGTGTAAAATTGCAAAAATATTCATTCATGCATGACGGCTATTTAAACCTAATTCACTTCAATAAAGATAACTATACATGCTATTCTTGTCATGCGCATCAAGGTGTGGGGGCGCTGCGGTGCAAATGAATTCCACTCATGTTTAATACGTTAACTCAAAGATTCGTAGGAAAAATATAAACGTTGGATTCAACATTGGCCGTATATCTGTGCGCGCAGTCCTTGAAATCCATTCTGCAGTTAGCATCATATAGCATCATACAGCCACCATGGCAAAAACAACACAAGGCAGTTTAATGGCATGACCGAATCACCTGCTGCAAGCCCTGTTAGCACACCTCCCTCCGGAATGACAACGCAAGAAGTAAGTCATTGTAGAGCCCTGGATTTCTGCCCGGGCCCGACGGGCCCCGACTTTTTTACGCCTCTAGGGCCGGGCTTCGGGCTAATTTCCACGTCATAGTTCAGACGCGGGCCGGGCCTCGGGCCTGTTTTGGGTTTCTCATTATTTTTATATTGTAGACATCCATCGATTAGTGATGAAAAACCTTGGCAGGCTGGTGGAAACAACACGAGACCGCGCCGCGACTGAGAGCAGCTCGATGGTGTTTAGTGTCCCGCAGCAGCAGGTGCGCAAATGATTTCAGCGCAGCTGAATACTTGTGCGTTCAAATGCATGCAATAGGCTAAAGCTTGCTGCAAAACCCCAGCAAACATAACCATGAATGTGTCTGCGGGAAATAGTAAGAGGATATTTGAATTATTTACTAATAAATGAATGTTTTCTGAGTTTGTGTCGCAAGGATGAAGTTGCTGATCCTGACTCGCCGTCTCCTCATTAGATGCGCCTTTAGAGAGAAATGCATCTTTATTGATTATGATTAAGACTATAATAAAAGAGTTTTTGTTTTCAATTTTTTATTTCGTTAAGTAATAATTTAAAGCTTTCTATAGATATATTTATGTCTGTGAGGCATGTATTCTCTGCTGAAGCTCCTGTTCAAGACGAGACAGCAGAAAGCACATCATGTTTGTTTTCATTGTTTTATAAAAGAACTACCTTTTGTTGGTATTGTGAGAGCACACAAATACAAGTAGACCCTTTACAGGTCTGAATGATGTATTACTCTTACTTTTATCAAAAAATAAAAAATGAGGGCGTAGGCTATTTTAAGTTGTTTCCACTGAAAAAATGCAAGTGTTTGCTGGTGCCTCCATGTCCTGCAGAGCAGCTTTAGCTTCCACTCTCAGCACAAACTTAGATATAGGCTACACACATTATTATTATTATTATTATTATTATAGCGCAGGTTTAACGTTTAAACATTGTTATATGCTTGAACTGTTTTAGTATATCTATAGATTTTATTTTAGGCAAGTCGTGATGATATGAGAAGGCTAAATTGATCAAACATAGGCTATGATCAGCTCATGCAGCTGGCCGCTTGGTCGTTACTTTAAAAAAAAAAAAAAACGTATAGGCTATTTAACGAACAAAAATGCTCCAAACGTTTTTCTAAATTAACTTCATAAAAAACTAAACGAAACAACGCACAATCCCATAGACCCCCCCCCCCCCCCCCCCCCCCCCCAAAAAAAAGGTGAGCTCCCCCAAAGTCCACGGTATAGTTCGAACACTGGTCACATCAATCTCTCCCACAGCTTTTATTAATATCAGCCGTCTTTAATAAACTCCTATATCATGTAGAATCTCTCACTTTGGTTCTCTGATTTCCACAGTAATGTCCTCCTCCCTCAGCCACCAGAGCTTAGTGCATCCAGATATAAGAGAGTGATAAATCAGCCGGAGCCTCCATCAGTCCTGAGCGTGGCATGTGAATCTCTCCTGTGAAAGATGCTGGGAATTACCGTAGCGCTCACTGCTAGTTAACAACACTCACCACCTTCCTGTAGAGCAATCGGTTAAGCCTTGTCTGGAATGACACACTTGGAGCCATTGTGATGATCAGGTGGTTGTTGGTTTTTTTTCTCCCTTTTTTCTTGGCTCAAAAATCTGAAGTTTAGTTTCCCAGTTAACAGGGAACGTTCTCACCAACTTCACAAATGTTTTTAAGAGTTATATAAATGTTCGGACAACCTTCCAACCATGGAGCCTTCTTATAACTTTATTAATACTTGATATACATTCTCATAACGTTGAGAGATAATATTCTTAGAACAACATTCTCAAAACATGTTCATGATATTATTTGTAATATTCTAAGAAACATTTTAAAACCTTTAAAAAAAATGCTATAATCATGAAGACTTGACATTTTAACGCTCTTGGAATATTACAAATAAACGCTCACATAACATTACATTTTAGGTAAAAGTAAAGCTAGTAGAATGTTGTAAGAAATGTTTTTGTAACCTTTAAATAATGTTATAATCACAACAAGACAAATGGCCATGTTTTAGAAACAGTTCATAATAATGTTTTTAGTAGGGATGCACCGATACCACTTTTCCAGTACTCGCTCGATACCAATACTTTTATTTTTGGTACTTGCCGATACAGAGTACCGCTACTGATATTTTCATCGCATTTGTACATTTTTTAAATATTTGGTACAGAAACCAAAAGAGTATGTATAATGTTAATTGGTTAACTTAATTTATCAAATAAATACAGTCAAACCAAAATTTATTCAAACACCTTAAAAATGTCTCACATTATCACGGTTTATTCGCTATAGTTTAGAAAATGGTAATAAAATATGACAAGAACTCAGAGTAAAACTGTGTCTGAACAAATTCAGCTTGATAATGTCAAATAACTTTGATAGAAAGGTACATAATGGATTACAATCAACCAAAAATTATTCAGACAGCTGTTAGTATGACAATATTTACACAACTATCAATACTCTGTCGGGCCACCCTTAGCCTTAATGACAGCCTGTAGTCTCCTGGGCGTGCTGTAAACCAGCTTCATGCAAACCTGAACTTCAGTTTTTTTCCCAGACTCGGTCTGAATAATTTTTTCTCCCAAATTTGTATAAATTTTACAGGTTATAATATGTCACAGATTACTTTATTTTGATTTGACTGTATAATATCTTTAGTTATTTTCAGACTTAATTATGCCCATTAAAATGTATTTTACAAGTTTTTGTTACTTTCACATTTTTTTTGCTCTATGGTACATCATCTTTAATTTAATAGCATTAGAGCTGCTCAGTACTGTAATTACGCGTTTTGCTGTAATAATGCAGGGAACCACTGGTTATAAATCTCCTAACTGTGATATTTTCAGAAATAAAAGTTGCTTTTTTTCATCTGAAACATGCTGCAATTTATATTCCAAAGCCACTCATATAATACATAAATCAATCATGAAGCAAGCAAAACACGCGTAACACGCACACGCATTTGTACTGGTGCAGAATGAGAGGGACAAGTACAGAACATAGCGCATGGGCTGTTAGTTTCGCTTTCGCCAGAATGTCGTGTATGCTTAAGGTTGAAAATAAATGATGGTTTATAGTGAATACCCCTATAAATGGTCTTATATTTACGATTTAGTTTTAAGCCAAATGATGCGTGTGCCAAGTGAGCTAACATCAATAAAGATCACACAACAGAAGTGCGCGCACACTCTCTTTCTCTCTCCCTCCCTACCGCTAAGTAACTCGTGTATTGTTTTACTTACTTGTTTTTGACATATCCGACCGAACTACAAACTATCCAGTGATGTCTGTGAGAAAGGGATATTCACTAGACGAGCATCTGCGCCGCCGCGCTCAATCCACTCAGCGTGCTTTGCTTAGCCCATCAGCTCGCACACATCAGCTATACAGGCGTCAATACTGAATGTTTAACATTAAGTTCATTGCATGCATATACTTCGTAGACATCCTTATCTCTAATAACTTCATTCTGCTGTCTGTTGTTCTGTTGTCTGTATTTCTTTGTCTGAATATGGCACTTATCACATGCAGTGGTATCGCATTTGGTATCGGGTCATTTTAACGAGTATGAGTACAGAAGCTCAGTATCAGGCCCGATACCAGTACCGGTATCAGTGCATCCCTAGTTTTTAGGACCTAAATTTGTTCCCTGGGTTTGCATTCGACACATACACAAAGTAATCAAGGCCATTTTTCACAAGTTTACAGTGTAAACATCCACAGAACAAGAAGTGTGCTCATCAGTACATTTCCTTTATACTGATGCTTTTGTGTTGACCGTAAGCTCTCGGTCTTTGAGGGAGACAATCTTTAGTTAAAGCAGCCAAACACCAACATGTCCTGATGCTATAAAACGTTTGGGTGAAAGGACTTCTGGATAAAATCTCACGCTCCGGCACTCTAGGTCACACACCCGAGTTAAGGAGACTGTGAACACGATGACACGTTTACAGAGTAGTATTATTGCTTCAAGGTCTTTGTCAAGGCTTCAACTGGAAAAGCTTGTTCTGGATTATAAACCTGAAAGAAAAATAGCTAACAAAAGCCCCGCGTGAGCCAGGCGATTCTGAACACACACGGGTGTCTCTGAGCCAGATCTCGCTGGCGATTGGTCGCTGATCAGATCGTGTTTTGCTGCTCATCGAATTAGAGACAGCGGATGGATGAGAGCCAGACATGAGAGATGTTTTGGAGCTCACACTGAAAATCATTCACTCTCACAGTGTGGGCTGGGAATACTGCGCTACGCACTAAAACAGAGTAAAAAATCCTGCGTGTTCACAAATCAAGGTTCAATTACGAATCTTTTATTCCTGCTGTATGTTTAGACATGAAACGAGATGTGCTCAAATGACATTGTGAATCAATCTTGCATGCTCTTACCTAACAACATAACTATTGCTAACAGAGCAGAGGTCAAACTAGTAAATCCCTCAAATCTAGTTCACACAGAAACACACTGGTTTTTCTGGACGAACACTTCACAACTATACAAATGCTCTTCTAATCAGTTTCTGCCCTGAGCCGCAGCCGATGGATGCTCAAAGATGTGCTATAATGTTCTGAACCATCATTAATAGAGTTGGGTTTTGTTTGAATTTTATCAATTCCAAATCTGATTCCGATTCTTATCGAGTCCCAGTTTCGATTCCAGTGTGAGTCAAACATTTAGATATCAAACATATTTATTCTGTCTCTCTTTTTGCAAAACATTTAATTGCTGCTGAGCCAGCTGCATAAAAACTGCACTCGATTAAGAGCTGTTTGTGTGTAGAATAGAGCCGCACAATTCTGGATAAATTTAGATAAAATGTATTTATTTATTTATTTATTTATTTATTTATTTATTTATTTATTTAATGTAGTTTGTAGTTCTCTCACAATTCTGAAGAAAAATATTAGACCACTAAACAAAATCCCATGGAATTTATGAATGGAATGATTCAATGACGCACTCAAGATTTACTTGTTTCATTACTGGATGAATCCAGTGGAATTGAAATTTTAATTGTACAACAAGTATCTGATTCCTGACCTTAAGAATCCGATTCTGGAATTGGAATTGATTTTTGATTCCCAATTCGAATCATTAATCTCCCCAGAGACACAACCAAATAAAATATCTGCTTTACACACTGCAACCAAACAAGCTGTTGTCTGCCTGTCTGTGTGCTTTTATTCAGGTTCATGCAACTTTGTCAGATTTAAATGAAAAGCGATTCAGAGAATTCAGAGAACGATGCAGCTTTAAGCAGCAAGTCTGTGAAATGGAGTTCATTAGCCATGACTGAGATCTTCAGCACATCAACAAACGTACAGCACTGGAAGGAAAGACAAAGTTGCAGGACTCCTAATTTCCCTGATCACATTTAACAGAGTAATTTTTTTCAATCTTCTTATTCTCTTGAACAAATCACATTGAAAGTATCATCTAAAGTATAATTAATTCCTATAAAGTACATCTAAAAATTTTTTTTTAATTTTTTGCATCTCTGTTGATGTCCCTGAGACACACCAGCAACACTGAGACAATCAGTAAACAAGACAACTATGAGGACAATAAAGTGCATCGCCCGTCTTGATCTCAGTGTTCAGAGCTGAAAATACATTCAAAAACATCAAAAAATCAAAGCTAGAATTAGAACTAGCCTTCGCATTTAGAAAAATAGCGATATAAAACGTATGTCAGCACTAGTGGGAAAAGTGGGTTGGGGTGGAAAACGAAGATACTCAAGAGAAAGAAGAACGAGAAAAACTGAATTTTTAAATGTACTGGGAACTGTGGCTCTGTCGGTCTGCTCTCCATCACTGCAAATGAAACAATCACAATTTACTGCCACTGAGACACGTATCCAAATGACATTTCAACAGATTTTACTAATTTAACCAGAATACTGACATTTGCTAATACAACTCTCTGAAATTAAATATAAAACAAGCCTGCACAAGAATGAGCCTTTAAAAGAGTTTTGTGTATTTTAGCCCAGAAGCTGAGTGATGTTTTCATGCACGGCTTTCCTTCAGCATCATTTGCCCCATTTAGTCACCTTGATGGGAACTTTCCAACAAAGCAAAAAAAGATCACTCTTAATTCTGCGCCTGACTTTTAGAGAACAATCTGCAGACAATTAACACACCAGACATATCATTCAGGTCTTTCATGAAGAGAATCACTGATTTAACACCTTTACCCCATCAAACACCAAACAAATACATGAAAAGCATTTTGTAGTGCAGGTTTAGAAAACAGCCCCCAAATGTGATGCATTAAACAACTGTTGTCCAACATCACTTTCTGATCTAACGTAACATCTAAATTCAGTGTAACTGGACATGTAGCTTCATAACTGCTGATACCTTTCCAGCTATAAAACTCAAGGAATATATTGCTGGAAGAAACCAAGCCCCGTATCACGGAGTCATGCTGGGCTTTTCCCATGAGCCTAACTTTCATTTCCGTGCGGTGACAGGCATAATCATGGTAAATACAGTTAGTGTAAATATGATGGATATGCCTCCACTGCTCCTGTGCTCATTTCCCTGACCAATAAATAAAACTGTACTGTCTGACTGATGGTTTGATTGATTAAAGCTGCTGGTGAACGTGAACATCAACACTGCGGTAAAACGGTGCAAAAGCTCAGTCAAGTGTTTGGGAAACCTGTTTGCAAACAGTCATGTTTGCAATTCCATTAGGTGCAGAAATTATGCATTACAGCTGTAAGTCGATTGTACAAACATTTCATTGATTGCTTCTTTATTTTTTAAAAGTAAACCAACAGTTGGAAGAGCAACCAAAGCCGTATTGCACAGCGTGCACAGAAAAAGAAAGGTCTGGAGAATCGTCCATTAGTTTTGACCCATTCTCAGCCGTGTGTCCATTACACTACATGGATTCTGTCTAATGGAGAGGTTACTTTGAATTCCAGTGTAAAGACAAACAGAAATTTGAGTTATTTTCTGAAAGTTAGATGCTTACGTGTTAAAGCAGACAAGATTTAGACTATAGGATGATGCTCAAAATGAGATACAGATACACATCTACACACTGAAACAAACCTTCTAGCAGCTGCCATTAAACCCAGACAATGAGCACATAACAGGCACAAAGCTGAGGTTCCTGACATGTGCTCAAGATCTGTGTTTACTCTTCAGGAGCCCTGATTCACTTCATTAGCTGTAGGGCAAGTAAAGATGGTGTGTAATGCGAGTAAATGCGAGTCTGGCCTCCAGCTTCACAGTCAGGCAGGCGACTCAAAGATCTGCTGGCCGAGCTCCAGACTCTACAAGCTCAGAAGTGTTTGTGTGTGTTGTACAGCAGAGCGACACGACCTGTGGCGGAGCTCCATTAATGGCTGCTGTGTTATCAGAGACCTGCAGAGTATAAAATCTCACACGGTCACCAGAGTCACTGCTGTTAAAGAAACTCTTATTTAACACCGTCTTGATGCTTCACTATCTTTATGTTGCCAACAGATTTTATGCAAGTGTCCTTATTTACAGCGGGCTGACGGATGATTATAGAGCTTTTGCTCTGGACACTAAATCACAGTATGCAGGACGTGGCATGACTTCACGTAAATGTTGTGAACCTGTCAAACAGGTCAGCAAAGAGAACAAGGGTGAGGAGATAAGTGTAAACCAAGGAACATAGAGGAACACCAGAGGAACATTCTACAGCTGAGCTGTAGAGGGAAGGAAAAGACTCAATCTAGCTGTAAATGATTTTAATAATTGAAAAATTAAAACAAATGTGAATGTGAAGAAAAAACAATTTTTAATGCTTAGTCAAAAACAATTTTTAATGCTTATATATATATATATATATATATATATATATATATATATATACATATACATATACATATACACACACACACACACACACACACATACACATTTTTAGCTCCAGTTTTGGCTACATATGTGACAAAAAGTGTAAAAGTCCCATATCAAAATAATGACAATAACTATGAGGTCAGTCAAAACAAATCACAAAAAAATTAGCGTAAGTAAGCTTAAGTACATCATAGACCCTTTGAAACCAGTGGAGCTACAATCAACTTAAACTTACGATGGTTTTGGGAAACACATCCCTGGATATTAAAATGAACAATAATTGAAACTAATTTCCAAACACATTTGGCAATCACAGATAATCAAAACACATTAGACTTCCCTACATACTGAAAAGGAACTTAAAGACCCAATTAAACCAAATTAAGACCAAATTAAACAAAGACCAAATTAAAGCACCTGGGCCTAAAGGGATATTACATGAAATGATAAAACAAATTGGCACTAATCTCATTTCTGCAAAATTATATTCTGTTGTTTTTTCATGACACTTTCAAAGTGAAATGTCCTGTGGGTGACGCTAAAATATTGATGCTCTTTTGTGTTGAAAACCAACAAACCACCTCACACTAAACAACACACTGAACCTAATTATAGTGTTAACAAAGTCTAACGTGACATGAAAACACATTTGCCGAAGCACCCGTGCCATTGTATATTTTGCAAGTCTTTGAGTTATTTTATTGTGTTTCACAGGACTCGTACCTGCAATGCTGTACCATGGTGCGCTTCAGAACAAGTTTACTATGGTAGAAAAATCAAAGCTATGGAGCAGGTTATGTGATGCAAACCTCATACGACTGAGACCCAGCATGCAAAATTCAGTAAAAACATCAACATTAAATGATGCACTATTGGTCTTCAGTCCTGATGTTTCACTGACCACAATCACACTGATGCTCTGGACAAGAACACTACTGACAGACTAACTAATCAAAATTACAGCACAACTGAAACACTATCATCACTCACTGACACACAACAGCAAAGTAAATAAGTGCTATCTGACCCTGAAAAGACACAACACCTTGACAGACTATCAGTACAGTTAGAGATGAAACAATGAGAGAGCCCCGAGCAGCTGGAGACTCGCTTTAGAGACACAACATCACAAAACAGCTCGACACACACAAGAAAACATGACAGAGCTGAACGTTCTGACAGAACGCAGAAAACACAAATAATGACAAGGACAATTTATTTATATAGCACGTGTAATGTGGGGTTTTGAGATTCTTTTTCATGTTCTTGTTTTCATGCGTTTTATTTTGTAGTTTCATGCTGTTAGTGTCATGCTTCCCTTGCCCTCATGTTTTCATGCAATTGGTTCTCTTGTTCATTGTGTCATGTTCTCATTGGTTGTCTTAGTCATGTGTCCTGTTTCCCATTGGTTTGTTCACAGGGATGGGCAGTATTTCAAATACATGTATTTAAAATACGTATTTGAAATACAAAATACTATTTTGTATTTTAATACCTTTGGAAAAAAATCAAAAAAAAAATGTATTTAAATACTAATTAATTAATACTTTTAATCTTACTATTTTTGTATTTTCAAAATACATAAAATACTTTGTCAATCAACCTCTTTATTAGACTGCTGGTTTCCTGTATCAGCTAGCTCAAACATGCCACTTTCAAGCTTTTCCTGGGAAAATCTTATTAAAGTCAAAATCGTAGATATTTAAAATATTTAATTTTGAATAAAATGTAGCATCCCATTTGTTGACAGCTATATCATCATTCACAGTGCTATCTTTACAGTTGACGTGTTGATGATTCTGCATTTTCAGTTAAGTACATGTTGTTTTGCTGTGTATAGACCATACAAAATGCTTGAAATGGTTATTGCACTACTATGTGCATGACTTTAACATTAAAACAAAGTGATCTTGCTTTTGTTGGAAAAAAAGTATACCTGTCTCAGCAGGTAAAAAAAAAAAAAAAACCTAGCAAGGGGAGCATAGCATTAGAACAAGTCAGTCTTGTTAGGTTTTTTTGTCAGATTTTGCTTTTATCAACTAGCTAGTCAAATGTGTTCATTAAACTTTAATCATTACTGTTTGCTATGGCGATATGGCAATATAAATGTCGGTGATGATATAAATTCTAAAATCGATTTAACTTTTTCTATATCGTTTATATCGTTGTGGTGTGTAAATATATCTGTGGAGCTTTTAGTGGGCAGGAGCTATTGACACGTCAGAGCGATAAACAAACATGGATAAATGAGTAATAAGCAGCTTTCTCTCTGTGTGTGTATCCCAAGACAAAGATAACTATAATGCTAATAATAAAGAAAACATTTTTTTTTTATTGTTCTAAGGGCATACTTACACTCGGCACAGCTGCCTTGTACTAAAGCCCAAGCCTGATTGTTCTTTCGCTAACAGATATCACAGGATTATTACAGAGGCACGCAAACTACAATACCTGTTCATCAATAAGATGAGAACCAGACCCATTATAAATCTAAATGTACTCAAATTAAATTAATTGAAAAGTGTGATATTCAAGTAGTTATAAAGATTTTTGCTGTCATAATGATAACAATAGTGCATACAAAAATAGTACATTAAAGGTGGCTTCCAGCGATTTCTGGAAGCCAATGTTGATATTTGAAGTCATAAAAACAAACATGCCCCTACCCTGATTGTTAGAGAAGCAGACTCAGACAGATGGTTAGAATACAACAGGTGAGTTTTATTGCAATCGGTGGAGTCAGCGGGAAGCTGATGGAAGTGGGTAACAAGTTCAATGAACAGGGATAGTAATGCGATGAGGGTGATAATGAAATATCCTTTGCTTTCACAGGAACTCGTGGATAGGGGAGACGGAGCACACACCTCACAATCCCGGACAGGGGAGACACACTCATGGAGATCCTTGGAGACAGACGATGGAGTAGAGCTGGGAAGAACACGCTGGAGATGAGACAGGAGGTAAGTAGGAGATCAAGGTAAGTACACAGGTAAGTAGCTGTAGTAGCATCAGTCCACTTCAAAAGGAAACGAGATCGGACAATGAGCTGGTGTGAGGTGTGTGCTTTTATTTGCAGGCTGATGAGGGAGCTGATGAAGTGAAGGTGTGTGCAATTAATACTCAGGTGCGTTGTTATTCGGAAGGTGAATGAGCCTGGCTGATCTGTGACACTTATAGGGTCTCGCCCCTATTTTGATAACTCTGCCCACACACGCATAGCCTACGCAACCATGCAATGATTAGTTCTGTGAAACAAAGCAAAACCAGTGTTACACCGTGTCTACACTGGACACGAGCGGAATGACAAAATAATATATATAAGTCATTATAATCAGTGAAGCTGTCTACACTGGATGCTGTGCGGCGCGACAAATCCCCAACAGCTGCCGCTTTCTGTTTATGACGTGCTGACACAAATTTCAAATAATTTTCAACAGTCGCTTTATCGCGTCCAGTGTAGGCAGACTTCAGCTATTGCGGCATGGCGCGTCCGGTGTAGACACAGTGTTACTCACCCATCGAGAAGAAACAAAGCAACCTTGGCACCTGATCGCAGGCCTTCCGCTCCTTGAGTTCTCTCCAGCGCTGGAAAGCTGATCCGATATTTACACGGGTCCTACTTCTTGCCTTTTCATTCCGCAGACGGATGGGGAGCACTGGATCAGAGTTCTCGTTGCGCTCCCTGTCCCAGCAGACCGAATTCTAGCATTGAATCCCGGTCACGTGACAGCCATCAGCAGATCCCTTTCAAGCCATTGGACCGGCACTTAGAGTTCTAAAACTTAACGTTGAGGGTCTGTCTGCAGCCAAACGAACACTAATCAGCACCATAGCGCTGATGTCATCTGTTTGCAGGAGACACATGTAGCAGACCAGTCAGTGGGGTGCTACACCATTGGAAGATTTGACCTTATCTCGTCAACACCAGATGCCAGATTCGGCCGTGCAACATATGTCCGCTGTGATGTCGCTGATGCCTCCCCAGTCTCCTCATCACACTTCTGTGACATCGTTCAGGTTGGAGGATTCAGAGTTGCCAATGTTTATAAACCTCCCAGTCAGCACTGGGACCAGTGTGTGCTTCCAGCTCTTGTGCATCCCGCAGCACACGTGGGCGAATTCACTAGCCATCACCCTGTGTGGGGCTACTCATAACCTGACGAGGATGGAGAGGCTTTGGTGGAATGGGCATCCAACAGCGATCTCACTCTGACCCATGATGCTAAGCAACGTGGTACATTCTATTTGGCAAGATGGCAAAAGGACTACTCACCGGACTTGTGTTGGGTAACATCGATCGGTGACCACCCCCAGCCAGCTAGCCAGACATTGTTGGGAGACTTCCCTCGTAGTCAGCACAAACCATTGCTCATCCACATAGGACTCCAACTGCGATTATATAAGTGTTGTAACCATTCCTTCTCGCTGCATCCCAATCGAGGAGGCTTACCAACGCTTCCAAGGAGCAATTTTCAATGCTGCTACTACTGCCATTCCACGTGGCTGTAGGCCAGTCTACACACCATGCTTGGAAGTCGAATGCCAAGCTCTCCTTGAGGAGTACGAAAGGTCTGGAAAACTCGACCACCTAATGAGAATCCCTGGATGCTGCTAGACGAAGCCGATGGGAAGAATCAGTGGAAAAACTCAACTTCACCCACTCCAGTCGGAAGAGTTGGAGCCTAATTCGTCGATTGGGTGACCCCCAACGACCACCAGGACAGTCCAGACCAGTTGTCAATCCAAACTCTGTTGCCAGCCACCTTCTCCAGGTGGCAAAAGCTCCACTGTCGAAATCGCACCGACAAACAGTGCGCAACGAGTAGCGGCAGTATTGTCGCTTAAAGACAGTCAGACTGGATGGTGACTGGATGCGGTGATCCGTACAGTGAAGGATGGCTCTGCCGCAGGATATGATAACATCCTGCCAGAATTTCTTAAACATCTTGGACCCAAGGCTAAAGCATGGTTCGCTTTGTTCTACACTCGGATAATTCGAGAAAAAAAGATGCCACGAGCCTGGCGTCAGGCAAAAGTCATCGCCATCCCGAAACCTGGCAAGGACTTAAATCTTGCAGCCAGCTACCGCCCAATATCTTTGCTATCCGTGTGTTTCAAGCTACTCGAATGCTTGATCCTTTAACGAATCAGCCCAGTCTTGGAGAAAATCATCATAGTTGAGCAGGCAGGGTTCAGACAAGGACGTAGCACTGGTGACCAAGTTCTTGCCCTGACAACATACATTGAAAACGGATTCCAGCAAAATCAGAAAACTGGGACCATCTTCCTTGACCTAACCTCGGCTTATGACACGGTCTGGCATGCTGGTCTCCTGTTGAAACTATCTAAACTTTTACTGTGTTGGGGAGTAGAGGCCATACAACTCTTCCTCCATGACAGACGTTTTCGAGTACACATGGCAGACAAAAGTAGCTCTTGGAGAAAACAAGCAAACGGACTCCCGCAGGGGTCTCTCCTGTCTCCAAGTCTCTTCAACATCTATATTAATGATCTTCCAGCAACACAGTCCCGCAAATTCATCTACGCCGATGACATCTGCATTGGGACCCAACATCGGACATTTGACGAGGTCGAGAATGTACTGAACATGGACATGGATTTAATGGTGGACTTCCTCAGTAGGTGGCGACTCCAACAGTGCAACTAAGACTGTATCTAGTATTTTCCACCTCCACAATGCACAAGCTCAATATCTTCCTCAAGGGCCAGAGGATTGAACATGACCCAAATCCAACGTACCTCGGTGTTACCCTGGACCGATCATTAACATATCATGATCATCTGAAGAAGACAGCAGCCAAAGTCAGCTCTCAAAATAATCTACTCAGCAAACTGGCCGGCACAAGTTGGGGTGCAAGGGCCCAGACACTCAAGACCACTGCACTTGCTCTGTGTTACTCAGCAGCAGAGTACTGCACACCAGTCTGGTATAGATCGTCCCACACCAAGCTAGTAGATGTCCAGTTAAATACGTTTATGCTTATAATTACTGGAATCCTACGTTCTACTCCTCTACCATGGCTGCCAGTTCTCAGTAACATACCACCACCACATCTCCGATGACAGGAGGCCACTACCAAGCTGTTGACTAAAGTCTATGCGAATGACAAGTTGCCACTCAACTTGGACATCACACTACATCCAGCAGCCCACCTGTCATCGAGAAAACCTGTCTGGCTGGACTCGCTGCCAGAGGATATGACAGCCAATTCGGCATGGAGTGATGAGCGGGCAGCAACTGATGTTGTGAACCACTCCCTCGTAGCCGAGCCATCAGTCTATCCTCCTGGCTTCGACCTTCCTCGACGACACTGATCAATGCTGAACCGATTCCGGGCGGGACAAGGTCGATGTGCAGTCAATCTTGTCCGGTGGGGCCAAGCCACCAATCCGAACTGCAGCTGTGGGGAACCAGAAACCATGCAGCACATTGTCAACGAGTGTCCGCTGACTCATTTCAACGGCGGACTCAAGGCTCTCCACCTAGCTGAACAAGATGCTGTTCTGTGACTGGGCCATTCCAACAACTTTATTTTCTTCTTCTGGAACCAATTCCGAGTCTCCTTTGCAGTATGTTTTGGTTCATTGTCCTGCTGGAATGTCCATCCATGTCTCATCCTCATCATCCTGGCGGATGGTAACAGATTCACCTCAAGAATTTTCCGGTACATGGCTCCATTCATCTTCCCTTCAATAACATGGATTCTGCCAGCACCATGAGGAGAAAAACAGCCCCATACCATCATGCTTCCACCTCCAAACTTCACTGTTGGTATGGTATCTTTAGGGTCATAAGCAGAGCCATTTCTTCTCCAAACATGGCATGTGGTATTATTGCCAAAAAGTAAAATTTTTGTCTCATCTGACCAGACTACATTCTCCCAGTAATTTACATGGTTGCCCAAATGTTTTGTAGCAAACATCAAACGAGCTTCAACATGCCTTTTCTTCAAAACTGGAGCCTTCCGAGGTGAGTGTGCATGGATGCCGTGGCGGTGGAGTGCATTGCCTATAGTTTTCTCAGTGACAACTGTACCTGCTGCTTCCAAGTCTCTCTGTAGCTCTTTCCGAGTGGTCCTTGGCTCTTGGATTACTCTTCTGATTAACATTCTGACGTCCTGATCAGAAATCTTTCGAGGAGCTCCTTTGCATGGCAGGTTGATGGTGGAGTTTTTTTTCTTTCCACTTGGACCCAGTGGTGCTTACAGGAACATTTAGGAGTTGTGAAATCCGTCTGTAACCACTACCATTTTTATGCAGCACAACAATTTTGTTGCGAAGGTCTTGGGACAGCTCTTTGCCTCTACCCATCATGAGATATTTGTATACTTGCATTTAGAGGTGGGTAAGGCTTTTTCTAACTGATTAACCTGCAATAACCTGGCTGATTCTAATTTGCACAAATAGGAGGTTGAACTAATTAGTGAAATCAGCTGTTGTCTTGCCTTGGTGTACTGCTTTTTCTTTGTGTGTTCAATACTTTTTTCTTCTCCTATTTCACTTCATTAAATATAACTTTTGTATGGATTGCAATTTTATGATTTCTTTATCTGTGTAGATTTATTGAGTTAATACCAACATCTGGTCAAAATTTTATGTGAATTGCTGAGCTGGAAATGTGTTTAATAAAAAGTTTGTTCACTGTTGAATACTTATTTCCCCCACTGATCATTTCTATTTTACTCCCATTGAAATTCAGAAAGTTTAAAAGAAAGCCATGCCTTTTTTAATCAGTCAAACAGGCCAAGAGGTTATCCAAACCATCTGAATTTCGCTTGAGGAGCAGATAAATTTGTGTGTCATCAGCATAACAATGGAATGACAGCCCATGTTTTCTAATAATAGAACCAAGTGGCAGCACGTAGAGAGAAAACAGAATTGGGGCCAAAATGGAGCCCTGAGGAACCCCACACTATAATACAGTGTTACTAGAGGCATACTCTCCAATTTTAACTGAGAATCTTCTGTTTTTAAACCACTCCAGTGCACTCCCTGTAATGCCTACACAATGTTCCAAATGAGGGTTCCAAATAATGGAGACAAACACACACAGCACACATTTAACACTAAACAAACATGAAACTGCCATTCTCATGAGCTAAACATGAAGACTTTCTGTTATGATGGACCCTCACATTTAACATTGGAAAGAGCGAGCGAGAGAGACCTCTGTTTAACAGCTGATAGGGCTTAAATCACCTCAGGTCTCTTTGCTCATTTCCTCGACAGATAAAAAGCCCTGGAGATTTCCAGCGTATCTCACTTTCAAGGGCACTGTGGGACTGAAGGAACCTCAACAGATACAAGTGAACACAGGGCTCAGATCTGGCACGGACCAAACCAAAACCTCATAAAACATTTAACGGCATAGATTTGCCGCACAAACACTAAACATTAAAATGTTTAATGAACACTTAATATATAGATTTGGAATTTGCTCTTTTAATGGCCTTGTATATCAAATGCTTGCTTGTTGTGTGGCTGTTACTTTAATAACACTGGGATATTCTTATTAACCCTATTAGAAATGAAAACGCCACCATGGACAGACTGAACCAAATAGAGTTTGATCTGCTTTGATCTTCACAACAAAAAACCTGAAATGAAACATGATTTCTACTTATAAAAGAATAAATCAATAATATGTAGAAGTTCGTTAGATTCATTAAATCGCTTATTCTCTCAGAAGATAATTTTTTAAATGTTAAGGATTAAAGAAATAAACTGAATGTGCGCTAGAGGAAATTATCTTGCACTGACATTCACTCCTTAATACTGATAAACAGTGTTCGAACTATACCGTGGACTTTTGGGGAGCCCACCCTTCTTTTTTTTTTTACGGGGGGGGGGGGGGGGGGGCTATGGGATCGTGCGCTTGCGCGTGGACTCAGAATGACTTAGAGCCCTGCACGGGCCTCAAATTTAGGCCCTAGCCCGACCCACGTTCGACAGTTTATCAGAATTACCGAGCCTCCCACAGACTCAGAAAACATTCATTTATTAGTAAATAATTCAAATATCCTCTTACTATTTCCCGCAGACACATTCATGGTTATGTTTGCTGGGGTTTTGCAGCAAGCTTTAGCCTATTGCATGCATTTGAACGCACAAGTATTCAGCTGCGCTGAAATCATTTGCGCACCTGCTGCTGCGGGACACTAAACACCATCGAGCTGCTCTCAGTCGCGGCGCGGTCTCGTGTTGTTTCCACCAGCCTGCCAATTTTTTTTAATCACTAATCGATGGATGTCTACAATATAAAAATAATGAGAAACCCAAAACAGGCCCGAGGCCCGGCCCGCGTCTGAACTATGACGTGGAAATTAGCCCGAAGCCCGGCCCTAGAGGCGTAAAAAAGTCGGGGCCCGTCGGGCCCGGGCAGAAATCCAGGGCTCTACAATGACTTACTTCTTGCGTTGTCATTCCGGAGGGAGGTGTGCTAACAGGGCTTGCAGCAGGTGATTCGGTCATGCCATTAAACTGCCTTGTGTTGTTTTTGCCATGGTGGCTGTATGATGCTATATGATGCTAACTGCAGAATGGATTTCAAGGACTGCGCGCACAGATATACGGCCAATTTTGAATCCAACGTTTATATTTTTCCTACGAATCTTTGAGTTAACGTATTAAACATGAGTGGAATTCATTTGCACCGCAGCGCCCCCACACCTTGATGCTCATGACAAGAATAGCATGTATAGTTATCTTTATTGAACTGTATTAGGTTTAAATCGCCGTCATGCATGAATGAATATTTTTGCAATTTTACACATAATAATGCAAGATGATCACATTACACAAAACTGAAATTGCACGTCAAAATAACAGTCAATATTTTTTGAGACCCCCAAAATTTCACAAATCATGTTTCAGGGGAGCCCATGTCTTATTAAAGGGAGCCGAGCTCCCCCGTATTTCTCACCCTGCTGATAACTCATCTAATTACTGCAGAGATGCTGGAAAACAAATCATGACCAGGCTGAAGATGATATTCAGCATGTTCATGCGATTGATCACATGAGCAAATCCCAAAGGAAAAAAAAAAGTCAAATAATTATGAATTTGTCTTTCTGCCAAGGAGTTTCCTCTGAAGGTGGTCAGGAACTGATTATGCAGACTTTCCCGCAGGTAATTTTCCACATCAGTTGGTTTTGAGCTTTGCTGCTTTAGCGTTTAAAGACGTTCACCCTCACACACGATTTATGAGCATGGGGCGGCGTTTGTTTCCCTCGACAGTTTGACGAATGTAGACGGAGCATGAGGGTAGATAAGCTGAGAGCCCACACACTTACATACACACACACACAAACACACTCACACACTCAAACACACAACACATACACTCACTCACACACACACACACACACACACACACATTGGTTTCCATGTTTTATGGGTTAATTCCACAGGTGTAATGTTTTTTACCGTACAAACTGTATTTCTTACCCTAACCCTAATCTAACCCTACCCCTCACACAAAACTACAGGCATTTTTAGATAAATAAATCCATTTAGTATGTTTTTAAGCCATTTGGTTTACGGGGACACAGGAAGTATAAACTCCATAAACCATGTTTACATCGTAATACTCATTATACTGTCATTATACACCTTTGTGTCCTTATAAACCATATAAAGCTGTACACACACACACTCTCACATCTGTGCTTATAAGAAGGGTTGTTTTCAGTAAAGGTGAATATATTTAAAATTCACACAAGTCTTTCTATTCCAAGGAACAGATTAATAATATTGAGTACTTGTCTTGCCCTCAGGGGCGTTTATACATTATATACACTGAAGGATCAAAACACAAACATGGGTCTTGGGTCAGCTGTGACTATGCTGACAGTGCTAAATTATCACATGCACTAACCACAAAAGTGAGCATAGGATATAAAATAGGATATAAAAATGAAATAAATATTGTAAATATAATATGATATAAGTAATTTTCATTCTGTGTCGGCTCTCCTAAAGTCTGGATCCTGAATGGAAACGAGTTGAGAACTGATCTAGAAAGAGAACGTCTCTCTCTGCTCTAAATAACTCATGGTCTTGACTGTAATGTAAACTGAAGGCTATTGACGAGCTAGATTTCTGTCTCGATGTAAGAGACGTCAATGTGGATTACCAACCTGGGTAACACTTTAGAATACTGTTCCATCATTAATGAATAACTACACAAGAAACCATGAGTAACATAATATAAGTGAGTGAAGTGAAGTGACATACTGCCAAGTATGGTGACCCATACTCGGAATTCGTGCTCTGCATTTAACCCATCCATAGTGCACACACACAGCAGCGAACACACACACACACCGTGAACACACACACACACACACACACACACACAGCAGTGAACACACACCCGGAGCAGTGGGCAGCATTTATGCTGCAGCGCCCGGGGAGCAGTTGGGGGTTCGGTGTCTTGCTCAAGGGCACCTCAGTCGTGGTATTGAGGGTGGAGAGAGCGCTGGACATTCACTCCCCCCACCTACAATCCCTGCCGGCCCGAGACTCGAACCCACAACCTTTGGATTACGAGTCCGACTCTCTAACCATTAGGCCACGACTTCCCCTATTAGCACTCTCATAACTATAGTATCAAACAAAAAACTCTGATTAATGAATTAGTAAGTAATAGTGCTTAATCGAATGTGGTAGTTTACTATTAACTAATCAGTAACTATTATTTTTTCACACCTCCTCAAGAACTACTAAGAACTACTGTATACAGGTCCATAATTAATATGAATAATGCATAATGTATAATTAATTCTAAAGTGAAGGTCATGGTAACCCACTAGTAATTACCAAATCCTTCAGAAGGAATTGCTAATTATTTGGATCAGCATTATAAAGTGAACAACATGCTAATTCTCTAGTAATGACTGAAATCATTGTAAACATCAACAAAATATGACTGAAGCCGCAATGCTGTGAAAGCCATAAAATAATCTAATATCAGTTTTATCCAAGATGTACTTTTGGGATCAGAAATAAAACAGTAAATGCAGTCTATGTATCTGAGCCAAACGGTGCTCAGGTAATGTGGAGGAGAACAGAGAGCGTTCACACCAGACGATCATCTACAGCTTCTATTAATGATTAGGGAGCAGTATTACTGCTCACAAAACAAGTACATAAAACTAGACAATCATGCCAGTCACCAACATATTTACATAAAGGCATCTAAACATACAGTACAAAAACAAGCACTAAACTATTTTTCACTGCTTCTTTCCCTCGAGGTCTACTTGTACCAAATATGACAGATTTGCCTGAGGCAAGGAACAGCTTTCTGAAAGTCAGAGGATGTGTTTCCTCTCACAGATGGAGGAGTTTGGTTATTAGACAGAGGCTGCACGCTTAAAAACAGCTGATGATCAGCGCTGATTAAATTATAATGAGCTGTACTGAAAAGCATCAGGAAAGTTTTGAATGAAATGCCACTTATAGAGTCACAATAAAGAGTAAAGGAGCACTATGGCCTACTAATAAACTAAAGTGTGTATGTGTCCCATGTCCCCATCAAAACGCTTATAAAATCATGCAGAATGAGTTTTTTTGAGAAAGTAAAAATGCAGAAAGTTTCCTGTAAGGGTTAGGTGTAGGGTTGGTGTTGCCTATGGAATGGCCCCACAATTCACAAAAACAAACACGTGTGTGTGTGTGTGTGTGTGTGTGCGCGCGCGCTCTCACACTGCCATCAGCGATCTGTCGTCACACACTGATCTCCACTGTAGGTTTGTTTGTGCTTGTGGACATGTTTATCCTCGCCACATGTTTGTCTTCTTATATCATAACCACAAGACAATGAATTCTAAGCCGCCTCTGGTGGTGTTTTCCAGAACAATCAGAGAGTGAGAGTTGTGAAGCAGAGGTGGATCCCAACATGATTTGTGTTACCCCTCAGAGCTGGGACATTCACACACATATGATCACATTTAACAGCGCAGAGAAGCTACTAATTGTTTAAATGTCAAACGGCCAATAAAGCGGCTGACAGCCTGTCACTTCCTGTTTGTTTCATGATGTAGAGCGCAATTAAACAGCGGCGTTACCGCGCTGACATTTACCCATGCGCTACTGTTGTTCTTCACGTAATTTCCCATCTGACTGCCATAAAGAGAGTGACACTCTATAAATTCTGCTCTCTACAATTAAAACTGACATTAAAAAAATCCCTGAATGCTGACATTTAATCAGATCCATCATTCTTTACATACTAGAGAGGGGAGATGTTATTTTCTTTGTGGGCCCGTGATAAGGTTACTCAATCCAATTACAATGGATGAATTACTGGCCGCATGGACTCTCACTGCCAGATATACTCAAACACAAGACATTTCTAGTTTATCTCATCTCTTCTGAGACCACTGCTGTAAAGCATGAGTATTATTTTTATTTATTTATTTTTTAACACCATGTCAGCAGCAAGGCTGTCTTCATAGCAAAAACAGAATAATTAACGTCATATTTAACAAGAAGACATTTAAGATTAATGCTAGACAACAAATCTAAAATGCATAAAACATGCCTAAATACAAAGACATTTCATCTGTATATACTGAGGATGGAGTAAATATTGTAGCCTGTTATGAATTTGTTAGGAGTGATTTTAATCTTATGGAGCATCACAGACACCTCCGTTATTTCAGTATAAAATACTGAATCCTGCTGAAACAATACGTGACCAAAAAAAAGTGCAAAAGACAACTTTTGTATTTATTTATTCATATGGTTAATCTCATTTTCATCAACACTTATTATTTTAAACATTTTCTGCATTGTCTTTACACTTTACAACACTTTACGCTTTTCTCCTGCTATGTGTTTCTCTAGTTTTTAATGTTTAATAATGTCAGATGAGCCGTCGCTTTCCGCTGGAATAACAGCTCGAGTTGTTCTTGAACCACGGCGGGTGTAAAGTGTGATATTTCCACCCTTTATCACGCACAGTTTAATTACGCTGGGGGAAAATGCTTTTCACGTGACACACTGGAAAGGTTGTGTTGTCATATTTTAAACAACAATAAAGGCCTGTGTGAAATTTGACCTTTTATACATATGCTTGGGACACCAGAGGTCAAGTCATGCAATTTCTGCTTCACATACACCAAACTATATCTAGGACACACATTTGTCCTGAAAACAAATATAAATAAATGTGCAGCTTTTACTGCTTCTCTGTGTGGCACTGCTGACATTCTAGCATCAGATACACACTGAAGGTAATTTACAGCCATAAATACTCACTGCTCTAAATCTCTAAAACAGCTTCTTCATATAAGGAGACTGATATAAATAGACAGACGTTTCTCACATTTTATGAGAAGATGTCAAGAAGCCTCGAATCCACACTAGAATATCCTGTGACCTTCTCACCGTTACGGAAGCGTATTGCATTCACATGAGGAAAAAAAATCTACTCTGTTTTTCTGAATTAACGAGTTAATTATCTTAGAATTACGAGAAAATTTTTCATTAAAAAAAGTTTTTGCTCTGTTTTTCTGAATTAATGACTTAATCATCTCGTAATTCTGAGATAATTAACTCGTTAATTCAGAAAAACAGAGTAGATTTTGTTTCCTCAAGTGAATGCAATACGCTTCCGTACACCGTTACTCTCGGCTGAATCTAGAAAACAGATGAGTGGCATTTCAGCGTTTTTGTCAACATTAATGCCATTCAAGAAATCTGAGACAGCATGGCTGAGCAATATCCAGAAGAAAGATGAACTAAAAGCCCCATGCAGCCTGTTAAAGCTCATCGGCTGGTTGTTTACATGCGTTTGTGCGTTACCTTTTACAAACAAATAAATGCATTTTCAGCTGGGGTTTTAAGCTACTAGCCATTTTCCAGCCACTTTAATTTAGCTAGTGAAATGACTTGATTTTAGACTGGAATGCACTACACAACTTTGTAAGAAGTGACAGAGAAAACACTCAAACACTAAACGACTTAGGATCTCAACTAGCAGACTGAAGAAATTCATGCAGAAACATGCGTCTTGCTGCAGGAGACTCGTGACAAATCAATACAATATGTGTTCTTAAAATGTCTCAAAGCATGTTTAAAATCCTCTGACTGGATGAAATCAAAGTCTGAAGTTAAAAAAAGATTATATATAAATAAAGAGTCTGTGCCCATCATACACTATGCAATTTGTCAACTCAGATCTGCAGATTGGCTCTGACTTTTGGCAGTAAGCGTCAACTTCTCCAGACTGTAATTTGCAGCAAAAATCTGGGCAACAACAAACAAGAATGCAAAAAAGCAACACAGATTGCTAAAGTCAACAGATTTTCCTAACAGATCTTTCTTAAGTCATTTATATCTCCTGTAATTTGCCTCTAAATCTCAGGTGAAAATTGACCTTTCCATGAGCATGACTTTTAATATTTTGGCTTTCTTTGCCATTTATGTTTCTCTTTCTTCAGAAAAAAAAATATTACAAAATCAAAAGTTTGAGCCATGCAGGGAAGTTTCTGAAATTTGGTTGATTTGACACAGAACAACCCCATTGATAATTAGATGAGTAGTAAATAATAGATGATTCGATGATAACTGGAGACTATTTGATGATTTAAACGAGACAAAGTAGCATAGAACAGTTCAAAATGTTTGTTGCACGATGCATTCAGTTTCACAGACTTAAAAATAAACAGTAAACCAAGTATACAGTGTACAGTCAGTGCTCACTAAGTAGTGGGATGGAACTCTGAACACAACCTGAACACAGCTACAGCCTATAAATAGAGAAAAGGAAAGAGTTTTCTGGTCTGTTGCCATGCAGCCACCATGGCAAAAGACAAAACTGATTCCCTTCAGCGTTTATTTCATGGTTTGATCATTTATGCCTGCCATGCAAACGATAATGTAATAATCGTGGAAGATAATAAAAGCAAAAAGTTGATTAAATAGATTTTAACAGAAACCTAATATGCATGAGTGACAGAAGAAATCTTGCAGAAGTCGTGTCCACTGCCTAATATCATGCTGTGGTCAGAAACCACACGCCGCAAATCAACTGAAAACCGCTCAAGCTGTTCATATGCTCACTGCACAGTATGTAAAATACAGCTGATAATGGGTTCCAGTGGTGTGAAGTAACGAATTACAAATACTCACATTACAGTAATTAAGTAGTTTTCATCAGTAATTGTACTTTTTTGAGTAGTTTAAAAATTGTGGACTTTTACTTTTACTTGAGTACATTTTAAGTGATGTATCGGTACTTTTACTCCGCTATTTTCATCCGTTTGTGGTCGTTACATGCTTATTTTAATTTTATTTTTATCCATTAATATGATTGGATAGGGAGATAGTGTCTCGTGACTTTCGTCAAATCAAATTGTGCATAGAAAACTTTAACCGCCAGCTGCTGTCTATCATGGCTGCTGGAAGTGCATTCCTCAAGCATCAATGCAGTCACATCTTCCTCTAATATGTTAAGGTAAATTTGGGATTTCTGCTTACTAAATGATTTGTATATATGCTTGCCTATCTACACGACCTGAAATGTGGTGTGAGGTTGCGGGTATTGCGTACAGTGTTAACTCCCGCAAGTGCCACGTTCAGTAAATTCACTTAAGAGCCGCGCGATCTGCGCTGCTTCGTCTCTCTCACGCGCGTTCAGCTGCAGTCACTTGGATACGTTTTTGCTTGTTGAACTTGTTGACTTTTGATGAGTTTGAGCGTGTGATGCGCGCTTTGAAAAAGTGTGTTGGAAACACTGTAAAACAGTTTGCAATATTGTAGGCCTACTCAAATTGAGGACCAATATGCACCTTATTGATGACCCGTGGCGTTAATACTGCATCTGTGTCAGCGCGTGATGTAATAAAACTGCAGCTCATTAATAAACTTTTTTAATTTCTTTTTTTTTTTATCCATTTTATTCAATCCACCTTCATTTAGCATGTGCACTCGCGTATAAACAAATGTCAAGTTGAACACTTTTTGTTGCATTCAGTTGTGTATGCTGCTGATTCACCGAGACCGCTGCGGCTCAGCAAGAGACCTGCGTTTGTGTTCTCTTTTGAAAAAGTTTCCCCAGAAATACTTTATTGAATGCATTTTTCCTTACAAATTGTTTTATCGACATAATTCGAGTAATGTATATGTACATGTAATGTACATGACGCCAAGCTTCTAGAACAATGTGCATTTGTTAAAATTGCAACATAAATTATCAAGTTTAGTTTTTCTTGTTTCTTTATTGCAAAACGCTAAAACTGGCACCGTTTTGGAGAGAAATGGGCTCTCATTTTAACCCATATCATGCTGTGTGATGCTGAACTATGAGTTTCTAATGGTGTTTGTATTTGCACTGTTCTAAACATTAATATTTTATGTGCAACAACAGCATGCTCTCAGTGGCCTTACACATGATTTTAAATCTATTTTTCAAACTTTATGATTTAAATGGGGATGATTGTACTGAGAATAACTTCTATCTTTTCTTCAACTGAATACTGTTTCCGTGCTGTTTTGATGTGTTTTAAAGAGTTGGCAGTCAAAATCAATCAAAACTGCTGGATTATAGATATTCTTCATTCTTTATGACAAACAAGATAATGTGAATTCCAAAATGTACAACGTTTTTTAAAGGTGACCCTGGACCACAAAACCATAAGTGTCAATTTTTCAAAACTGAGATCTATACATCATCTAGACAAAGCTGAATAAATGATCTTTCCATTGATGTATGGTTTGTTATGATGGACAATATTTGTCTGAGATACAACTATTTGAAAATCTGGAATCTGAGGGAGCAAAAAAATCTAAATATTGAGAAAATCTCCTTTAAAGTTGTTCAAATGAAGTTCTTAGCAATGCATATTACTAATCAAAAATTAAGTTTTGATATATTTACGGTAGGAAATTTACTAAATATCTTCATGGAACATGATCTTTACTTAATGGCCTAATGATTTTTGGCATAAAAGAAGAATACATTTTTTTTACCCATACAATGTATTTTTGGCTATTGCTACAAATATACCTCAGCGACTTAAGACTGGTTTTGTGCTCCAGGGTCACACATGTATAAATTGCAGTGTACAGCGTTTATTATGACGGGGTAGAATCCACAGCTCAGTACTCACTACTCAATACTCATGAGTACTTTTAAATAGGCTACTCTTTTACTCTTACTCAAGTAGTTTTTTGCACAAGTACTTTTACTCTACTCAAAACTACATTTTTTGGAAGGTAATGGTACTTTTACTTGAGTATATATTTTCAGTACTCTTTCCACCACTGATGGGTTCATAATCAAGACTGATCACTGCTCCAGATCTCACGAAGCTCTGGAGACGCCCGTCATGACCTGGGCTCATGTGAATGAATACAGATGACTGTTCTAGCGCTTCCACAGATCTGCATAACTGTATTTCCTATCACTGGAATTATTGACCTTGTGTGGAATCAGTTCCCTGAAGGATTCTCTAATGACATTAAGGGTTCATTACTGATGCTAATCGTCACGCCACCAGAGGCTCAAACAGCACACGCGTTTTATGATGGTCCTCACAGTGAAATCAGTCTTTGTCTAGATGTGAGGAGACATATAGAGGAGCTCACACAGGTGACACCTGCAGAATACTGATCGGACCGCTTTTATAGTCTTGCAAATAAACAGAGGTTTACCACGCAACACTCTCTCTGTGCATCACACAGACGCATCTCCTCTCCGCTCCGCTGCTGCTGGATTCAACAGAATCACAACATCACACACGTGATTCAGGTTCGCTTTAGCCAAGGGATTTTAATGATTTTTTGCAACTCAGGTTTGAGAGCACTTGACAGATGATGCAAGCGTTCTGAAACAGATCAGGAGTAGACACTAATGAGGACTAACCAGATACAGAAACCCTGTCCTGATGCTGCTCTGCTCTATTTGTTCTAAAAAGTTTTTACATTTATTTTGCAATTAGGCTGCTGTGTCTAACAGCACTCATCAATGTCAAATTGACCGAGATGGCAAATCAAAGAAGGCAGGGCTTACTGACCAGAGAAGCAGGAACTCCAGCAGCATGATTCAGATTTAACAGTGAAGGAATGTGAGGGAACAAGCTAAATATTTAATATATGCACATATTTTACAACTGTTACAACAATTATGCTGTTTTGAATTGAAAATATAGAAAATATCTTTAAAACGATTCATGTAATTCAGAACTGAATGTTATGAGACAAGAAACGTTCAGCTACTTACATATTTAGAATGATTAAATTATTAAAAGTGAATGTACGCGTTTTAAAATAACGCACACACACTCGCTCACACTAACTCTCTCACACACACTCTCGCACACAGACACAAACACACTCTCTCTCTCTCTCACACACACACACACGTTTGTTTTTGTGAAAAGTGGGGACATCCCATTGGCGTAATGGTTTTTATACTGTACAAACTGTATGTGCTATTGCCCTACACCTACCCTACACATAAACTTAGCCCTCACAGGAGATTTCTACTTTCCAAAAAAAACTCACTCTGTATGATTTATAAGCGTTTTGACAAGTGGGGACATGGGTCAACGTCCTGAAAGTCACCTTCACCTTGTAATACCTGTGTCATACCTGTGTCATTATACAAATTGATGTCCTCATTTGTCACAAAAACGCGCATACACACACACACTCTCTCACACACACACACACACACACACAATAGAGCTAGAGCCGCTGGTGTGTCAGACCGTGGGTTTTAGAGCAAACTCTTTCTGCTGACTGCACCAAACGCACAGGAGCCCAGAGACCTTTTTCTCACTCAATCATTTCTTACAAGTCAGCGAAAATTTCAGTACAATTCATTTACAAATCCTAAGAGGTTTAATTTATGGATTAGCGGAGGAGAGAGGTTTGCACTGTAAAGGTAAAGGACATAACGTTTTTCTTTTGTTTTGAAGCAACTTGAAAGTGAACCTTGATGATCTGCCAAAACAAGTAGACGACTACAAGTATAAAGCACAAGAGAGTAAACTGTTAATGATGATACAGCCTAAGAGACACAAAGCCTTACAGTCCATCTACAATTATAAATACTTCACTATGAAAGCATACATTTAAATGGGCCTAAAATATTCTTAGAAGTGTGACAGTGAGAGACGGAACGATGAGTGAAATCATTTCACAAACAATCATCACACCTCACAGAAAGTTCAGCGCAGATGGAGGAGAATCGCAATCTGTTGAGTGCATTTGTAATTGATTTACATGTAGACGGTGGCTCTGACAAGAACTTCATCTTGCTTCCATAGCCCCTTTCACACCGCTTTAGTTCCAGAACTAAAAGTACAGTACTAAAGTACTGGGACGATTTTGCGCGAATTATTTCCCAGTACCATTTAAAGGGTTGCATTCGCACCGACAGTGGGTACTAGGAAGTGACGTAAGCCGGTCGACAGCAACGTCATTTGTACACGGCGTTCAACAACGTAAACAAAGAACAATGACGTTAACATCAGGAGGATGGAGGAGCTGCGATCCGAGCTGTGTTTTTGTTGTGTCTGGTGGGTTTCACAATAATGGACATGGAATGTTTACACAGTATGTGTTTACACAGCGTTATAAATCATGGCGGGTGAGGGCGTTTTCGTACACGTTTAGCCAATCAGCGTACACTTACATCACAATAGTCCCTATGGAACTGTTTTAGACCCTACTCTGAAGTAGGAGCTAATTTAGTTCCTCCAAACGCAGTTCCGGGAACTAAAACAGTTCCTAGTTCCCACGGTGCGAACACGCCAAAAAGTGGGTATTTCCACAATTAGTTCAGGTACTATGAAAAGGTTCCTGCGGTGCGAAAGGGCCTCATCTTTATTTTGAAATGTTTACTCAGAAATTGCAAGTAAATTTCACAAATATAAAGAAATGGCAAGTTACACACTGAATTAACTACATTTTGAAATAGTGCTTTCTTGTAAAACATACTCGAGTAATCTTTGTTTTATTTACAACTTCAAATTTTTTTTTTTTTTTCATTGCAGATCACAATGCACAGGAACTGGTCCAGGAACAGAGATTAGTTGTGCTTTATGAGAGAACATCAGCGGTATGAACACTATATGCAGTATCCTGTGGTGTAGATGGAAATGCTTCATTGTTGAATATGCATGTACAGCCACTGGTGCTTTGGCAGTCTTTCCTTAACAAAAACAAAGCCCCTAACAAAAGCACAGCCGAAGGGAAAAGTGCCTGCAACAGGAACCAAACAGCAGGATCAATACTGAGCAGACAATAGATCTGATTGTGACACCAAGTGTTAAATTTTAAGTGGTTTCAAAACAATTATTAAGGTGAAAAGGGCACATATCAGTTGTGGATAAAAAAGGGAAGTGGTGTGTGACCAAATATGGTGACCCATACTCAGAATTTGTGCTCTGCACTTAAACCATTCAAGTGTACATACACCCGGAGCAGTGGGCAGCCATTGCTGCGGCACCCAGGGAGCAGTTGGGGGTTCGGTGCCTTGCTCAAGGGTCTCACCTCAGTCGTGGTATTGAGGGTGGAGAGAGTGTTGGTTATTCACTCCCGCACCTACAATTCCTGCCGGACCTGAGACTCGAATCCATGACCCAGGTGGGGGAGGGGAGTCGCGATGTAAGCTCCAGCAATGTTTGTGTAAACATGATCCAAGGTTTTGTCTCCTCTAGTGTGGCAGGAGACATGCTGATGGAATTTGGGGAGCACTGTCTTTAAGTTGGAGTGATTAAAATCACCTACAACAATAAATGCAGCCTCCGGGTGTACAGCCTATTGTTTACTAATGGCCGCATGCAGTTCGTTCATAGCAAGCTTGGCATTAGCATCCGGGGGAATATAGGCTGCAGTTATGATGGTGGAAGTGAACTCCCGCGGCAGATAGAAAGGTCTACACTTAACCATGAAACTCTAGGTTAGGTGAGCAGTGTCTTCCAACAATGTCAGAGTTCGTACACCAAGCTTTGTTTACATAAATGCACAATCCTCCGCCTCTGGTCTTGCCGGAGTCATCTGCCGTTCTATCTGCTCGGAGCGTGTAGCGTCCGGTTAGATCAATAACATTATTGGGTATGTTGCTATGTAGCCATGTTTTAGTGAAAACCATGACATTGCAGACCAAAAGTTTCTTACTATGGGTGATGCAAAGTCGTATCTCATCCATTTTGTTCACCAATGACCGCATATTAGCGAGGAAAATGCTGGGTAAAGAGAGCCGGTGCGGTGTTAGCTTTAGCTTAGCTCTTAGCCCTCCGTGCTTCCCCCGCCTTTGTTTACGATCTCGGCGCCGCCTGTGAGCATTTCCGCCCGGCCGAGCAGAGTGCGTAACCTCGGGTGTTCTGGAGATCTCAGGGATGAGTCGATGATTGGTTATAAAACTGTTGGAAAAGTGCAGACCGATATCCAAAAGCTCCTGTTGGGTGTATGATGTTAAGGCAAAGCTTTTCAGTGCGAACAGGCCCGAGATGAGCAGGAAAAAAAATACTGCAAAATTGCAAAAACTGGAGAGACGCTGAGCCTCCCGATGTGTACGCGCCGCCATATTGGTCATAAATGCAGTGAGCCAAACGGTGGTTGTTTATCAACCACTTTACCCAACTGGATAAGATCATGCAAGTCCGCCCCTAATCTACAGCCTCATTAAAAACTGATACAGATTGGAAAATGCCTTTAATTGATTGAGAAATGCCCCCTAGTTCCCTGCAGCCAGTTTAACTCTATATGTGACCCTGGACCACAAAATCATAATAAGGTTTAAATTTTTGGTTTAAAAGGTCATAATAAGGGTAATTTTTTTTTTTAAATTGAAATGTATACATCATCTGAAAGCTGAATAAATAAGCTTTCCATTGATGTATGGTTTGTTAGTGTTGTGTTCAGCATGTTACAGAGAGTTCTTGAAGTGCGTGCACGTGCATGAGTGTGTGCGCGAGACAGAGAGTGAATAAAAAAAGAAGCATCCGTTTAAGCTCCTGTGTAGAACTGAGTTCTTTAGCGTTCAGTAAGTTTAAACATAACATTGGCGACGAGGATGGCTGAGTTTAGCTTACCGCCTCCTTCACCTTTTCTTCCCGTGCCTGGTGAACCACCTATTCCGTGGGCGAGTTGGTTCGATGGTTTCACAGTATATCTCGAGGCCATGGATTACACTGACATTTCTGACCAAAGAAAGATCGCCCTGCTTCGTCACTGTCTCGGTGCGGAGGGACAAAGAATATATCGTGCCCTTGGACATGCAGAAACTTACGAGGAAGCGGTCGTTCTCCTCTCTAACCACTTCACAGGCCAGCAACGAGTACTGCTCCACCGATACAAGTTACGCAAACGGCTGCAGTGTCCGGGTGAGTCCGTGCAAATCTATGTAACTAATCTGCGAGACATGGCACGCTCATGCAATTATGGGACTCTTCAAGATCAGATCGTTCGTGATCAGTTTATTGAAGGGATATTGTGTGACAAGACTCGGGAGAAACTGTTGCTGGAACCAGACGAATTAACACTCGATAAAGCCATGACAATCGCACTGCAAGCGGAGGCAGCCACTGAATGCTCCACGCTTCTCTCTGATGCGCGCCCCCTGGTGGATGCGCACACGCAGCAAATGCGACCTGTCTGTCTCACACACCACGGTTCATTTCCTTCAGATAAAATAGACACTGAAGAAGCATGTTTTCCAGTGCAGCTTACACAGCTGCAAGGAAGTTGCAGAAGTTTAGTTTTATGCAGCAACTGTGGCTCTAGCTCACACAACTCCAGGGCCCAAAATTGTCCTGCACAGGGATAGACATGCAGGAACTGCCTTAAAAAAAAAATCACTTTGCTAAAGTATGCCGATCAGCACCTGCTACGCAAGCATCACAGAAGCGACAACCATCTGCCTCTAATGACTGCACTGAAATCAGACATGTATCAGCGGGCCAAACAGCTTTTAGGACATGTACTGTGCTTCTCGGCGAGGTGAGCCTTCCGCTGTTGATGGATACGGGTGCAGCGGCATCTCTGCTCAATGCCAGTACATACCACAAGTTCTTTTCCCATCTGCCACTGCAACAGCCCTGCACATCCCTCTGTGGTTACGACAGCTCTAAGATCACTATGCTGGGTGTTCTTCATGTTCCAGTCCGCTATGGCTCCAAACACTTGCCATCATTTCCCTTCTATATTACTGAGCGGGGTGCCAGCCTCCTGGGACTGGATCTTTTCACATGTTTAGGATTCACGCTGCGAGATGACAAAGGCTCAGACATCCACCACGTCACCACTACCTGGCAACAGAGATGGCCGTCGCTGTTTGACGGACTCGGCTGCCTCAAAGCTTTCACCCACAGACCTCTGGTGGATCCAGAGGTGTCGCCGGTCATTCAGCCCCTGCACAGGATTCCTCTCCCTTTGCAGTATGAAGTGACAGTGGAGCTCCAAATGATGCTGGCTATGGGAGTGATCGAACCAGTCAATGCTGCCCCCTGGATCTCCAACCTGGTCATTGCTAGGAAAAAGTCGGGGGGAATACGAGTCTGTGTGGATTTGCGCTCTGTCAATAAGGCCGTTATTCCCGACAAATACCCTTTACCCACAGCTGAGGAGCTGACCACTCACTTCTATGGGTCGACGGTCTTTACTAAGCTGGACCTGCGCCAAGGTTACTTGCAGGTGTCACGCCATCCTTCCAGCAGAAACCTCACAGTGTTTGTCACACACACTGGGGTATATCAATATACACGCATGCCATTTGGCTTGAGCTCCGCCCCCAGCTGCTTTCAAAAGGTGATGACCACCATCTTGGCTGGTATTCCTGGAGTTGCCGTTTTCTTGGATGACATAGTAGTTCATGCAGCAGATATCCAGACACATAATGACTGTCTCAATAGGGTGCCTAGTGCTCTCTTGGAGCATAATCTTACACTGAATGCAGAGAAATGCACGTTCGCCACCTCAGCCATTGATTTTGTGGGGTTTCGTCTCACACCCAGAGGCATCGCCCCTCTCCAGTCAAATATAGAGGCAATTCACCAAATTCCAGAACCCTCCTCCTCTTCCCAGGTAGCCTCGTTTTTGGGCATGACAGCCTACTACCTTCGTTTTCTGCCTCAGTACTCCCGAACCACAGCACCCCTCTGTCAATTGCTAAAATAAGATAAGCCATGGAACTGGACTGCAGAATGCTCCAAGGCTGTCCAAATGCTAAAATCCCAGCTTACCACACCACCCATTCTAGTTCACTTTGACCTGGATAGTACGACTATTGTCACCTGTGATGCCTCCACACAAGCATTGGGTGCAGTTCTCTCACAGGAGCAGGACGGTGTTGAAAGGCCTGTAGCATTTGCTTCCAGGGCCCTGACCCCCACAGAACAGCGCTACTCTGTCGGTGAACGCGAACCCCTTGCCTGTGTCTGGGCCACTGAGAGATGGCACCTCTATCTTTACGGACCTCCGCACAGACCATCAGGTGTTGACCACACTGCTGTCAGCTTCTGGCTCAGGTCATAAACCCCTGCGCCTGCACAGATGGGGTGAGCGCCGGAGACAGTACGATTACCAGCTGAAATTCACGCCAGGGAGGGACAATGTGGTTGCTGATCTCTTATCTCGGTCCATTACCGCACCGGCAGCCTCACCAAGCAGCCATGACGAGGAGCCGGAGTTCATCCAGATGCTACATGCATCTTTACAATCTGCTGTCTCCTTGGAAGAGCTGCAGAAGGAATCTGAGCATGACTCCATGTTAACAACACTCCGCACCTACATACGCTCGGGGTGGCCAGCGCGAGTGCCTGAGGAGCTAGTGCCATTTGCGAGGGTAAGGAATGAACTGTCATGTTGGAGTGACGTATGTGTTTCCAGGGGTCTCTGTACAGTAGTGCCAAGCAGCTTGCGTGCACGTGTCCTATCAATGGCACACGAGGGCCATTTGGGCATTATAAAATTTAAGCAAAGATGCCGGGACCTGGTCTGGTGGCTGGGCATAGACCGGGATATTGAGGGGCTGGTCAAGGACTGTGAACCATGTCTCCTCAGTGGAAAGACTGGACAACCAGTCCCAACCCCTTTGCAGCCAGTACCATGGCCTTCAAGTCCATGGGAGCACCTACAGTTAGACATCTGTGGGGAAATTCATGGCCATGGAGTTCCTCCTCATCAGCGCTTTCTGGTTGTCAACTACGGTGGCCGGGCATAGACCGGGATATTGAGGGGCTGGTCAAGGACTGTGAACCATGTCTTCTTAGTGGAAAAACTGGACAACCAGTCCCAACCCCTTTGCAGCCAGTCCCATGGCCTTCAAGTCCATGGGAGCACCTACAGTTAGACATCTGTAGGGAAATTCATGGCCATGGAGTTCCTCCTCATCAGCGCTTTCTGGTTGTCATCTACGATCTCAATTCTAAATGGCCCGAGGTAGTACCGGCAGGAACAGTTACATCACAGACTACACGCGGATACTGGACAGTCTGTTTGCTCGTTGGGGCATGCCCCGTGCCATAACTACTGACAACGGGCCCCAGTTCATTTCTGCAGAATTCTCCACCTTCCTCAGCAATAAGGGAATTAAGCATATTCGTGCCGCACTCTACCATCCCCAGGCAAACGATGGGGTTGAAAGGTTTAACCAGAGCCTTAAGAATGGGATTCGGGCGCATCTGGTCCAGGGGTACTCATTTCAAATGGCACTTAATCAAACCTTGTTGCATTACAGGGCTAGCCAACACAGCACCACTCAGGCTTCACCTGCTCTGCTCATGCTCGGCCGGGAGATGGAATTGCCCCTAGACAGGCTCAGAGGACAGGGCTTGTCCCCAGCAGTAGTAACTGGCCCCCAAGCAGCAGTCAAAGTGGCTGTAAGTACAAGCCAGGGGTGAATGAAGGATAACTTCGATGAGAGACACAAGGTCAGGCATACTAACATCAAGGTACTGGACTGGGTGTGAATTCGCAGACCTTACCGTAGCAGTAAAATAGCAACGTTTTGGTCTGAACCTCACCGAGTGGTCCGTCAGCTGGGATCCGCCACATTTCTGTTAAGTGATGGCGCACGCTGGCATGCTAGTAGATTGCAGAAAGTGCCCATCCCTCTTACACCAACAAGAGGTCAGTGGGCAACAGAGCCCAACCCAGGCGCATCACAAGGAGTCAGTTCCCCAGTCCCACGACCATGGCCGCACCAGGCACCTCAAGGTTTCCAGCTCAGGGAGCCCCCACAACAGCCAGGACCTGAACCGGCACCACTCCTGCCAGCAGATGGTCCGCACCCTCCTCAGCCATTGCTTGATGTTACCCAAAATGGCTAGGAAATGCCCCAGCAGGCGACTTTGGGAGGTAGACCTGTTCGGGCAAGGGCTCGTCCTGCCTACCTGGAAGATTATGTCACACACTTTCATGCCTAGGGGTTATATGTTTTTCTCTTTTATAGTTTGAGTGCCACATTGAAACTTGTTTCATTAAGTTCAGCAAGTTCTTGGGGGGGGGGGGGGGGGTGTTGTGTTCAGCATGTTACTGAGAGTTCTTGAAGTGCGTGCACGTGCATGAGTGTGTGCGCGAGACAGAGTGAAAAAAAAAAGAAGCATCTGTTTAAGCTCCCGTGTAGAACTGAGTTCTTTAGCGTTCAGTAAGTTTAAACATAACAGTTAGCACAGGACAATATTTGAAACTATTTGAAAATCTGGAAACTGGGGGAAAATCGCCTTTAAAGTTGTCCAAATGAAGTTCTTAGCAATGCATATTACTAATCAAAAATGAATTTTTTATATATTTACAGTAGGAAATTCACTAAATATCTTCATGGAACATGATCTTTACTTAATATCCTAATGATTTTTGGCATAAAAGAAAAATGGATCATTTTGACCCATACAATGTATTCTTGGTTATTGCTACAAATATACCTGTGCTACTGATGACTGCTTTTGTGCAGAAGGGACACAAATAATGTTAAGCGTGAATGGATCAGATGGAGGGTTACGACACACTGTTGTTTACTGATGGATTCTGCTTTAGACAGATTCTGAGGACTGTCATTCATCTCGTTTGCTAATAGTTCTGATAGCCTATCTCATGTCAAAGATGAAACTGGAGTTAAGACATGTTTGAATTTTCCGTTAATCTTTATATTTACCCTTCATAGAATTATAATGCTACAGTATGTCAGTGAATGTCATAATTGCATTCATAATAACGAACGGCCCATGAACTCAGTGAAAGCAGAGCCTCGGAGGAAGATGCCGAGTTCAGGGATCGCTGCTTGTCTGCGACTGTTAACTGAACACACACAAACACACACACACACACACACACACACACACACACACACACACACACTATGGGTTTATCAGTGGAAGAAAGCAGCCCCTCCAGCTAAATTTTTCAAACATAATCAGTGTTAATCACTCATGAGACTGATCTGAAGACAAACACACAGAATTTATCTTGTGATAGAGATATCCACCATCTTCAAAAAAAATAAAACATTTACATGCAACTAGATTTCCTAGTTAGTTGATCTAACCTGAAGATCAGGATAATTCTGTCCTGCTTTCTCACGCTGCATTCTACAGATTGGATTCAGGATTCAGGAGTTTTTATTTGTCACATACACAATTATACAGGGTATAACCAGCAGTGAAATGTAGGTCAGGGCCGTATCCCTAAAGAATTTTTGTGCAAAAAGTGGCTCCTAGCGGCCAAATTCTAAGAAAATTCTCAGAGTCATGACGTTTTCTTAGAATTTCCCCTAAAAGTGACACGAAAATCCCAGTTAATATAAAAGCTATTCCTCAAGATTCCTAGCGCTTAAAAGGGCTCCTAAGGCGAGATCTGCTAAGAGCAGGGAAGAGGACTTTTAGTGGCTTAGGAGTTCCCCTAAGCAGCTGCACAAACTGGCCAACAGAGGAGGCAGGAGAGATGTCCTGCAAACACTGGATGACAGGGAATTATTGAGACGCTACAGATTGGATCGTGCAGGAATCATGTTTGTGGTGGATCTCCTTAGAGATGCAATTACTTCACCAACTCGACGCCACAACGTTATTACACCGGAGAAGAAAGTAATCACAACCCTGAGGTATTTGGCAACAGGGAAAATGCAACAATGCAGCAGTGATGACTTGGGTCTGTCCCAATCCTCCGTCAGCAGAGTCATCACCCAAACACTGACAGCTTTGTCACAACCTAATATTGTGACACAATTTGTTTCATTCCCGCTGGATGGCCGCACTTTACACACACATAAAAGGGCATTTATGGACATTGCAGGATTCCCTGGCGTTGTGGGTGTAATAGGATATTAATATGAGCAAATAAGACACAAATCATTATTTGAACAGGGTGTAATGAGCTTAAGTTTTCACATATTTTAGATTCTAATGTTAGGCTATAACCCCTACAGCTTACTATTCATTTTCCAGATATTTTCTTGAATGTGAAATATTATTTACAATTACAGTCTGCATAAGATTAGAGTGTATAATTATGTTTATTGATTTGAGGGTACATCCTTTGCTCATTATCACAAAAAGTTCATTTTCATCAAACTTGTAGGATCAACCAATCATGGCTTTTGAAATGATGACTCATACCTAGCAACGGGGTCAACCACACCTCCTCACTAAGATAGGATTTTCCATCCATTCCTTGCTCAGAGTTCACTGAAAATGTTCTGGAATCACTTCTAAGCTAAAACTCCTGGCAAGGAATTTTTAGGTTAAAGGTGCCATAGAATGAAAAACTGTCTTTACGCTGGCATATTTAAATAATAACAGTTCTGTACATGGAAATGACATACAGTGAGCCTTGTAGCGGCATATACTCAAAAACAATCCAAAAGCCGCAGCAGGCTAAGACACAAGGAGATTATACTAAAGACGCGTCACACTGTAGCATTACATCTGATGTTATTTTTATTACTCCGTTTCACCAGCAGAAAGAACAAACACCAATCACTTACTTTGGTAGATGCATTCAGTCGAGGGAAGATACATCAAAGAACGCATAGTAACAGATAGTGATGGTAGTCACGTCATTGACAGTAGTGACGGTCAAAAGAAAGTTTTTCCCCATGCTCACCCTGCAGCCATGCTCCAAACAACCCGCCATGCCCCACAGGTGAACACACACGCTAATATACACACCACACCCACTTATGGTGCCATAGTTACAAATGACGTCACACCGCGCGTGCATATACACAACAGTATAGAAGGAAAGAAGAAATATCACAACAGACTAATCAAACCCGATATATGGCTCCTACAAGCCTCAAACACCATAGTTTCCTCCTTCATATGTAAATCTCGTGATTAAAAAAGACCACTGAAAAACAGGCGAATCAGAACATAACACCGACTGTGACGCAACAGTCGGGATCACTACGCCCCCAACATTTGCATAAACCCGCCCTTGTTCTAAGCCGGCCGAACCCAAGTAGGGCTCGCTGCATCCTGCGGTGGACATCCAACCCCGCCCACATCCAAGTGTGACGTCACAAGCCACGCCCATACCAATACAGTCACGCCCACGTCAAAACGTTACGTCAGAAACCACGCCCTATAATATACGTCACCTCTTGTTATTCCCCGAGAAACCCGGAAGTAACGTTTTGTCCAAGCAATTTACAGCCGTTTCTGGGATCTAAATAAATAATGTTGCCTTTCGTTTTACTAATACACGTTTTCTTATTTATTTAAAGGATGTCTAGGCTAAAATGGCAACTTAAATGTAATATATTTAATATGTCTAATGTACAGAGCTGATTTCTCATCACAAGAGCCTGTAAAACACTTACATTTGATTAAATGATTAAGGTTGATTAAATTAGGCTAATTGTACTAAAAAACCTCTACACCTTACCTTATTCAACCTTATTGTAATGAGATAAATTCTCATTTATTACTATCGATTTTAAACTACCTAAGACACCTTTTAGATTTATCAAATTTAAGAGGGATAATTCGATTTTGTTATTGTAAAAGTCACAACACATTGTTATAATTTATCATCGTCATTTAATTTTCTAAAGACGTTATTGTAAAAGTCACAACATTGTTATAATTTATAATTGTCATTTAATTTTATAAAGACGTTATTGTAAAAGTCACAACACATTGTTATAATTTATAATTGTCATTTAATTTTATAAAGACGTTATTGTAAAAGTCACAACACATTGTTATAATTTATAATTGTCATTTAATTTTATAAAGTTGTGTTGTTCTACTTATCATCAAGTGTTAACATTTGAATGAAAGGATTGACAGTTCTCCATACAGTATGCAGTAGGAGACACATACATTTGCTGAACAGAGATTGCTTGCTTTGATAGATTATAACAAGTAACATGGCATTGACAGGCCTTGTTCATCAACAAAACTTCATATGAAGTGTGTCCAGGTCCTCCACATATTTAAAGATGAATAAACCGACATCCCTTTATTCATTAGGTATTTTTATATTTATTATTTTACAAAAATAACTAAATAAATTTTTTTACAAAAAATATGTTCTATAAGAGATATGTTTCAACTATCATAAATGAACAGCTGAATGATCAGATAAACAGTTCTTGAAATGCAGTACACATACATACATAAACTACACAGAGAGATTCCTTGCCTTGTTAGATTATTCACAGAAACATGGCATGGACTTTCAAGCCTTGTTCAGCAACACAATTTGATATGAATGTGTCCAGCTCCTCCAGATACTCAAACAATCAGAATACTGTATTGTACAGGTGTGCTATATACAAATTATGCAAGGGAATGTGGATAGATGTATGATATATTAAATCAAAAACATATGTATAATAAATATAAGTATGGATAATTTGGTATTGCACATGTTTTATTGCACAGTGGGGAGAACATTTAACTGTTTGTGAGGTAGATATTGCCTGAGGGAAGAAACTGTTCCTGTGTCTGGTCGATCTGGTGCACAGAGCTCTGTAGCGTCGACCAGACCGTAACGGTTCAAAGAGGGAGTGTGCTGGGTGTGAGGGGTCCAGAGTGATTTTACCAGCCCTTTTGCTCACTCTGGATGAGTACAGCTCTTGGAGAGTGTGAATGTGAATGTCCCACTGCAGGTCCTGAGAGATGAATAAAAAGACATCTCTTGCTTCATCCGATTCGACCCCAGGTAGTCTTTGATGGCATTTTGTTGATTTTTACCATCCATCTGGAGTAAAGCAGGCCCTTTCACCTCCCACAGAATAACTCACGGTGACTCTGTATCCAGCACAACACTGGGCCAATGACTCTTAAAAACTTCCACTTTATGTCCTCTTGGCACTCCTGTTAAAAATACAGAATACATGTGTGTTGGTCCACTAAATATTTGTCATACTAAATAGTATTTACCTCATCATTTTGCATACAAGAATATTTATGATTTTAAACCACAAAAATCAATCACTACAGTATCTAGAGAAATGCTCCCACCGTTCCTCCAGACCTTTCTTTACTGGTGAAACTGCAGCAGGAACACCTCATCCCGGCAGATCTGCTCTGCATCAGGCTAGGAACAAAAATGTGTAGAATGCTGTAAAACATGACAAAGATTGACAATCATTATGTGATCTTTCCATTCATATAGAATAATACAAAGATAATATGTCACAAACACAGAGTTATCCTGAAATTCATAGTGAAATTATGTGGTTGCTCAACCAAGTTACTGTGATCTGTGTATATCATTAAAAATATCATCTGTATGTGAGTGTTTTTGTGTGTGTGTGGGGGTGGGGGGGGGGGTAAGTACATATCTGTGAGTGGGTGAGATGAGTGTTATAAAAAAATTGCACATTAACTCAACATTCATTATATGTTGTAAGAATCAGTGCACTAATAAATATATAGTGCACTGTTTTTTTGTGACATAAAATGAACTAACTGAATGTGCAATTTTTTTAATAACCCTTTTTTTTATAATAGCTAGATAACACTCTTACCTACTCATATACACACTCTATCCCTCTCACATATGTATTCATCTCTCCCCACACACATGATATTTTAATGACACTGATCACAGTGCCCTTCCACACTATCTTGGTTGAGGAACCACATCATTGCACTTCTTGCTGGATAACACACACGCGCACACACAAACAAACAAACACGCATACATATATATATATATATATATATATATATATATATATATATATATATATATATATATTAGTGATATCTAAGTAATAACGTGCCTGTGTACAGTTCAAAACACATAAGCATGCTGAACTGTTGTTTACATATGCACACAAACATTCAAGTTGTCAACGTTTTAAGTCTTCCTAAAGACAAAATATGTTTTTTTTTTTACTTACCAACACAGCAAACTTCTTTTGCTTCGGTTTGCAAACAATTAGGCTTATCTTCTTGTCCATGCTTTTTCCTGGTGCAAAATAATAGGTATGCGACATATTTGGACACAGGCGTGGCTTGTGACGTCACGCTTGGATGTGGGCGGGGTTGGATGTCCACCGCAGGCTGCAGCGAGACGCTCTTCGCCGAACCATCAGAAGCTCTGAAGGTATTGTAAATAAACAAGCGCGGACAACAGCGAAAATAACAAAATAAATGTTATGTTCCAGGCCGTGCAGGGGGTGTGAAGTGCAGGGATGGGTTGTTGTCTGTATTCAGAAAGGCACAGAAAGCAAATAACGCGAGCCACTAAAGGGACATGGTTAGCTCCTTGCTAGCGGTAGCCTGTTACAGTACATAAGATTTCACTCTCAGTAAGGAGAGATGAGGATGATGGCGAATGACTTACAGATCCTGAGCACCACTGACAAGCATCTGATCTTGTGAAATGTGTGGTAAGTACTGTTGCTCCATAATGTAAACATAGTTTGTGTGATCGCGTCTCTTGAAAGTGAAACTATAACGCGATCGATGGATCGTTCAAAAGCAGTTTCAATGCCTCGCATATTAATAACGGCTCCCTGATGCCTGCGTTTTATATACAGTATAATTACCCGACGATATAACTGCTAGAGAAAGTATTTAAATATATATTTTCCTCCCTGTGCTTCCTTCTTGCTGATGAGCCGTACTGTGAAACAGCCAATCAGAGCAGAGCTCATTATTATTCATGACCCTGCCAAATAAGCCAATAACAGACCGTTTCATTCTAGGGAGAAATCCTAGGGTTGTAAATGGACATGTAAAATCGTTTCTGGAGATTTTTTGCCCTTACCTAAGCCACATACCTTCTGTGTAGATATCAGAGAACAATTTAAAATACTGTATCAATGCATTCTATGGCACCTTTAAGTTAGGAGCTCTCTGAGAGGATTCTCAGAATCTTTAGGGATACAGGCCCAGGTCTGCTCCAAGGACAGTGCAATTATATAGAATACAAATATTAAGAAGGAGAAGTACAAAACATAAAATAAAATAAAAGAATAAAATAAAATAAGATAAAAAATATAATATAAATGTGCAGGTCAGTATGTTGTTGACTTAAATAGTAATAAGAGGAATGTGCAAAAATAATGTGCAAAAAGTTGTACAGGGTATTTGAATAGCAGCAATATGAGGTAGAGAAAAATTCTGAATAGCTTATAGATATGGTGATATTTACATGGAGTCAAGTGATGTTATGACACAGAGTTAGAGTTTAGGAGCCTGATGGCCTGGGGGAAGAAGCTCCTCCTAAGACTCTCAGTTTTTGCCATCAGGCTACGGAAGCGCTTACCAGATGGAAGCAAAGTGAATAGACGGTTACCAGGGTGATTTGGGTCCTTGAAGGTTTTAACAGCTCTATTTTTGCAGCGTTTGAGGTAGATGTCCTGCAGAGAGGGGAGAGCAGACCCTGAGATGCGCTCAGCTAAGCGCACAACTCTCTGTAGTGCTTTGCAGTCCTGATTGGAGCTGTTTCCATACCACACTGAGATGCACTGAGTTAATACACTTTCTATGGTCCCTGAATAGAAAGTTTTCAGGATTGCTGGTGAGACCCTGAATTTCCTCAGCTGTCGCAGATGGTACAGTCTTTGCCTGGCTTTCTTAACCTGTGTTTGGATGTGTGTAGTCCAAGTCAGGTTCTCGGAGATGTTTACAGGCCGTGAGAGATGGCATCGTCAGTGGATCTATTTGGGCGATAGGCAAACTGAAGAGGGTCCAAAGTATCAGGTATGGACGAGCAAATGTGGCTCTATACAAGTCTCTCAAAAACCTTCATGACTATAGATGTGAGGGCAACTGGGCAATAGTCATTCAGGCAAGAGGGTTTATTGTTCTTAGGCACAGGGATAATGATGGATTTTTTGAATGAGGTGGGGACTCATTAAAGATAGAAGTGAACAAACCAGCGAGCTGATCGGCGCAGGACCTCAGAACACGGCCGGTTATCCCATCAGGTCCGGCTGCTTTCCTGACGTTCACTTTCTTTAGCGCCCTCCGAACCTCATCCTCCGACACGGTGATTACAGGATCATCGCTGCTCTGCCTGCTGCTTCCTGACGCGCTGGGCGGCAGAGTCGTGCTGCTGCCGTTGCAATCGAAGCGGCCGTAGAAGATGTTTAATTCGTCGGCCAGCAACGGATCTGCTCTCACCTCAGCAGAGGATGTGTTTCTGAAGGCACAGATGGTCCTCAGTCCCTGCCACATCCGTCGAGAGTCATTGAGCTGGAAATGAGACTCAATTCTCTCTCTGTATCTGTGTTTGGCGGCTCTTACTGTGCATCGGAGAGCATAGCACGATGCTTTGTACTCGCTCATATTCCCGGTCAGAAGAGCCTCATTGTAAGCCACAGTGCATTTGTTAACCGCAGCATGGATTTTTCTGTCCACCCACAGTTTCTGATTAGAGAAGGTCCTTACAGTTATTGTTTCTGTAGCTTGCTCGGTTAGCGTGTTTATAAAGCTTAATGCTACATCCGTGAACTCGTTGACGTCAGAAGAACTCGCCCAGAACATGTTTCAGTCGACGTCGTCAAGAGCCGCCTGTAGCATAGCTTCTGAGTGGGAGGACCAGCGTGTCACTACTCTCTGCACCGGGGGATCCTGAACGAGCCTTTGTTTATATTCCGGTGTGAGGAAAATGGCGGCATGGTCCGATTTGCCAAAAGCCAGTAGTGAGCGGGGTTTGTAGGCATTCTTGAACTGAGTGTAGCAATGATCCAGTGTGTTTGGTCCTCTAGTTGGACAGGAGACATGTTGATAAAAGTTCGGCATGACCTGCCTGAGGTTGGCTTTGTTAAAGTCTCCCGCGATGATGAAGGCAACGTCAGGATGTTTGTTAATGTAGCCGCTGAGCACATCGTGAAGTTTAGACAAAGCCAAGCCAGTGTTCGCCTGTGGTGGAATGTACACAGCAGTAACAATGATCGATGAAAACTCCCGGGGCAGATAAAATGGGCGGCAAATAATGGAAAGATGTTCCAGATGAGGCGAGCAGGAACGCGACAGAATGGAGATATTCCTGGGATCACACCATTTCTTGTTAATCATGAAACACACTCCTCCACCCCTGGATTTACCGGCCTCTGCTGTTCTGTCCATCCGTAAAACAGAGAAGTTATCACTTGGCATTACAGCAGTGTCCGGGACCGAGCGCGTGAGCCATGTTTCTGACAAACAAAGGATATTACAGTCCCTTATGTCCCGTTGGAAACTAATCCTGGCTCTAAGATCGTCCATCTTATTATCCAAGGATTGGACATTTGCGAGCAGAATGCTCGGAAGAGGAGGACTGTGAGCCCTTTTCCTGAGTCTATCTCGAATCCCAGCGCATTTCCCGCTGTGTTTCTTGATCCGTTGCCTCGGGGGGTTATTGTTCATCTCTGCGTTCCGAAGAATCTCCAGAGGCCACGCTGGATTCGTGGCTAAAGTGTCCTGGAACAGGTTGGTGTAGCGGTTTCCAATGTCCAAAAGTATTTCTATGTTATAGGTAATCAGTGCCAACGTGAAATGTGTAAAAAGAGAAAGTAAATTAAAGCAAAATCTAAGCGGAACGGCCTGGATGGAGTCCGAACACAGCGGTGCCATTTTGGAGATGACATGAGTTAAGATGCTAAAGAGAATTTTCAGAAACTAGGTGCAATTGAGTTTTATTAGTTCACTGCCTCTGAGTCTCAGCAACCTGCTAACTCACCGCTAGCCTGTGCTTCCTCAATATCCTCCAATCGCTGCAGTGCTTCTTGTTGCATTTCTTCTCTAACCTTACTTGTATACCAGTGACAGAAATAAGTGCAGCTACAACAGCAAAACACTACAGAGCACTAGAATGTGACCTTATGATAATGCAGTAGGTAACTGAAAACGTTAAACTAGTTTGCACACTGTTTACAAGGGGGAAAACACTCAAGATCACACTTGAAAAAGCAGGTGCATGAAATAAGCCATGTTTACTCTGCAAATGTGGCACATCTGGTGAATTTACAGACTCTAGAGGTGCATAAATGCAAATTCAGATATTGACTGCCTTTGATACTACATTCTGAGGCGACTCAGAGGTGGCTTAATTCAGCCTGGCTTTTACATACATGTACAAAGAAAAGAAAACATCAGCTCAAGTAAAGAGAGGAGGGGTATCCAATAGAGAAAGAAAACCAAGACCAGATTATGACTATGTGCCCCCTTAAGGTGTAAATGTATTACCTTTTTTAAAAAAAAAAAAAAAACTTGATTACTATAGTATAGTAAACCATGGTAACCACAAATTAACCATGATTTTGCTACACTAAACGCAGTTTTAACCAGGAGAGAAAAGCATGGGTACTACACTTTTACTATAGTAAAACCACAGTTAATTTTCTTAAGGGATTTGAATTTGTGTAAACTATTTCTTTTTTCTTTGTTTCGTATTTAACAATGTACTGCCTTAATGGTTTGTTGTTTTCTTCTGTTTAATAAAAAATCTGAATAAAATGATTCACCATCCACTCTCCGAAGTCCCGGGCTGCGTTCCACTCCACTTTTAGAACTTCCCTAAGCACTTCCCCTCGGGGGAATCCCCGCTGCAATTTTGAAGTGTTCCACGCAGTTTATGGACAGAGCGTGGACCCCTCGATTTTGACCATTATTTCAATCGCTATATTGTTCCAAATTACATTGTTGTACATGTTCTCTTCTCCTATGCATGCTTTGGCAATGTAAAATGTGCTTTTGTCATACCAATAAAGCTATTTTTTTTATCTTTACACACAAACAAGGAACATAATCACCTTCAGAATAAATCAAAACTTTACAACCTTGGTTGAGCATAACCAAAGATATGAAAAAAAAAACTTAAATACATAACAATATAAGGAGAACATAAGATGCTTCCAAAATAAATACAACAAAGAGGGCTTTTAAATTAAATTATACAAATCAAATAAAGATACCAACTTAAGGGCTTTCTTATTCTTGACAAATTTTAACGATATAAGAGTTTAACCTCATTACACCATTGGCTAAAGTTGGGTTTAGATTTAAACCATCTGCATTTGTGAATAAAAAACCTCCCACCACAAATCAGAAAATTAATAACAAATTCAAAATCTTTGTTATCCAGAAAAATTCCAAACCTGACTATCTTCACATCGAAAGGAGGGAAAACACCACCTTTGGAACATAACCAGTTATGTACCCCTCTCTAAAAAATTGTATCGTATCACACAAAAAAAAACATATGATCTAGCGTTTCAATACTTGTTTCACAGAAAACACAGTTGTTTACATCAAAAATAAATTTTAATCTTAAAAATTCGTTAGTAGGGTAAAACTCATTTAAAATCTTGAAACTCACCTCTTTAGCTTTTGGAGGGAGGGGGAAAGACAAATGTATTTTTCAATTTTTTTTAACCTCAACGGTATCAAAATCTTTTAGCACATATTCCCTTCTAATTGGATTTGGATAATAGACCTGTGAAATCAAATTTCTAATAACTCTATTAGAACATTTTTTCTCACAAAAATCATAACCTTCTAAGAAAAGCTTTCTCAGCTCTGGGGAAACTTGGGAGTTCACAATATCTTCTCTAACCATTAATCTCAAAGCAACTGGAATGGCTCTAATCATTCTATTGTAAATTGTAACGTTACAGTGCAGTTGGAATTTTTCACAAAACTCTCTCTGTAGTAACAAATTTCCATTATCGTCCAAAAAATGGGCAATAGCCCAAATTCCTTTGGATTTCCATTCCTCATAAAAAACTGATTTTCTACCAAACTTTATGTATCTATTATTCCAAACTGGAGAGTTATGAGGGGTAAAGTTATGTTTGAACAATAATTTCCAATAAAGCAGCACTTGCTGATGGAATTCAGATAGTTTCACTGGTAATGAGGTACATTCAAAATCACACCGTAAAAGGAAATTAATTCCACCCATTTTTTAAAAAATTGCATTGGGGATAATAAACCAAAAAGATTTGTTATTACAGATGAAAGATTTGAACCATTTTCATTTCAGTGCACCATTCATGATATCAAAATCAATCGCATTAACCCCTCCATCTTCATACTTTTTAATCATGTCGTCCTTTCTTATGTACTGACATTTATTCCTCCAAATAAATTTTAAATTCATCGTATTTATTGCTTTAATCATTCGTGTTGATATGGGTAAGGAGAAGGCTGGATAGATGAGTCTGGACAAACTATCCATTTTGGACAAAAGAACTCTTCCAAAGATTGTGAGATCCCTCTGCAGCCATCTATTCAATATTGATTTGCATTTATCAATGTTACTCCATACATTTTTGTTCTCCATTAATTCTCTCTCTCTAGAAATAACAATCCCTAAATATTTGACTTCCTTCTTAATTTGGATATTAGATAAAGATTGCAAAGGAAACTCATGCAGAGTTAGTATTTCACATTTCTTTCAATTCAGATGCAACCCTGAAGCTTTAGAAAACAAATTAACAGAATGTAAAGCTAAAGGAATTTGTTGTTCATTTCTTAAAAACAACGTTGTGTCATCTACAAACTGAGTTATTATAATTTGCCTAACACTGTTAGCCCTTCAATATCAATATTTTTAAACAATATAGCTAATAACTCTGCCACCATTATAAACAATAAGGGAGAGCTACCACAACCTTGACGAATTCCCCTTTTAATTGGGAATCGTGTACAGGTTCCATGACTTAAAATTACAGAGCTATTGATATCATTATATATCATTTCAATTAAATTTATGAATCTTATTCCAAGTATTTTAAAGTTTCCAAAATAAATGGATGCTCTACTGCATCAAATGCTTTATAGAAGTCTAAAAATATAAGAAATCCACTTCCCTGAACCACCTCACTATAATCGAGTAAATCTAAAACCAGTCTAATATTGTTATGGATTGACCTTCCCTCCAAAAAGCCTGATTGCGTTTCACTAATTATGGTAGAAATACCTTTTTTCAATCTAGCAGCTATAGCCCCAGAAATTTTTTTTATAATCAGTGTTAAGTAAAGTGATAGGTCTCAAATTATCTAAAACTCTTTTATCTTTTCCCGCTTTAGGAATGAGTGTAATTAAGCCTTGCTTCATACTTTCAGTCAACTCTTTCTTGTCAATACATTCCTTCAGGGCGGCAAACAGTAAATTCCTCAAATCCGCCCCAAAAAATTTAAAGAAATTATTGGTGAGCCCATCTGTCCCAGGGGATTTGTTTAAGGGCATCTTCATAACAACTGCGTCTAATTCCTCAATTCTAAGATCTGAATCACAAAATCCCTTAAATGAGTTCTCAATATGGGGAATATTGTTTTGGATTTTAGCAAAAAAAATATCCGACTTATCTGAGGAAAAATCTGAAGAAAATAATTTAGAATAAAACAGAAACACTTCTTTTTCAATTTTTTTTAAATCTTTGCATTCTTCATCTTGTATTATTAAACTATCAATGGAGTTCCTTTGCTGCCTATTTTTTTCTAAATTACTAAAATAAGAAGAGTTATTTTCTCCATCCTCAATCCACCTGGCACGTGACCTTACAAAGGCGCCTTGTGCCCTCTCCAGATAAAGATTATCTAATTTATTTTGACGCTCCATCACCCTATTTTTTTCCTCATTGTTTAAAACAGGTTTAGTACAACACATATTTATATCACGAATTAGGTTATTTTCAAACTCCTTTTTTTCTTTATTTATTTTCTTTCTTTATTTTCTTTTATTTATTTTGTATTTTAAAAATTCCCATTTATTTACATTACAATCAAAAGAATCATTTCTCTCTATACTCCTAGTCAATTGCTTGATTTTAATGCAAAATTCTTCATTTTGTAAAAGACGGGCATTGAACTTCCAATAACCTTTGTTTCTAAATTGCTTACATGTGGGTTCTAAAACCAAGTCTATAAAGCAATGATCTGTTAGCGGAGCCTTAAAAATAGAGGATTGAGACACATATTTTACAATATTATCACTAACCAACCAATAGTCAATCCTAGATTTACTCTCACCATTAGGTTTAAACCAGGAAAAACATCTAGTATCAGGATTTAAAACTCTCCAAATGTCATTCAAATTATTTTCTGTCTTCAAAAATTCCATGGTAACATTAAGCCGCTGTTTGTTAAGTCTGGGAGGCCACCTGTCCTTCCACTCATCTGGAACCATATTCCAATCCCCTCCTACTAGAATATTATCAGATGGATATTGCACTTTAGTTTCTGTGATCACATTAGAAACATCTTCTATTAATTTCTGATTTTGAGCTACATTGTTAAAGCCATAAATATTAAATAATATGAAAAAAAGACCATCAATTTTAAGTACCACCATTACCCAATGACCACTACCATCAGCTTTATAAGTAATGAATTCCCCAGGACATTTGTTGAAGCATATGGCCACACCTCCCGAACGGTTAGAACCATGACTGAAACATTTTTTTATCACCCCATTGATTAGTCCAAAAAGAGGTATCCAAGTCCAACGAATGAGTCTCTTGTAAAAACACACAATGAGCTTTTTGCCCTTTGCAAAACAAAAAGACTGCCTTCCTCTTAACAATGTCTTTCAAGCCCCTAACATTAAGAGAACCAAAAACAATATTGGTCTTAACCATTAGCCTAATTCAAGAACAAAAAGGAGAACAAATAAATAAAACAAAAATTGCACTATGAATCCTGATTGACAGCTAACTCTCAGTCTCAGCTTAACCTGCAACTTAAAGATAGAGCTCCAGTTGCCCACTGAAAAAAATTGCCCACTGTCCTAAAGTTGTGTTCACATCAACCGTCAGCAACAATCCGTCGTCCTTCAATGAAGCCGGATGGACCACGAAAGAAAGCCTTCTTGCCCGCCTTTCTAGCTTGTTCAATTTGTGGCCACAGCTTTCGCCTTTCCTCCAAATCCTCTCGAGGAAGCAACTCCGCGAATCGAATCCCTTCCACTTTGCAAACGGGAGAATCTTTGGATCGTCACCAAATTTCCTCCTTCACCCGTCTTTGAACAAACAGCACAACGACGTTCCTGCTTCTACTGTCCATCCTTTTTCCCAGCCGATGAACAATGTCAACAGCTTCTTCCAACTTTGGCTGCAAATTGGGTGCAATCTTACCAAGGATTTGGATGACAAGTGATCAGATATCTTCATCTTTTTTTTCTTCTATGCCTTTGATACGGAGGCACCATCTCATTTTGTATCTTTCATGTTCTCGAACCCTCTCCTTAAGATCACGGTTCTCCTTGCGAAGATCCTCATTTTGGATCTCCAAGTCCTTGACTCTTTTTTTGCACTCATTCACCTCTTCCGTGTTGAATTGGATCGCCTTCGTTAAGCTTGCAATCATGACACTGCTTTGCTTAGATTGTTCACTCAAATCCGCCAACTTTTCATCCACCCTTCTTTCCAGATTTAGTATCGCCTCCAAAATAGATTCATTGGAAATTCCCGACTTCTCAACTTCGATGTTTGGTTTAGCCCTTTTTTCCGCAGAAACCTTGCTTGGCGTTGAAGGAAGGGATCCATTGCCACGTTCTCTCTTACTTTGCACAACAATCTCCATAGCATAGTCATGCTCTATTTCTTTAGCCTCATCTTTCTTTTCAAAATTAGGCGAGGAATCTTTGCCTTTGGGGTCCAGTTTTAGCTTAGCTTGGCATTACACACTAAAAAACTAATTTTTGGGAACAACTGTCACGAACCTTGAAAAACGCGTCTGCTCAACCCGCCATCTTCGCCCCTCTCCCCACTAATAAAGCTAATTGAATTGAGTCTCCTTATGCACCCTTCAGGCCACTCCATAGACCACAATGCAACACGGTTATGACGTCATCACAGATCGCATTTAATTTATCGCCACCCTAAACAACTCTATAATATATAAATGATTTGTTTAAATTTTATAACAGCCCAAACATACCTATATACATAATGCTGAAGCAAAAAGAGGAACAGACAAACTGAATGATCGAAGTCACGAGTTTGAATCAATCGGAGCGGTTCCATCGTAAATGACTCACTCAATTGAATCGGTTCGTCTGTTCACGTCTTCAGTCATGTTTACACGACAATGTCAGCACTACTACTGCCTCAGCTCGCTAGTTTGATCACATTAACTGAAATAAAAACTTATGTTAACAAATCTCCATATTTCCATTCAAAGATAACATCAACGCAAATCTAGGAAGCTATTGAGTTGAGGTAACCGGTTTACTGCTAACTAGTGAAATACTCCATTAATATGATGAGCTGCAGCTAAAAACACGTGTTAGATGGAAACATTGTGCTTTATGATGGAGTTTAGTTTAATTCACTAGATTTGAAATAGTTTGAGCTGCAGTTCAATAGAAATCAGCTGAAAGCATCCAGTCTCTCAGACCACTGAAGTCAATGTTCAATATATTATTTGAGAAATGATTGTTGTATGTGATTGTATTAGTCTATATCGAGTGATAGTCAATATAAAAAGAGCAGATGAACACAAATCAGCAGAACAACTAAAGTAAAGAGGGTGAACTTTATCATTCAGCTGAACTGTGCTCGTATGTTTTAAACACTTTAGCTCTTTTATGTTCTCACTCCACACATGCATTAAATGTTCATGCTTGTGTATGTGTGTGTGTGTGTGTGTGTGTGTGTGTTACAACAGTTAAAAAAAAACATGTTTATTTCCAAGATTTAAAGCTAAGTTAAACTATTTATCCGAAAGTCCTCCAGCTTTATACTGCATACAGACACTTCAAGTATTGCATACTACACCTGGTGGAGTCATAAATTATTTTGTACATAGTCACTGGGAAGGAACTGAACTGAATTTATTACTAACCCAACTGGTCATTGTGTACACAACAAATAAATAAAATGTTTAGCATATTATGAGCCATATGGGTGCATTATATTTATTACTATAATTTTACAGCTTAAATTAGTGATTTTGGAAAAATTGCCATGACACACACAGAGCAGCAAACTTTAACATGAGTAATATCTGTGCTGATGGACTCAATACGCCTCGGGATGTTCCTGCGTTTCACGCTCACTCTGGAACTGACCAGAAATGGCCTGTGTTTGTAGTGTGGCCAGACAAAACCCAACACCCTGTCAGAATCCATCTGGAGAGAGACGTTCTGTCAGAAATGTCCAGGTGAGTTTTATACAGAGCTGACAGCAGGAGGAAAAGCTCAGGAGCAATACGACACAACAGCAGCAAGATTCATGGGACAAAATCTCATCTGCACTGTAAAAAAAAAAGTTTAGCCAACTTAAAGCCAGTTTTTTGCAGATTTTTGAGTTCTCTCAACTTATTTTTGTAGGAGATTCACAGAAGTTGAGAAAACTCAAAAATATTCTGAAGCTGGTTGGCTTAATTTTAAATTGGCTCAACTTTTTATAAAAAGGGAACACAGTGTATTCTCTTTTTCCATTTATATATTGTAAACTACATAGAAAATACAAAAGAAATGTTGTATACAGCACAGAGTAGTGCACTACACCAGTGTCACACAGACTCATGCTGCAACTGTGTGCAATCAGAATTACCACGTTCTCATGTTTTTGAAACATGCTGCGATTTATATTCCAAAGTGGCGCATATAACCCATAACGTCCAGAACATGAAGCACACACATCTGGATTTGTGCCAAAGAGAGACGTACTGTATGTGAGTTAGCGTTTATGTTTAAGTTTATTTGTATAGATTTCCCACCTGCGAATCTGTTCTGAATACTGTTAAATGTAAAAGATTTGTTGTGGAGTGACAGGAACTACAACAACACAATTGTATAGTGTTTATCATGTTTGTAAACAATTTATATTATTTACCAATAGTTTCAATTACTTCTGAATAAATGTAATAATAAATTGTGACTTATACACTGCTGCAACTAAACTTTGTGGGGGTTTTTGTTTGTTCGTTTCTCTCAACAATGCAATTCTGACCTGGTGTGACTTATTTATAGAAAATACGGTCAGACTGGAATCCAACTAGTCACGTTTGTTACCTTTTGGAGCAAATTAAGTCAAATATCTACATCTAAATGTGATCTAAAGATCTAAATATGATAAAATCCATGACTGAAGACAATGAAGGCAGGGACAAAACATCTCTGTATCAATAAGCTTTATAGCTACACTGTGAGGCAGAATCCAGTTAAAAGCAGAAGAGAAATCAATGCAAAGCAATCTAGTGTGATTTTTAGGGGCCCCAGAAACCCCAGCGCCCCTGCCATTACTCACAGCTGCTTTAAACACGTGGAGAACCAGAGCAGAAACGAAGCGCCTGCAGTACTGACTGCTCACGCAAGGACAAACCCATGACCTTCTCTGAAAGAGTCAATTACTGGAGAAGAGCGAGAAGCAGCAGACTGAGGAGATCTGAACTTACTGTGCAATATTTAATCAGTCAACTCATTAAAACTAAACACTGCTATTAACACGTCATCACAACATTGTGTCACTCACCTGTAGGGTTTGAGCCGGTTTCTCTAAATGAAATACCCTACAGATCAACCCGAGCAGTGAACAACATCTACAGCAAAACCTGGAGCTGCTGGATCAACGCTGTCAGACCTCCAGAAAACAACAGTCATGACCTTCCGTTTCCCATCAGGAACAGCCAAACAAGACCTTACAATCACAGCAAAACAGCCAAAGAGAAACCAGTGTCCTGAGCTACAACACCTGTGTGTGTGTGTGTGTGTGTGTGTGTGTGTGTGTGTGTGTGTCAGATAAAATAATCCGTTCCCACCAGGGATGCTGTTTAATATAAATATCTATATATTTGCATGCTGTAAATACTGGTCCTGCTGATTCCAGGGTGTTTCTGATTTCACAGACAGCCAATCACAGCGCAGCATGAGGAGCAGTGGAGGCGGAGTTTGTGTATTTTGGTTCTATTTATTTAACCCAGAAAAGGGTTTTTCCTCTAGTGAAACACTGGAATTAGATAGGAAATATTCACATATATTCTCCACATTAACAATAAACCAAGCCCTAGACACAAGAGAAACATATTATCCAAATAACTCAACATTTTTCCTTTAGAAAATAAATAGAAACTCACATAGACTTTGGGTCGTCTTCTTCTGGAACCCTTCAAAGAATCCATCCTGCAGTTATTCCACAAACGACTGTAAATCTCTGGTCAAAGGTCAAGATCCATTCACATCATGTTGTTCTTGTTGGAGCAAGTAACTGTTCATTACAGGCCTACAAGCTCTTGTCTTTTAACCTCATTAATCAAAAATGTTTCCCCTGACCTGCATTTCCTCCTTTCACATATATCAAATTAAAAGTCCCCTGCACTTCCTGTTGTGCTCAGGAATCATGAATAAACTGCTCTATTTAACTTTAAATCCCTTATGAACACATAAAGGCTCACCGTCACAATGTCTATAATGTTCATTTTTCATACAATGCAAATGCAAACATGAATTCATCTGTCATTTGTTGAAATAATAATTTCTAAAGTCATGACTTAGAACAAGTAAAACTGAAATAACTGGAAAAATAACCATTTGAATGTTTGCATTTGCATTGTATGTTGTGATTCTGTGAAGCATTAAACAGACTGAATGTCCTGATGATCTGAATCAGGATCTGATGTGTGCCATCACCAGAGCAGACACTGAATCCAGCATCAACATTTGACCAGTCCTGATTCATTTTTAGCTTGTTTGCTTGATTACATTTACATTTAGTCATTTAGCAGACGCTTTTATGAAAAGAAAAAAAAAATACAGAAAATGTCCAAATCAAAGTGTAACAATTTAATGGATGTTCAACAAATAAAAAATGTTTACAATACAGAGAAACAATTGATAAAGCTTGGCTTACTGAATATATCAGGTCCCTTTCTACAAAAGCACTTTTTGTAAATGATTTGGTCAATGATAATAATCTAGGTTTGCTCTGTTTGACAGAAACATGGCTAAAACCAGATGAATACATTACTTTAAATGAATCTACCTCCCCAAGATTACTGCTATTAAAATGAGCCACGTCCGAAAGGTAAAGGGGGAGGTGTTGCTACAATTTATAGCAATATTTTCAGTATTTCTCAGAGGGCAGGCTTTAAGTATAATTCGTTTGAAGTTGGTGCTGCATATAACTTTATCTAGAGAAGGGAAGGTAAGGTAAGGTATACTTTATGGTCCCCACAGGGAAATTTGTCTTGGGCTCCAAAAACAGCCACTGCATCACCACATTTAAACAATACAGAACACACATAAATAAACAACCATCTCAATAAAACATTGATAAAAAAAAATAAAAAATCATATGCTACTGTTTAGTGGCTTAGTTGCCGAAGGAATTAATGAATTCTTAAACCTATTAAGACTACACCTCTGCATTCTAAAGCTCCTTCCTGATGGTAACATTTCAAATTCTGCATTCAAAATGTGCATTGTGTTATTTAAGATCTTGTATGCCTCCCTAAGCACTGATTTTTCATACAGGGTCTGGAGAGGCTCCTTCATGCCCACAATCTTCATGGCTATTCGAATAAGCTGTGTAAGCTTAGTCTTTAACTGCACTGTCAAGTTACCATACCAAAGATGAATACCATAACGAATCACATTCTCCAGTACAGCTTGATAGAACAACCACATGATCTTACTGTTAACACCAAAGAGTCTCAGCCTTCTCAAGAAATACAGTCTCTGTTGTAACTTGGAACACAGACTTTGAACGTGGACATTCCATGTCAATGAACACTCAATATGAATACTGAGGTATTTGTAAGAGGACACCTGCATAATAGGAACATTATGAATAAAAACTGGATTGTGATCATCCAATTCACTTAGGATCAAAAATCATCTCCTCGGTTTTCTTCACATGGACAACAAGATGGTGTGCATCACACCACTCCACAAACTGTTTAATTTCATCATGATAAGATGATATACCTTGGTCTTTGTATAACAAACTTAGTATGGCTGTGTCATCACTGAATTTTACAACATAACTGTTGGTGGTTTTCCTCACCCAACAGTTTGTGTACAATGTGAAGAGGACTGGGGAACTCACACATCCTTGACGGGCTCCTGTACTAATACATTTGGAATCCGATATTGTCCAATTAACCTTTACCTGTTGTGTTCTATTTGTTAAAAAGGAAAAGTACCACTTAATAATTAATGGATTTACCTGCATCTTCTTTAATTTATCCAACAGTAAATAAGGCTGTAAAGAATTAAAAGCTGAACTAAAATCAATAAAAAGGAGGCGTGCATATGCCTTAGTGTCCTCCAGATGCTTCAAAACTAAATGAATGATACCTCCTACTGCATCCTCCGTGCTCCTTCCCTGCTTATAGGCAAACTGCCATGGATCTACAGGTCTATAATCATTGTTCTCAGATCGGTGTGGTTTCTTAGGGATTGGGGTAATCACAGATTTTTTCCAAAATGCAGGAATTCTGTGTAAATCCAGTGAACGTTGGAAAAGTGTGCACCAAACCAGAGTAAGTTCTACCACACAAGTTTTTAAAAGGCGGACAGAAATCCCATCCGGACCTTTTGATTTCTTTGTACATAACTGACGAAACAATAACTGCACTTTGGTACTGTCTACCTCCAGTCTGGTATCACCATCGTATACCAGAGAGTCTACAATTAGTTTACATTCATCCGAAAAATCCTGCGTTTCAAACCGAAGGTAAAAATCATTCAGCTCATTTGCATTAGCAAACTCATCCATTACACACATATGTGGTTCACTTGGTTCCATATTTGTAACAACTTTCATAGTGTTCCACATATTTTTAGAGTTCAGAGTAGTAAAATTATACTCAATCGTATCTTTCTGTTGTCCCCTAGCTTGTCTTAACAGACACTTAAGCTCTTTTTGTATAATTTTCAACTCAACATAATCTTTGTTTTTAATCACAGTTTTTAACACAGACTAATGCAATCCTTCAGCTCTATGGTTATATATGGCTTATTGTTCAGATATAAGACAACATTCTTTTCAGGAAGTACATTATCCACACAGAAGTTTATATAGTCTGTAATAGTTTCCGTAGTCTCATCAATGTTCATATTATTTACAACATCCCAGTCTGTGCATAAGAAACAACTTTTTAGTCTTTCTATAGCATCATCTGACCACACTGTTACTCTTTTCACTACTGGTTTGCTACGTTTGAGCATGGTTTTATAAGTAGGAATGATGTAGATGGTATTGTGGTCAGCATTGGCCAAAGGTGGTTTATATCTGGCCTCATAAGCCTTTTTAATGTTCCCATAGCACTTGTCCAGGATTCTATCCTTCCGTGTGTCACATTTCACATATTGTTCAAACCCTGGCAAGGAAAGTTCAAGCTTGCAGTGATTAAAATCACCTAAAATGAATACAGGTGCCTATGGTGTACATTGTAGTTGTTGGTAGACACAATCAGCGATACAGGCTGCTGCTTTAGCTGCATTGCCGCTAGGAGGGACATAAGCAGCACAAACAACCACGCAGCCAAATTCCCTCAGGAGATTAAAAAGGTCTCATATTTAAACATAAAATTTCAACATCAGGGCAGCACATTGTCTCTTTAATTGTGTACTGTTTGCACCAGGCATTACTCACGTACACAACCAGTCCACTCCCTCTGCTTTTCCCGGATTGCGCATTCCTGTCCGCCCGTACAAGCGAGAAACCGTCCAACTCCACCGCAGCGTCGGGAATGTCCTGGTGCAGCCATATCTCCGTAAGTACCATCAGACTGGAAGTACGGTACTCGAAGCATGCTTTAGAGTTAACTCGAAGTTCCTCCATTTTTCCCTGAAGAGATCTCATATTGCACAGTATAATCGACGGCAGATAATATATTTCCCCGCCGCCGAAGATGCTGCCATATCCCACCTCTCTGACCTCTTTACCTCAGCCTCCTCTTGCGTTCAGGTTGCAACCTCACACAATCAGGCAGGTCCAACGGATAAGGTCGAACATAGCGAAGCGCAAGCAGTGCGTGCATCTCTGGTGTAACTAGTAGGTATCCAAGCTTCCACGCCGACATGTGCTGTTTGGCACCTTATAAGAAATACCAGCACAATAGCTGCCAGGCAAACAAGTTGGATAGTCGTCGCCATAATATCCACACGATAGTGAAACAAAAGAGTAAAAAATAAAAAATAAATAAAAAATCACATACACGAATAGACAAACGACTTATGCAGCAGAGCATGAGCCCGGGTCGCCACCGGATGTGATCAGAGTGATGTTAATTGGTAATTACTTTATGAGAAACACGTGTTAGTGATAAATCCCCTGTGATGTTTGTACTGGCTACTGTATACAGGCCACCAGGGCACCACAAAGACTTTATTAAAGGATTTGCTGATTTTCTATCTGTGTTAGTACTGGCTGCAGATAATGTCTTAATTGTTGGCGATTTTAATATCCATGTCGATAATGAAAAATATGCATTAGGATCAGCATTCATAGACATTCTGAACTCTATTGGGGTTAGACAACACGTTTCAGGACCTACTCATTGTCGAAATCATACTCTAGATTTAATACTGTCACATGGAATTGATGTTAGTGGTGTTGAAATTCTGCAGCAAAGCCATGATATCTCAAATCATTATCTAGTCTTGTGTAAACTCCATATAGCTAAAACTGTAAATTCTACTCCTTGTTACAAATATGGTAGAACTATCACTTCTACCACAAAAGACCGCTTTGTAAGTAATCTTCCTGATTTATCTCAATTCCTCAGCATATCCAACAACGCAGAAAAACTTGATGATGTAACCGGAACTATGGACTCTTTTTTCTAGCACTTTAGATACAGTTGCTCCTTTACCCTTAAGGAAGCTCAAAGAAAACAGTCTGACTCTGTGGTATAATGAGCACACTCGCACCCTAAAGAGAGCAGCCCAGAAAATGGAACGCAGCTGGAGGAAAACAAAATTAGAGGTATTTCGTATAGCTTGGCAGGAAAGTACCCTATCCTACAGAAAAGCATTAAAAACTGCTAGATCTGATTAATTTTAATCTCTTCTAGAAGAAAACAAAACCCCCGGTATTTATTCAATACAGTCACTACATTAATGAAAAATAAACCATCAACAGGTGTTGGCATTTCCCAAGAGCACAGCATTAATGACTTTATGAATTACTTTACTTTCAAGATCGATACTATCAGAGATAAAATTGTAAACATGCAGCCGTCAGCTACAGTGTCGCATCAGATACAGATTTATTCTTAGAGAAAAATGGTATCTGTGAGGAATTACAGTCAGGATTTAGACCGTATCATAGTACTGAGACTGTTCTCATTAGAGTTACAAATTACTTGCTTCTATCATCTGATCGTGGTTGTATCTCTTTATTAGTTCTACTGGAGCTTAGCGCTGCGTTCCACACTATCGACCACAACATTCATTTAAATAGACTAAAACACTTTGTTGGCATTAGTGGAAGTGCCTTAGCATGGTTCAAATCGTACTTATCTGACCGCCATCAGTTCGTAGCAGTTAATGAAGAGGTATCATATCGATCACAATAGTATGGTGTACCTCAAGGCTCAGTACTAGGGCCATTACTTTTCACGCTTTACATGTTACCCTTGGGAGATATTATCAGGAGACATGGTGTTAGCTTTCACTGTTATGCTGATGATACTCAGCTCTATATTTCTTCATGGCCCAGTGAAACACACCAAATTGAGAAACTAACGGAATGCATAGTCGATATAAAAAACTGGATGACAAGTAACTTCTTACTGCTAAATTCTGAAAAAATAGAGGTTTTAATTATCAGACCTAAAAACCCCACATGTAATAACCTAGAACACTATCTAACACTTGACGGCTGCTCTGTCAATTCTTCTTCATCAGTTAGGAACCTAGGTGTGCTGTTTCATAGCAATCTTTCATTTGAAAGCCATGTTTCTAGCATCTGTAAAACTGCGTTTTTCCATCTCAAAAACATATCTAAATTGCGACCTATGCTCTCAACGTCAAATGCAGAAATACTAATTCATGCGTTTATGACCTCAAGGTTAGACTATTGTAATGCTTTATTGGGTGGTTGTTCTGCACGCTTGATCAACAAACTACAGTTGGTCCAAAATGCAGCAGCTAGAGTTCTTACTAGAACCTGGAAGTATGACCATATTAGCCCGGTTCTGTCAACACTGCACTGGATCCCTATCAAACATCGTATAGATTTTAAAATCTTGTTAATTACTTATAAAGGATTTGAATGGCTTAGCTCCTCAGTACTTGAGCGAGCTCTTATCACATTATAGTCCTCCACGTCTGCTGCGTTCTCAAAACTCTGGCCATTTGATAATACCCATAATATCAAAATCGACTGCGGGCAGCAGATCCTTTTCCTATTTAGCACCCAAACTCTGGAACAATCTACCTAACACTGTTCTGGAGGCAGACACACTCTGTCAGTTTAAATCTAGATTAAAGACACATTTCTTTAACCTGGCTTACACATAACACATTCTATTACTTAGAAACTTCTATTATTTAGATCCGTTAAAGGATTGTTAGGCTGCATTAATTAGATCAACCGGAACCGGGAACACTCCTCATAACACATGATGTACTCGTTACATCATAAGAAGAATGGAATATACGCTAATATTTGTCTGTTTCTTTCTTATTCTGTTTCTCAGTCCGTGTCCGGATCAGATGGTGGATCGGCGCCGGGAGATGACGTATGTGGCCCTGATCGTCGGCGGAGGCCGGACACCTGGATGAGCCCCAGGGACATATCCCCAGTGAAGACCTCAACTAAAAATACAATAAAACAAAAAATAAACGAAAATAACTAAAAAATATAATAAAATACCTAACTACATAATACTATTATTGTTATAAATTGCAACAATATAAAAATAGAAATATAATACATTTATACATTTAAAATTTTAGTTAAAACAATAAGTAAACAATAAATAAACAATAATATCCTGGCCAGAGGAGAACTGGCCCCCCAACTGAGTCTGGTTTCTCCCAAGGTTTTTTTCTCCATTCTGTCACAGAAGGAGTTTTGGTTCCTTGCCGCTGTCGCCTCTGGCTTGCTCAGTTGGGGACACTTAATTCCAGAAAAAGTAACCAAGATGGCGCCGAGCATGGCAGCCGTGTTGCGAGCTCCAAGAAAACTCTGCAGTTTTTCTTATGTTTCTTATGTTTTATTTGTTATTTTGTTGTTTCACGTGTTAGATGTTGTCAGTATAACTGTCTACGATAGACACACGCTTTTAAACATTGGTTCCTTCGTCGCGCAACGCAAACCGGACTTTGAGTTCCTGAACGCCGGCGCCTTGTTTACAGACACCGCATCAGAGCCCTTTGTCTGGGCTGCACGATCGCGACCGAGGAAACGCCGCCGGAAAAGGGGGAAGAGAGCCGGCGTCCTTGTCAGACTCAGACGCCGTCCCCTCCGACCTCCTCTCCCAACTATTTTGCTGGCTAACGTTCAGTCACTGGACAACAAACTCTGTGAACTGCGGGCACGCATCTCATACCAACGGGAAACAAGGGACTGCTGCATTATTTGCCTCACAGAAACCTGGATGTCTGCAGTGGTTCCAGACTCAGCCATCGAGCTTACGGGGTTCTCCGTGCACCGCTCGGACAGAACGAAAGAGCTCACAGGGAAAAGCAGAGGTGGGGGCGTCTGTTTCTTTATCAACAACTCGTGGTGTGATGAAAGGAACCTACACTCTATTAAATCTTCCTGCTCCCCTGATCTGGAATTTCATATGCTTCTGTGTCGACCATTCTGGCTACCGAGGGAATTTACAGCGATCATAATCACAGCTGTTAACATTCCCCCTCAAGCCAACACAGACCAGGCACTCAAGGAACTGTATGGGAATATAAGCGAGCAGGAAACCGCGTACCCAGACGCGGCGTTTATTGTTACGGGGGACTTCAACAAAGCCAACTTCAGAACAATAGCTCCAAAATACTTTCAACACATCACCATCAACACGCGTGGTGATCGTGTACTTGATCACTGCTACTCTCCATTCCGGGACGCCTACAAATCGCTCCCCCGCCCACCTTTCGGCAAATCGGATCACACTTCCGTTCTGCTCCTGCCTGCTTATAGGCAGAAACTGAAACGAGAAGCACCCGCCCTCAGGACAATTCAATGCTGGTCGGACCAATCAGACGCTATACTACAGGACTGTTTTGATCACGTGGACTGGGACATGTTCCGGGCAGCGTCTGATGACGACATAGAGGCGTACTCAGATACTGTAATGTGTTTCATCAGGAAGTGTGTAGAGAATGTAGTACCGACAAAAACAATCCGCATCTACCCCAACCAAAAACCGTGGATTAACAGCAATGTTCGAGCAGCCTTGTCAGCGCGGACATCTGCCTTTAAATCCGGAAACTCTGACGATCACAAACAAGCCAGTTACGATCTCAGGAAATCAATCAAAGCTGCCAAACGACAATATAAAAACAAAGTTGAAGAACAATTCAAAACCAACAACGCAAGAAGCATGTGGCAGGGTATCAATAACATCACAGATTTCAGAGGGAATAAACCAGCTACTGTGAACATTGCCGCCTCTGTACCGGACGAACTTAATCACTTTTATGCTCGTTTCGAGGCTCACAACACCGCCCACACAGAGCGCGCTCCCGCGGCTGTAGCAGAAGAGGCGAGCGCACTTTCCTTTTCTGTCGCAGATGTAACCCGATCCTTCCGACGGGTGAACATCCGCAAGGCTGTGGGTCCCGATGGCATCCCAGGCCGTGTGCTCCGAGCATGCGCATTCCAACTGGCCGGGGTTTTCACAGACATTTTTAACCTTTCCCTCTCTCTGTCTGTGGTTCCCGCATGCTTCAAAAAATCCACCATTGTGCCCATACCAAAGAAAAATAAAATCACATGCTTGAATGACTGGAGGCCCATTGCTCTGACACCCATCTTCAGCAAGTGCTTTGAGAAACTCATCAGAGACTACATCTGCTCTGTGCTGCCTAACTCACTGGATCCCCTACAATTTGCATATCGCAGAAACCGTTCCACGGACGATGCTATTGCCTTCACCCTGCACACTGCTCTCTCCCACCTGGAAAATAAGAACACCTATGTGAGAATGCTGTTTGTGGACTACAGCTCAGCATTCAATACCATAGTGCCTGCCACACTGGTTGAGAAGCTCCAGACTCTGGGACTAAACGGATCTCTGTGCAGCTGGATCCTGGACTTCCTGACAGGCAGATGTCAGGTGGTCAGAATGGGCAACAACACTTCATCCCCGCTGACCCTCAACACTGGTGCTCCTCAGGGCTGCGTCCTCAGCCCACTCCTGTACTCCCTGTACACACATGACTGTACAGCAACACACAGCTCCAACGTCATCGTCAAATTTGCTGACGACACAACGGTGATAGGCCTGATCACTGACAACGATGAGACGGCCTACAGAGAGGAGGTGAGAACCCTGACTAAATGGTGTCAAGAGGACCACCTCTCACTCAACATAGACAAGACCAAGGAGCTGGTGGTGGATTTCAGGAGACAGAGCAGAGAACACACACCCATCACCATCGACATGACACCTGTGGAGCGAGTAAACAGCTTCAAATTCCTCGGTGTTCACATCACTGAGGATCTCACATGGTCCGCTCACACAGATGCAGTGCTGAAGAAGACACACCAACGCCTCTTCTTCCTGAGACGGCTGAGGAAGTTTGGAATGAGCCCCAGCATCCTCAGATCATTCTACACCTGCACTGTGGAGAGCATCCTGACCGGCTGCATCACCGCCTGGTTTGGAAACAGCACTGCTGGCAACCGCAAAGCTCTGCAAAGGGTCGTGCGAACTGCCCGTCACATTGTTGGAGGTGAGCTTCCCTCCCTCCAGGACATCTACACCAGGCGGTGTATAAAGAAAGCCCGGAGGATCATCAGTGACTCCAGCCACCCGTCCCACAGACTGCTCTCTCTGCTGCTCTCAGGAAGACGTCTCCGCAGCATCCGATCCCGCACTAGCCGACTGAGGGATAGCTTTTTTCCTCAGGCTATCAGGCTAATGAACAGTAAAAACTAATACACCCTACAGCACACTCCCACTTTACAATATACCACGCACTGCACTTTAATTCCATACAGTTCAAACTGGACTACCAGTACACTACTGCACAAATACAACAATCTTTTTGCCAGCACTGGATACCATCCAATGCACATCCATGACATTTGCACATCCGGTTTATATATAATCTGCTGCATCTTCGCATATTACTGTGTGTATATAACGTAGAATGTGTACTACATACTGTGTATAATGTGTATCGGTAACTGTATGTCTGTCTAATAGTACACTGTGTGTACTGAGTATATGTATGTGTATATTACACATTGTCATCTGTATAAGTCTGTACGTATGTATGGTAATGTCTATATGTAAATTGTTTCTGTACTGTCTGGAGCACGCTCTCAAGAATTTCACTCACGAAGGCACATGTGCTGTGGTGATGTGACAATAAAAGTGATTTGATTTGATTTGATTTGATTTGATTTGAATTCACTCACGAATCCCGGCCATGAACCTCCATTTGTTCACCACTAGAGGTCACCCGCTCACTACATGGACTTTCACACTACACAGCACATTGGACTCCATTTCCCATCATCCATTGCACTGACGACACACACACAGCTGATTACACTAATCACACTTACAGCTGAGAACTATCACCCAATCACACACGCTTTATAAGCCTTGGACTTCCTCTCTGTCACTGCTGAGTATTGTTTAGCATTTGTCACAGGCCGTTTCTCAATACCAAGTACGCCAAGTTCGGACTTGCGTCCTCGGAAGTTCGGACTTCGCAAGTTCGCCTCGGGAGTGTGAACTTCCGAGGACGAGAGGACACAAGTCCGGTAATCCTTCAATTGAAACAGCAGCGTACTTGATGGCGTCGCTCAGCACGTCATGCTTCATTGAATGTCTTTTCATTTCTTTATTTTTAATGTATTAAATATGTTATTATGAACATCAATTAACATATTAACTTGTACCTAATGATACTAAACAACTGCATCTTTTGTGCACCTTTTATGGTTATTTACCTTGTTTAAAATAAAATTAAATGTGAAATAACTCTTTTCGTTTTTTATTTTAAATAAAAACAAGCGGGGAAAAAACGTTGGGAAATTGTAACCGTCGTTGTGAGGAAAAAATAGACACCAGACAAAAGAAAATTAAAAATGAATTAATCCATCAAAATGGAACAGCTTGCGATTGCTATTGCAGTTGGTATTCTGTATCAAGATGCTGAAGAGGAGGCTGCCGCACTAAGGAGACGAATCCAGAAGACCCAGGATGCAGCGGAGGATGGAGAAGAGACGTGCCTTATTAGCATGTCTCTCAAGCTTTGTACGTTGTATTATTCTTTCTTCATAAACTGTAAATATATATGGTAACACTTTAAGGGGTGTGCATAAGACTGACTTTTTTCATCTTTGCATTAAAAATAACAACAGTGAATGACACTTAATGATAGTTGTCATAAACATACATTGGACCTCCTTCATATTCATAAGGTGTCATGTCAGCCTGTTCACACCCCTTCAAGTAAAGTATTACCATATATATATATATAAATAAATCTCTTAACTCATAAGCACCTTATGAAAAGACTGCATAAAGTACTAACTTACAAAATGAGACTACATTAGATTTTTCAAGGTGTACCAAATAAACTCAAGTATAATAGGGGTCTGACAGTTAATAACACTTAAATTAATGAATCTGCCAACATTCCATACACCTTTCTTTTGTTATTTGTGCACATCATATTACTGCGTTAACAAACAGAACATGTTTTGTGTACAATAATAACATAGGCTACAACTTTTGGACTTTGTGAAGACCATTGTGCTAGCGCTTATCAATAAATGAATGAAACTGAAATCAAGTACAAGCAAATACCTCACCAAACAGATCAAATGTTAGAGGAAAATTTTATTCTGCCAGACTTCAACAATTAATTTCAGACAATATGTTTAAAATACAATTAAAGACTGAATAAATATAGAAATAAATACATTAAATATAATAAAAACCACTTTAAAAAGCAATAAATATAATAAATACATAAAACAACAACAGTTAAAACATTCTAAATGTATATATTATCTATATATGTAAACAGGAGCAAAGTCCCACTCGAAGATATTCCCAGATCAATGACCAGGTACCTATCCTGGTCAAGTTTTTTTCTGGAGATGATTTAAGAACATCCTTCAGGCTCTCCAGGAACAGCATCAATATGCTGGTGCAGATGCTGCCCCGTCAAAAAGCCCATGGATGGAGCCATGAAATTGAAGTGCTGGTTACAGTTTATTGGCTTGCCTGCGGAGCGTCCTACAGGGTCACTTCAGACACCTTCAGCATGCCACTTCCAACTGTCTGTAGAACTGTTCACAACGTTGTGGAAGAGATGATGGGTTTTTTAGGGTTTTTCCTTCCATCATTCTACAAGGCACCTGTGATGCCAAGGGTGCATTTTAAGATGTATACACTGGCAATCCAGGATCTGTACACGATGCCCTTGTCCTACGCAGATCACCCATGTACCAGCAGTCACACCACCAGCCTCTACCCCTTTTCCTGTGGGTGGGTCCCTAAGCTCCTGAAAATTAAGTGAAACTTACTGTTGTATATATTATGGAAGCCATACATTATTATTATATTATTACACAGCTCTCTGAAAGGCTTGATTCTGATTGGTCCATGTTGCCACTGCTAGTCTTTGCATCAGTATCAGGAAGGCCCTCACATTTTATAACAGAAAGCAGAGAAACAGAAATTACCTTGTATTTGTCCTTCAAATTGTTCCACTTCTTTTTGGCCTGTTTGGCAGTGATTGCCAGACCCGAACTGGAAATAAATTACCTGGGCAAAACAAAAACATAAACAGTTAAAACCGTGACACATAACATTAAAGGATTAGTGCACCCAAGAATTAAAATTCTGTCATTAATTACTCACCCTCATGTTGTTCCAAACCAATAAGACCTTCGTTCATCTTCAGAAAACAAATGAAAAGATTTTTGATGAAATCCGAAAGCAACTGAAATGTTTCCAGGGTTGGAAATGTAGTAAGGAAATCAGTAAAATAGTCCTTGTGACATCAGTGGTTCAATCATAGTTTTATGAAGCTACGAGAACACTTTTTGTGTGCAAAGAAAACAAAAATAACGACTTAATTCAACAATTCTTCTCCTCCAATCACCATCTTCATACCAATGTCTTTACTACCTTTGTATGCCTTGAACATGGTATTTCCCTTGCTGTCTATGGAGTGTCAGAAAACTCAAGATTTCATTTAAAAAAAATCTTAATTTGTGTTCTGAAGATGAAAGAAGGCCTTACAGGTTTGGAACAACATGAAGGTGAGGTAATTAATGACAGAATTTTAATTCTTGGGTGAACTAACCCTTTAATTTAAAGACTGCCCATATCTGGCTCCAAACCCTCCCAGACATACATGCAATGAAAAAAGCAATACTTACTCCCATCCCCTTTTGGAGGAGTTTCGTCTCCTGGTGAACAAGTTCTCATTGGCTGCCCGCCATTCGATTAAAGCCAAAGTTTCTTCAGCCGTCCCTTGATTAGAATATTGATAAATGTTAGTTTTACTTAACAAAAGAAGTTGGTACAAAAAAAAGGATAAACAAAAGAAACTATTAGGTCAAAAGTACAACACAGTGCTCTAGTACAACATTTATGTTTAAAAAAGAAATTGCACACACACATATACATATATATATATATATATATATATATATATATATATATATATATATATATGTATAAGTTAGGAAACTTAACTTTGCCCTCAGCCAAAACAATTTGCTGGGAAGAAATAATAGATTTGAGGCTTTTAAGACCAAAGATTGTCTTATATTTACCCAAAGCCCGGCAGATACATCAAATACAAATTTTATCTAATTTAACCACCACAGAGATGTAAGAGGCACCGTCAAAGATCAGGGGGACTTGCCGAGGCATGGCTGTTCTTGGCGAGGTAACTACATGAGCTTTGA